>NW_027504858.1:0-368213 GCF_021521415.1 Bidens hawaiensis
TTATAAATCAATAACCTTGTCATTCTCAAAACATGATGGGAACAAATTTGATCAGCTCAAGTAACAGTGTGCAAACCGTTATGTCATAACAGAAAATTTAGGTTTGAGAATGGACCGATGTTAATGAATAGAGGTTGGATCCTACAATATGCTAAGAAAGTAACATATTCCATCAAATGATTCAATGTAAGTGAATCCTCCCTGCGTAAATCTCTTTGCATCTTCATCAATTTGCAAAGTACCCATCCAAATACTCCTCCTTTCTCTGTTCATATCATTCAGCTTCAATTCTCTCCATACTTTGTGTACATCATCATCCGTCCGTATTGAACTCCTGCTTTCAAACATATTCGACAAGTAACACACCGATCCCTCAAGATGATATTAAATACGTGGAGTCGTAATTGATCCAGACCTAATATATTCTTGTCAAGATCAGGCGTGTAAAACACACTAGGAATCAGAAAAGATTTGTCAAATATGCTCATTTCTATTGGTAATCAATCATAGAAGCCACAAACAGACAAACTAATTGATGATTGTAAACAGAAATTATGAACAAGAGATTGTATATGGAATGGAAATTATTATTGTTTACACTGATGATTCGATTACAATTGTATAGCCAGCCATATATATACATATGAGGCGTCGCTTTGTAAATCGACACACCGATTCACATCGCTTTTATCTAAACGATGTTTACAAACGACAGCTATTGTACCCCTAACTGCCTAACGGGCCTAATTACAAAATTATATATATTCCCCTGTTAATAATTAATATTTATATAATAAGGGAAAAGATCCAATACAATAATGCCTTAACGTACAATACGTACGGGAATCCATTTTTTCACGAATCGATCCATGAAATCACATCCAAACATCTCGGAATCGTCAATACATATCCAATCAATCATTGGTTTACCCAAAAAAAAAACAGTTTTGAATGGTTAATCGATCAATTTTTCACTTTTTTTTCACAAAGACCGTTTTTGTGCGTTTAAATTTTTGTGAGCGTTTTCTGAGCGTTTTAGGTTTTTTCCTTTGTTTTTTGCCTTTGAGCATCTCGCATACCGTACGTTAAGGCATTAGCGTACTGCACCCTACATAATAATACACATATCATTATATCTTTAGTATCTGTATGTGATTAATACTTCATTGTCCCCCTTAATCACAAACAATCTTAGGTCTTCATCTTCTTTACATGGCCATCTTTTTTTTCTTGAAACCGGGTGGTGCAGACGAGGTTCCCGATTTGGTCTTCATTTATCATGTTCACTACAAGCCTTCAAGATATGTAGGTCCAGGCATTGTTCGCTGTTGCTTCTACATATCTTCCATGTAACATTGCCATCATTAATAGATCATATAAATATATTTCTGTACCATCGCTCAGGTACGATGGAATGGGCTTCTCGAAATAGTATTTAAGGTACACTTTGTGGTACCATTCCACGAGTTCCTAGAACATATTTATGAACTCATTAACTTGTAAATGAGATTTATAAGCCTGCAAAGTGTTTAACAGATTCATACAGTCACTTATTAACGATATTGCTGGAAGAGTTGAGTAATCTTCTTCCATTCTTGAGTCTTGTTGGGCCTGCAAATCAATCGCGTCAAAGTAATTTGCCAAATACTCGCCCCTCTTCACTTTCAAACGCCTCTGACCCATTTGAATCTTCCCCATCAATATTCAGATTAATTGTGACATAAATCTCCTTTAAATATGACTTTAAATCCTTGTTTAGTTAATTGTTTTAGGATTAATATATTATTATTATTATTATCAACGCTAGGCACGTAATACACACTCTTCTAAGGTGTATTTATTCCATCAGAACAGATTTTCATGTCTTCTGTTACTTTTATAACATTATGACATATTTTTTCACATTATTATGGCAAAGTACCCAACCACCAGACTAACTAATGGTTGGGTATTGTTATTGAGAAATACATAACTTATTCTATATCTGGAATCTGGATTTGTAAAGCAAAAATGAGACTGATCAGTTGCTACGGAGCTAAACTGTTTAGCACTCATGTAATATTTCATTAATGACTTTGTATGCAATTTTATGTTATCGAAATGACTAAACTATATTGACATCTTTTTGTGATTCTTATAATGTCGCAGGTCAGTATTTTTACTTGCAAGATAAACGGCTTGTATTTTGGTCTTACACTAATTTTGTAATGTACGTGTTCATGACATTATGACATTAAACCACACGTCCACCAAACATGTATAAAACTAGTTGGATAAGTTTAAAAAAAAACAAAACATTTTTAGTTTTTTGATAAATTGTACGTATTTATATACTTTTTTGTAAATGGTACTAAATATGTAGAAATTTCATATTTAGGCTATTTTGATCGTATTATAGTTACCATAGTAATACAATGTAAACATGGAGATAAATTTAATACCAATCAAAATATATCCGATGATATAAATGCATAATTATAAAGGAAACAAGCATTTTAATAGTAAAATCATTAAACTGGTACGTAGTAATCGTAAACGACTACACGACAACATTCAAACCTACATTTTCTAGATAGGAGCTTAGTTCCCATGAACAATGTTGAAGATATCATCAGCAATGTTTTTCGCATCATTTGAGATACCAAATAATCCGGCACTCGCAAATCCAACACAATAAAGACCATGTTCCCCTTTCCAATGATTAGGGCTTTTATGTTTTGGCATTCCATTCTCGTTGAAGAGCCCTCCATCATCCTAGATCAAACCGAAAATGCTAAGATTAAAAAACAAAAGGTTAAGTAAACAAATTAAGTGTTATAACTTTAGTTACCTTAAGCCATTTTCGCACAGTGCTTTTAAAACCCGTAGCAAAGACAATGGCATCAAATTGTCTCTCTTGACCATTTGTGAATTTGATTTGATCACCTTTTATTTCTTCAATAGCCGTCATTACCTAGAGACGAAAAAAATAACAGCATGATCGCTAGTTAATGTTTTAATGTTATTAGATATATATGAAAACATGATAGAGGGGTTTACCTCAATGTCTCCTGTTTTGATTTTTGAAATTGTCCCAACATCGATAATAGGTGATCGTCCGGTTTCATTTTTGATCATGAATGGTCCTTTGAATGGCCTTTGTATTCCATATACACCAAGATCTCCATACAACAACTTACTCAACATTAGGACCATCTTGTCCATGAAAGAGCAAGGAATATATTTTAGTATATACATTCCGAGTTGCACTAGCTCCTTGGTAAGCACATGTATCTGTCACAACAACAAAAAGAATAGCACACAATATTATATTTATCAAAAATATTCTTTTATTATATAAAACGGCGACAACTTTATATTTAAAAATCACGCGGGAGAGCGTTTAGCGCGCATACCGGGCTACGAACAACTATTGATGTTTGAGCACCCCAATTGCACAAGTCATATGCAATTTCCATGCCCGAATTTCCAGCACCAACTACAAGCACATCTTTGTGTCCAAATCTTTTTCCATTATCATACTCGCTCGAATGGATGAACAATCCTTTGAAGCTATCTAAACCATTAACATTAGGAATAATACCTTCGCTATTTTCACCGGTTGCCGCCACAAGAAACTCACACACGTACTCCTCGACCAAACCCGAAATCCAATTTTTGGCGGTAACCACCCATTTTTGTGCAATCCTATTATACCATGCATTCTCAACGCTGCGTTGGTACAACGGAGCTACATTAAACTGATACACATAGTTTTGCAAGTATTGAACAAACATGTCTTTTGGTACAAATGTGGGTGCGGACAAAGGGAATGGCATATGAGGGAGTTCACAGAAGCTTTTAGCCAAGTGAAGCTTTAAGCGATCATAAGCCTTTTTTTGCCATAAAGATGCATAGCAATCTTCCCTTTCAAGAACAATGTTTGGGATAGAAAGAAGATTGAGACATGCTGATGTTGCAATGCCGGCAGGTCCTGCTCCGACTATCACAACAACTGTTTCTTGTTTCATTTTCTTTCAAGCTCTTTCTAATGAATAATGTATGTTTATTGATGCAATATGTAATGCACAATGCACATACCCTTTTTATAGGAATTACAAAAAGGAGGCAAAAGAGACTATTTCCCACCTTTATTGGAACCGTTACTGAAAAACTTATTTTTTAAAAGTTTGAAATGTCATCCGCGCTAAAATTTCTGAGTTATTATTCATTGAAGTATTCCTGCTTTTTTGTAAAAAAAAAAACTTTTAGAACTTACGTTACAAACTTAATTTACTTGACTAGAATCTACACGTTCATATTGGCTTAATGTGTGAACACATGAATATGGTAATTAATATCTTTACAAATAAGTAAAAGATGAGATTTCGTGTATTATCATATGCGGTTGTAGAGCACCGGAGTCGTCGTGTCAAGTTCAAACATGAGACAGAGTCGAAACAAATACATTTAAACACTCTAATTTACGATAGTCGTTAGTATCATATTCAAATATCATGCAAAAATCATGTATGCGATATGTAAAATGTATTCAATTGAATTAAACCTTCCGCACACGTGGTTAAACTAAGTTTAAAATTGAAAGCAAATAACAACCATAAAGTGAAGCGATTCAAACATGTTGGAATACATGTGAACGGTTTCGATAGTTAATTTGATAGAACACATGTGAACGACGATATGATGGTTAAACGAAGATTTTGATTAACGTGGTGAATAAAACGGATACAAACAAATCTTTTAAAATACACAAAGGTAGTTATGTAAAGCGTTTAACGGTAACATAGCTTTAACTATGGTTATAAACTGGTTAACAGTTATTAATACCTAGGATAATTGCGTATTAATACAACTAATGTCTTAGGGTTACATAATGCAAATAGCATAATTAAATTTAATTAAATAGGATAATTGTATCATTCCCTAAACTTTAGTTGCCTTGTTAAAAACAAATGGCCTCCCTTTTCCAAATCTTTGAGCACCCACCCTGTCATTGCCAATGTAAAGATCAAAGCTAGTGCTGGCTTTATCTTGTTTATAAGTTTCGTTCTAGCTTTTAGTTTCTTTTGGTCTAAGCGTGCTTTTGTCTTCATCATCCCCATCATCACTTAAGTGCCTAGCTCTAACCGCGTTCTCTGAGCGTTGAGGTTCCAAACTAAAACATCCAAATACTGAATGTATATATATCCTAAGCATAATCACATCTTCAACCAGTATTCCCAAGTTGGTTGCTATTACACCCCACATGTTAAATTCACTTATATGATATGTCTATAGCCACCTTCTTTTTTTTTCTTAACAAACTCATATAAATCAAATAAATCAATAACCTTGTCATTCTCAAAACATGATGGGAACAAATTTGATCAGCTCAAGTAACAGTGTGCAAACCGTTATGTCATAACAGAAAATTTAGGTTTGAGAATGGACCGATGTTAATGAATAGAGGTTGGATCCTACAATATGCTAAGAAAGTAACATATTCCATCAAATGATTCAATGTAAGTGAATCCTCCCTGCGTAAATCTCTTTGCATCTTCATCAATTTGCAAAGTACCCATCCAAATACTCCTCCTTTCTCTGTTCATATCATTCATCTTCAATTCTCTCCATACTTTGTGTACATCATCATCCGTCCGTATTGAACTCCTGCTTTCAAACATATTCGACAAGTAACACACCGATCCCTCAAGATGATATTAAATACGTGGAGTCGTAATTGATCCAGACCTAATATATTCTTGTCAAGATCAGGCGTGTAAAACACACTAGGAATCAGAAAAGATTTGTCAAATATGCTCATTTCTATTGGTAATCAATCATAGAAGCCACAAACAGACAAACTAATTGATGATTGTAAACAGAAATTATGAACAAGAGATTGTATATGGAATGGAAATTATTATTGTTTACACTGATGATTCGATTACAATTGTATAGCCAGCCATATATATACATATGAGGCGTCGCTTTGTAAATCGACACACCGATTCACATCGCTTTTATCTAAACGATGTTTACAAACGACAGCTATTGTACCCCTAACTGCCTAACGGGCCTAATTACAAAATTATATATATTCCCCTGTTAATAATTAATTTTTATATAATAAGGGAAAAGATCCAATACAATAATGCCTTAACGTACAATACGTACGGAATCCATTTTTTCACGAATCGATCCATGAAATCACATCCAAACATCTCGGAATCGTCAATACATATCCAATCAATCATTGGTTTACCCAAAAAAAAAACAGTTTTGAATGGTTAATCGATCAATTTTTCACTTTTTTTTCACAAAGACCGTTTTTGTGCGTTTAAATTTTTGTGAGCGTTTTCTGAGCGTTTTAGGTTTTTTCCTTTGTTTTTTGCCTTTGAGCATCTCGCATACCGTACGTTAAGGCATTAGCGTACTGCACCCTACATAATAATACACATATCATTATATCTTTAGTATCTGTATGTGATTAATACTTCATTGTCCCCCTTAATCACAAACAATCTTAGGTCTTCATCTTCTTTACATGGCCATCTTTTTTTTCTTGAAACCGGGTGGTGCAGACGAGGTTCCCGATTTGGTCTTCATTTATCATGTTCACTACAAGCCTTCAAGATATGTAGGTCCAGGCATTGTATAGCCAGCCATATATATACATATGAGGCGTCGCTTTGTAAATCGACACACCGATTCACATCGCTTTTATCTAAACGATGTTTACAAACGACAGCTATTGTACCCCTAACTGCCTAACGGGCCTAATTACAAAATTATATATATTCCCCTGTTAATAATTAATTTTTATATAATAAGGGAAAAGATCCAATACAATAATGCCTTAACGTACAATACGTACGGAATCCATTTTTTCACGAATCGATCCATGAAATCACATCCAAACATCTCGGAATCGTCAATACATATCCAATCAATCATTGGTTTACCCAAAAAAAAAACAGTTTTGAATGGTTAATCGATCAATTTTTCACTTTTTTTTCACAAAGACCGTTTTTGTGCGTTTAATTTTTGTGAGCGTTTTAGATTTTTTCCTTTGTTTTTTGCCTTCGAGCATCTCGCATACCGTACGTTAAGGCATTAGCGTACTGCATCCTACATAATAATACACATATCATTATATCTTTAGTATCTGTATGTGATTAATACTTCATTGTCCCCCTTAATCACAAACAATCTTAGGTCTTCATCTTCTTTACATGGCCATCTTTTTTTTCTTGAAACCGGGTGGTGCAGACGAGGTTCCCGATTTGGTCTTCATTTATCATGTTCACTACAAGCCTTCAAGATATGTAGGTCCAGGCATTGTTCGCTGTTGCTTCTACATATCTTCCATGTAACATTGCCATCATTAATAGATCATATAAATATATTTCTGTACCATCGCTCAGGTACGATGGAATGGGCTTCTCGAAATAGTATTTAAGGTACACTTTGTGGTACCATTCCACGAGTTCCTAGAACATATTTATGAACTCATTAACTTGTAAATGAGATTTATAAGCCTGCAAAGTGTTTAACATATTCATACAGTCACTTATTAACGATATTGCTGGAAGAGTTGAGTAATCTTCTTCCATTCTTGAGTCTTGTTGGGCCTGCAAATCAATCGCGTCAAAGTAATTTGCCAAATACTCGCCCCTCTTCACTTTCAAACGCCTCTGACCCATTTGAATCTTCCCCATCAATATTCAGATTAATTGTGACATAAATCTCCTTTAAATATGACTTTAAATCCTTGTTTAGTTAATTGTTTTAGGATTAATATATTATTATTATTATTATTATCAACGCTAGGCACGTAATACACACTCTTCTAAGGTGTATTTATTCCATCAGAACAGATTTTCATGTCTTCTGTTACTTTTATAACATTATGACATATTTTTTCACATTATTATGGCAAAGTACCCAACCACCAGACTAACTAATGGTTGGGTATTGTTATTGAGAAATACATAACTTATTCTATATCTGGAATCTGGATTTGTAAAGCAAAAATGAGACTGATCAGTTGCTACGGAGCTAAACTGTTTAGCACTCATGTAATATTTCATTAATGACTTTGTATGCAATTTTATGTTATCGAAATGACTAAACTATATTGACATCTTTTTGTGATTCTTATAATGTCGCAGGTCAGTATTTTTACTTGTAAGATAAACGGCTTGTATTTTGGTCTTACACTAATTTTGTAATGTACGTGTTCATGACATTATGACATTAAACCACACGTCCACCAAACATGTATAAAACTAGTTGGATAAGTTTAAAAAAAAACAAAACATTTTTAGTTTTTTGATAAATTGTACGTATTTATATACTTTTTTGTAAATGGTACTAAATATGTAGAAATTTCATATTTAGGCTATTTTGATCGTATTATAGTTACCATAGTAATACAATGTAAACATGGAGATAAATTTAATACCAATCAAAATATATCCGATGATATAAATGCATAATTATAAAGGAAACAAGCATTTAAATAGTAAAATCATTAAACTGGTACGTAGTAATCGTAAACGACTACACGACAACATTCAAACCTACATTTTCTAGATAGGAGCTTAGTTCCCATGAACAATGTTGAAGATATCATCAGCAATGTTTTTCGCATCATTTGAGATACCAAATAATCCGGCACTCGCAAATCCAACACAATAAAGACCATGTTCCCCTTTCCAATGATTAGGGCTTTTATGTTTTGGCATTCCATTCTCGTTGAAGAGCCCTCCATCATCCTAGATCAAACCGAAAATGCTAAGATTAAAAAACAAAAGGTTAAGTAAACAAATTAAGTGTTATAACTTTAGTTACCTTAAGCCATTTTCGCACAGTGCTTTTAAAACCCGTAGCAAAGACAATGGCATAAAATTGTCTCTCTTGACCATTTGTGAATTTGATTTGATCACCTTTTATTTCTTCAATAGCCATCATTACCTAGAGACGAAAAAAAATAACAGCATGATCGCTAGTTAATGTTTTAATGTTATTAGATATATATGAAAACATGATAGAGGGGTTTACCTCAATGTCTCCTGTTTTGATTTTTGAAATTGTCCCAACATCGATAATAGGTGATCGTCCGGTTTCATTTTTGATCATGAATGGTCCTTTGAATGGCCTTTGTATTCCATATACACCAAGATCTCCATACAACAACTTACTCAACATTAGGACCATCTTGTCCACGAAAGAGCAAGGAATATATTTTAGTATATACATTCCGAGTTGCACTAGCTCCTTGGTAAGCACATGTATCTGTCACAACAACAAAAAGAATAGCATACAATATTATATTTATCAAAAATATGCTTTTATTATATAAAACGGCGACAACTTTATATTTAAAAATCACGCGGGAGAGCGTTTAGCGCGCATACCGGGCTACGAACAACTACTGATGTTTGAGCACCCCAATTGCACAAGTCATATGCAATTTCCATGCCCGAATTTCCAGCACCAACTACAAGAACATCTTTGTGTCCAAATCTTTTTCCATTATCATACTCGCTCGAATGGATGAACAATCCTTTGAAGCTATCTAAACCATTAACATTAGGAATAATACCTTCGCTATTTTCACCGGTTGCCGCCACAAGAAACTCACACACGTACTCCTCGACCAAACCCGAAATCCAATTTTTGGCGGTAACCACCCATTTTTGTGCAATCCTATTATACCATGCATTCTCAACGCTGCGTTGGTACAACGGAGCTACATTAAACTGATACACATAGTTTTGCAAGTATTGAACAAACATGTCTTTTGGTACAAATGTGGGTGCGGACAAAGGGAATGGCATATGAGGGAGTTCACAGAAGCTTTTAGCCAAGTGAAGCTTTAAGCGATCATAAGCCTTTTTTTGCCATAAAGATGCATAGCAATCTTCCCTTTCAAGAACAATGTTTGGGATAGAAAGAAGATTGAGACATGCTGATGTTGCAATGCCGGCAGGTCCTGCTCTGACTATCACAACAACTGTTTCTTGTTTCATTTTCTTTCAAGCTCTTTCTAATGAATAATGTATGTTTATTGATGCAATATGTAATGCACAATGCACATACCCTTTTTATAGGAATTACAAAAAGGAGGCAAAAGAGACTATTTCCCACCTTTATTGGAACCGTTACTGAAAAACTTATTTTTTGAAAGTTTGAAATGTCATCCGCGCTAAAATTTCTGAGTTATTATTCATTGAAGTATTCCTGTTTTTTGTAAAAAAAAAAACTTTTAGAACTTACGTTACAAACTTAATTTACTTGACTAGAATCTACACGTTCATATTGGCTTAATGTGTGAACACATGAATATGGTAATTAATATCTTTACAAATAAGTAAAAGATGAGATTTCGTGTATTATCATATGCGGTTGTAGAGCACCAGAGTCGTCGTGTCAAGTTCAAACATGAGACAGAGTCGAAACAAATACATTTAAACACTCTAATTTACGATAGTCGTTAGTATCATATTCAAATATCATGCAAAAATCATGTATGCGATATGTAAAATGTATTCAATTGAATTAAACCTTCCGCACACGTGGTTAAACTAAGTTTAAAATTGAAAGCAAATAACAACCATAAAGTGAAGCGATTCAAACATGTTGGAATACATGTGAACGGTTTCGATAGTTAATTTGATAGAACACATGTGAACGACGATATGATGGTTAAACGAAGATTTTGATTAACGTGGTGAATAAAACGGATACAAACAAATCTTTTAAAATACACAAAGGTAGTTATGTAAAGCGTTTAACGGTAACATAGCTTTAACTATGGTTATAAACTGGTTAACAGTTATTAATACCTAGGATAATTGCGTATTAATACAACTAATGTCTTAGGGTTACATAATGCAAATAGCATAATTAAATTTAATTAAATAGGATAATTGTATCATTCCCTAAACTTTAGTTGCCTTGTTAAAAACAAATGGCCACCCTTTTCCAAATCTTTGAGCACCCACCCTGTCATTGCCAATGTAAAGATCAAAGCTAGTGCTGGCTTTATCTTGTTTATAAGTTTCGTTCTAGCTTTTAGTTTCTTTTGGTCTAAGCGTGCTTTTGTCTTCATCATCCCCATCATCACTTAAGTGCCTAGCTCTAACCGCGTTCTCTGAGCGTTGAGGTTCCAAACTAAAACATCCAAATACTGAATGTATATATATCCTAAGCATAATCACATCTTCAACCAGTATTCCCAAGTTGGTTGCTATTACACCCCACATGTTAAATTCACTTATATGATATGTCTATAGCCACCTTCTTTTTTTTTCTTAACAAACTCATATAAATCAAATAAATCAATAACCTTGTCATTCTCAAAACATGATGGGAACAAATTTGATCAGCTCAAGTAACAGTGTGCAAACCGTTATGTCATAACAGAAAATTTAGGTTTGAGAATGGACCGATGTTAATGAATAGAGGTTGGATCCTACAATATGCTTAGAAAGTAACATATTCCATCAAATGATTCAATGTAAGTGAATCCTCCCTGCGTAAATCTCTTTGCATCTTCATCAATTTGCAAAGTACCCATCCAAATACTCCTCCTTTCTCTGTTCATATCATTCATCTTCAATTCTATCCATACTTTGTGTACATCATCATCCGTCCGTATTGAACTCCTGCTTTCAAACATATTCGACAAGTAACACACCGATCCCTCAAGATGATATTAAATACGTGGAGTCGTAATTGATCCAGACCTAATATATTCTTGTCAAGATCAGGCGTGTAAAACACGCTAGGAATCAGAAAAGATTTGTCAAATATGCTCATTTCTATTGGTAATCAATCATAGAAGCCACAAACAGACAAACTAATTGATGATTGTAAACAGAAATTATGAACAAGAGATTGTATATGGAATGGAAATTATTATTGTTTACACTGATGATTCGATTACAATTGTATAGCCAGCCATATATATACATATGAGGCGTCGCTTTGTAAATCGACACACCGATTCACATCGCTTTTATCTAAACGATGTTTACAAACGACAGCTATTGTACCCCTAACTGCCTAACGGGCCTAATTACAAAATTATATATATTCCCCTGTTAATAATTAATATTTATATAATAAGGGAAAAGATCCAATACAATAATGCCTTAAGGTACAATACGTACGGGAATCCATTTTTTCACGAATCGATCCATGAAATCACATCCAAACATCTCGGAATCGTCAATACATATCCAATCAATCATTGGTTTACCCAAAAAAAAAACAGTTTTGAATGGTTAATCGATCAATTTTTCACTTTTTTTTCACAAAGACCGTTTTTGTGCGTTTAAATTTTTGTGAGCGTTTTCTGAGCGTTTTAGGTTTTTTCCTTTGTTTTTTGCCTTTGAGCATCTCGCATACCGTACGTTAAGGCATTAGCGTACTGCACCCTACATAATAATACACATATCATTATATCTTTAGTATCTGTATGTGATTAATACTTCATTGTCCCCCTTAATCACAAACAATCTTAGGTCTTCATCTTCTTTACATGGCCATCTTTTTTTTCTTGAAACCGGGTGGTGCAGACGAGGTTCCCGATTTGGTCTTCATTTATCATGTTCACTACAAGCCTTCAAGATATGTAGGTCCAGGCATTGTTCGCTGTTGCTTCTACATATCTTCCATGTAACATTGCCATCATTAATAGATCATATAAATATATTTCTGTACCATCGCTCAGGTACGATGGAATGGGCTTCTCGAAATAGTATTTAAGGTACACTTTGTGGTACCATTCCACGAGTTCCTAGAACATATTTATGAACTCATTAACTTGTAAATGAGATTTATAAGCCTGCAAAGTGTTTAACAGATTCATACAGTCACTTATTAACGATATTTCTGGAAGAGTTGAGTAATCTTCTTCCATTCTTGAGTCTTGTTGGGCCTGCAAATCAATCGCGTCAAAGTAATTTGCCAAATACTCGCCCCTCTTCACTTTCAAACGCCTCTGACCCATTTGAATCTTCCCCATCAATATTCAGATTAATTGTGACATAAATCTCCTTTAAATATGACTTTAAATCCTTGTTTAGTTAATTGTTTTAGGATTAATATATTATTATTATTATTATCAACGCTAGGCACGTAATACACACTCTTCTAAGGTGTATTTATTCCATCAGAACAGATTTTCATGTCTTCTGTTACTTTTATAACATTATGACATATTTTTTCACATTATTATGGCAAAGTACCCAACCACCAGACTAACTAATGGTTGGGTATTGTTATTGAGAAATACATAACTTATTCTATATCTGGAATCTGGATTTGTAAAGCAAAAATGAGACTGATCAGTTGCTACGGAGCTAAACTGTTTAGCACTCATGTAATATTTCATTAATGACTTTGTATGCAATTTTATGTTATCGAAATGACTAAACTATATTGACATCTTTTTGTGATTCTTATAATGTCGCAGGTCAGTATTTTTACTTGTAAGATAAACGGCTTGTATTTTGTCTTACACTAATTTTGTAATGTACGTGTTCATGACATTATGACATTAAACCACACGTCCACCAAACATGTATAAAACTAGTTGGATAAGTTTAAAAAAAAAACAAAACATTTTTAGTTTTTTGATAAATTGTACGTATTTATATACTTTTTTGTAAATGGTACTAAATATGTAGAAATTTCATATTTAGGCTATTTTGATCGTATTATAGTTACCATAGTAATACAATGTAAACATGGAGATAAATTTAATACCAATCAAAATATATCCGATGATATAAATGCATAATTATAAAGGAAACAAGCATTTAAATAGTAAAATCATTAAACTGGTACGTAGTAATCGTAAACGACTACACGACAACATTCAAACCTACATTTTCTAGATAGGAGCTTAGTTCCCATGAACAATGTTGAAGATATCATCAGCAATGTTTTTCGCATCATTTGAGATACCAAATAATCCGGCACTCGCAAATCCAACACAATAAAGACCATGTTCCCCTTTCCAATGATTAGGGCTTTTATGTTTTGGCATTCCATTCTCGTTGAAGAGCCCTCCATCATCCTAGATCAAACCGAAAATGCTAAGATTAAAAAACAAAAGGTTAAGTAAACAAATTAAGTGTTATAACTTTAGTTACCTTAAGCCATTTTCGCACAGTGCTTTTAAAACCCGTAGCAAAGACAATGGCATCAAATTGTCTCTCTTGACCATTTGTGAATTTGATTTGATCACCTTTTATTTCTTCAATAGCCGTCATTACCTAGAGACGAAAAAAAATAACAGCATGATCGCTAGTTAATGTTTTAATGTTATTAGATATATATGAAAACATGATAGAGGGGTTTACCTCAATGTCTCCTGTTTTGATTTTTGAAATTGTCCCAACATCGATAATAGGTGATCGTCCGGTTTCATTTTTGATCATGAATGGTCCTTTGAATGGACTTTGTATTCCATATACACCAAGATCTCCATACAACAACTTACTCAACATTAGGACCATCTTGTCCACGAAAGAGCAAGGAATATATTTTAGTATATACATTCCGAGTTGCACTAGCTCCTTGGTAAGCACATGTATCTGTCACAACAACAAAAAGAATAGCATACAATATTATATTTATCAAAAATATGCTTTTATTATATAAAACGGCGACAACTTTATATTTAAAAATCACGCGGGAGAGCGTTTAGCGCGCATACCGGGCTACGAACAACTATTGATGTTTGAGCACCCCAATTGCACAAGTCATATGCAATTTCCATGCCCGAATTTCCAGCACCAACTACAAGCACATCTTTGTGTCCAAATCTTTTTCCATTATCATACTCGCTCGAATGGATGAACAATCCTTTGAAGCTATCTAAACCATTAACATTAGGAATAATACCTTCGCTATTTTCACCGGTTGCCGCCACAAGAAACTCACACACGTACTCCTCGACCAAACCCGAAATCCAATTTTTGGCGGTAACCACCCATTTTTGTGCAATCCTATTATACCATGCATTCTCAACGCTGCGTTGGTACAACGGAGCTACATTAAACTGATACACATAGTTTTGCAAGTATTGAACAAACATGTCTTTTGGTACAAATGTGGGTGCGGACAAAGGGAATGGCATATGAGGGAGTTCACAGAAGCTTTTAGCCAAGTGAAGCTTTAAGCGATCATAAGCCTTTTTTTGCCATAAAGATGCATAGCAATCTTCCCTTTCAAGAACAATGTTTGGGATAGAAAGAAGATTGAGACATGCTGATGTTGCAATGCCGGCAGGTCCTGCTCCGACTATCACAACAACTGTTTCTTGTTTCATTTTCTTTCAAGCTCTTTCTAATGAATAATGTATGTTTATTGATGCAATATGTAATGCACAATGCACATACCCTTTTTATAGGAATTACAAAAAGGAGGCAAAAGAGACTATTTCCCACCTTTATTGGAACCGTTACTGAAAAACTTATTTTTTAAAAGTTTGAAATGTCATCCGCGCTAAAATTTCTGAGTTATTATTCATTGAAGTATTCCTGCTTTTTTGTAAAAAAAAAAACTTTTATAACTTACGTTACAAACTTAATTTACTTGACTAGAATCTACACGTTCATATTGGCTTAATGTGTGAACACATGAATATGGTAATTAGTATCTTTACAAATAAGTAAAAGATGAGATTTCGTGTATTATCATATGCGGTTGTAGAGCACCGGAGTCGTCGTGTCAAGTTCAAACATGAGACAGAGTCGAAACAAATACATTTAAACACTCTAATTTACGATAGTCGTTAGTATCATATTCAAATATCATGCAAAAATCATGTATGCGATATGTAAAATGTATTCAATTGAATTAAACCTTCCGCACACGTGGTTAAACTAAGTTTAAAATTGAAAGCAAATAACAACCATAAAGTGAAGCGATTCAAACATGTTGGAATACATGTGAACGGTTTCGATAGTTAATTTGATAGAACACATGTGAACGACGATATGATGGTTAAACGAAGATTTTGATTAACGTGGTGAATAAAACGGATACAAACAAATCTTTTAAAATACACAAAGGTAGTTATGTAAAGCGTTTAACGGTAACATAGCTTTAACTATGGTTATAAACTGGTTAACAGTTATTAATCCCTAGGATAATTGCGTATTAATACAACTAATGTCTTAGGGTTACATAATGCAAATAGCATAATTAAATTTAATTAAATAGGATAATTGTATCATTCCCTAAACTTTAGTTGCCTTGTTAAAAACAAATGGCCTCCCTTTTCCAAATCTTTGAGCACCCACCCTGTCATTGCCAATGTAAAGATCAAAGCTAGTGCTGGCTTTATCTTGTTTATAAGTTTCGTTCTAGCTTTTAGTTTCTTTTGGTCTAAGCGTGCTTTTGTCTTCATCATCCCCATCATCACTTAAGTGCCTAGCTCTAACCGCGTTCTCTGAGCGTTGAGGTTCCAAACTAAAACATCCAAATACTGAATGTATATATATCCTAAGCATAATCACATCTTCAACCAGTATTCCCAAGTTGGTTGCTATTACACCCCACATGTTAAATTCACTTATATGATATGTCTATAGCCACCTTCTTTTTTTTTCTTAACAAACTCATATAAATCAAATAAATCAATAACCTTGTCATTCTCAAAACATGATGGGAACAAATTTGATCAGCTCAAGTAACAGTGTGCAAACCGTTATGTCATAACAGAAAATTTAGGTTTGAGAATGGACCGATGTTAATGAATAGAGGTTGGATCCTACAATATGCTAAGAAAGTAACATATTCCATCAAATGATTCAATGTAAGTGAATCCTCCCTGCGTAAATCTCTTTGCATCTTCATCAATTTGCAAAGTACCCATCCAAATACTCCTCCTTTCTCTGTTCATATCATTCATCTTCAATTCTCTCCATACTTTGTGTACATCATCATCCGTCCGTATTGAACTCCTGCTTTCAAACATATTCGACAAGTAACACACCGATCCCTCAAGATGATATTAAATACGTGGAGTCGTAATTGATCCAGACCTAATATATTCTTGTCAAGATCAGGCGTGTAAAACACACTAGGAATCAGAAAAGATTTGTCAAATATGCTCATTTCTATTGGTAATCAATCATAGAAGCCACAAACAGACAAACTAATTGATGATTGTAAACAGAAATTATGAACAAGAGATTGTATATGGAATGGAAATTATTATTGTTTACACTGATGATTCGATTACAATTGTATAGCCAGCCATATATATACATATGAGGCGTTGCTTTGTAAATCGACACACCGATTCACATCGCTTTTATCTAAACGACGTTTACAAACGACAGCTATTGTACCCCTAACTGCCTAACGGGCCTAATTACAAAATTATATATATTCCCCTGTTAATAATTAATATTTATATAATAAGGGAAAAGATCCAATACAATAATGCCTTAACGTACAATACGTACGGGAATCCATTTTTTCACGAATCGATCCATGAAATCACATCCAAACATCTCGGAATCGTCAATACATATCCAATCAATCATTGGTTTACCCAAAAAAAAAACAGTTTTGAATGGTTAATCGATCAATTTTTCACTTTTTTTTCACAAAGACCGTTTTTGTGCGTTTAAATTTTTGTGAGCGTTTTCTGAGCGTTTTAGGTTTTTTCCTTTGTTTTTTGCCTTTGAGCATCTCGCATACCGTACGTTAAGGCATTAGCGTACTGCACCCTACATAATAATACACATATCATTATATCTTTAGTATCTGTATGTGATTAATACTTCATTGTCCCCCTTAATCACAAACAATCTTAGGTCTTCATCTTCTTTACATGGCCATCTTTTTTTTCTTGAAACCGGGTGGTGCAGACGAGGTTCCCGATTTGGTCTTCATTTATCATGTTCACTACAAGCCTTCAAGATATGTAGGTCCAGGCATTGTTCGCTGTTGCTTCTACATATCTTCCATGTAACATTGCCATCATTAATAGATCATATAAATATATTTCTGTACCATCGCTCAGGTACGATGGAATGGGCTTCTCGAAATAGTATTTAAGGTACACTTTGTGGTACCATTCCACGAGTTCCTAGAACATATTTATGAACTCATTAACTTGTAAATGAGATTTATAAGCCTGCAAAGTGTTTAACAGATTCATACAGTCACTTATTAACGATATTTCTGGAAGAGTTGAGTAATCTTCTTCCATTCTTGAGTCTTGTTGGGCCTGCAAATCAATCGCGTCAAAGTAATTTGCCAAATACTCGCCCCTCTTCACTTTCAAACGCCTCTGACCCATTTGAATCTTCCCCATCAATATTCAGATTAATTGTGACATAAATCTCCTTTAAATATGACTTTAAATCCTTGTTTAGTTAATTGTTTTAGGATTAATATATTATTATTATTATTATCAACGCTAGGCACGTAATACACACTCTTCTAAGGTGTATTTATTCCATCAGAACAGATTTTCATGTCTTCTGTTACTTTTATAACATTATGACATATTTTTTCACATTATTATGGCAAAGTACCCAACCACCAGACTAACTAATGGTTGGGTATTGTTATTGAGAAATACATAACTTATTCTATATCTGGAATCTGGATTTGTAAAGCAAAAATGAGACTGATCAGTTGCTACGGAGCTAAACTGTTTAGCACTCATGTAATATTTCATTAATGACTTTGTATGCAATTTTATGTTATCGAAATGACTAAACTATATTGACATCTTTTTGTGATTCTTATAATGTCGCAGGTCAGTATTTTTACTTGTAAGATAAACGGCTTGTATTTTGGTCTTACACTAATTTTGTAATGTACGTGTTCATGACATTATGACATTAAACCACACGTCCACCAAACATGTATAAAACTAGTTGGATAAGTTTAAAAAAAAACAAAACATTTTTAGTTTTTTGATAAATTGTACGTATTTATATACTTTTTTGTAAATGGTACTAAATATGTAGAAATTTCATATTTAGGCTATTTTGATCGTATTATAGTTACCATAGTAATACAATGTAAACATGGAGATAAATTTAATACCAATCAAAATATATCCAATGATATAAATGCATAATTATAAAGGAAACAAGCATTTAAATAGTAAAATCATTAAACTGGTACGTAGTAATCGTAAACGACTACACGACAACATTCAAACCTACATTTTCTAGATAGGAGCTTAGTTCCCATGAACAATGTTGAAGATATCATCAGCAATGTTTTTCGCATCATTTGAGATACCAAATAATCCGGCACTCGCAAATCCAACACAATAAAGACCATGTTCCCCTTTCCAATGATTAGGGCTTTTATGTTTTGGCATTCCATTCTCGTTGAAGAGCCCTCCACCATCCTAGATCAAACCGAAAATGCTAAGATTAAAAAACAAAAGGTTAAGTAAACAAATTAAGTGTTATAACTTTAGTTACCTTAAGCCATTTTCGCACAGTGCTTTTAAAACCCGTAGCAAAGACAATGGCATCAAATTGTCTCTCTTGACCATTTGTGAATTTGATTTGATCACCTTTTATTTCTTCAATAGCCGTCATTACCTAGAGACGAAAAAAAATAACAGCATGATCGCTAGTTAATGTTTTAATGTTATTAGATATATATGAAAACATGATAGAGGGGTTTACCTCAATGTCTCCTGTTTTGATTTTTGAAATTGTCCCAACATCGATAATAGGTGATCGTCCGGTTTCATTTTTGATCATGAATGGTCCTTTGAATGGCCTTTGTATTCCATATACACCAAGATCTCCATACAACAACTTACTCAACATTAGGACCATCTTGTCCACGAAAGAGCAAGGAATATATTTTAGTATATACATTCCGAGTTGCACTAGCTCCTTGGTAAGCACATGTATCTGTCACAACAACAAAAAGAATAGCATACAATATTATATTTATCAAAAATATGCTTTTATTATATAAAACGGCGACAACTTTATATTTAAAAATCACGCGGGAGAGCGTTTAGCGCGCATACCGGGCTACGAACAACTATTGATGTTTGAGCACCCCAATTGCACAAGTCATATGCAATTTCCATACCCGAATTTCCAGCACCAACTACAAGCACATCTTTGTGTCCAAATCTTTTTCCATTATCATACTCGCTCGAATGGATGAACAATCCTTTGAAGCTATCTAAACCATTAACATTAGGAATAATACCTTCGCTATTTTCACCGGTTGCCGCCACAAGAAACTCACACACGTACTCCTCGACCAAACCCGAAATCCAATTTTTGGCGGTAACCACCCATTTTTGTGCAATCCTATTATACCATGCATTCTCAACGCTGCGTTGGTACAACGGAGCTACATTAAACTGATACACATAGTTTTGCAAGTATTGAACAAACATGACTTTTGGTACAAATGTGGGTGCGGACAAAGGGAATGGCATATGAGGGAGTTCACAGAAGCTTTTAGCCAAGTGAAGCTTTAAGCGATCATAAGACTTTTTTTGCCATAAAGATGCATAGCAATCTTCCCTTTCAAGAACAATGTTTGGGATAGAAAGAAGATTGAGACATGCTGATGTTGCAATGCCGGCAGGTCCTGCTCCGACTATCACAACAACTGTTTCTTGTTTCATTTTCTTTCAAGCTCTTTCTAATGAATAATGTATGTTTATTGATGCAATATGTAATGCACAATGCACATACCCTTTTTATAGGAATTACAAAAAGGAGGCAAAAGAGACTATTTCCCACCTTTATTGGAACCGTTACTGAAAAACTTATTTTTTAAAAGTTTGAAATGTCATCCGCGCTAAAATTTCTGAGTTATTATTCATTGAATTATTCCTGCTTTTTTGTAAAAAAAAAAACTTTTAGAACTTACGTTACAAACTTAATTTACTTGACTAGAATCTACACGTTCATATTGGCTTAATGTGTGAACACATGAATATGGTAATTAATATCTTTACAAATAGGTAAAAGATGAGATTTCGTGTATTATCATATGCGGTTGTAGAGCACCGGAGTCGTCGTGTCAAGTTCAAACATGAGACAGAGTCGAAACAAATACATTTAAACACTCTAATTTACGATAGTCGTTAGTATCATATTCAAATATCATGCAAAAATCATGTATGCGATATGTAAAATGTATTCGATTGAATTAAACCTTCCGCACACGTGGTTAAACTAAGTTTAAAATTGAAAGCAAATAACAACCATAAAGTGAAGCGATTCAAACATGTTGGAATACATGTGAACGGTTTCGATAGTTAATTTGATAGAACACATGTGAACGACGATATGATGGTTAAACGAAGATTTTGATTAACGTGGTGAATAAAACGGATACAAACAAATCTTTTAAAATACACAAAGGTAGTTATGTAAAGCGTTTAACGGTAACATAGCTTTAACTATGGTTATAAACTGGTTAACAGTTATTAATCCCTAGGATAATTGCGTATTAATACAACTAATGTCTTAGGGTTACATAATGCAAATAGCATAATTAAATTTAATTAAATAGGATAATTGTATCATTCCCTAAACTTTAGTTGCCTTGTTAAAAACAAATGGCCTCCCTTTTCCAAATCTTTGAGCACCCACCCTGTCATTGCCAATGTAAAGATCAAAGCTAGTGCTGGCTTTATCTTGTTTATAAGTTTCGTTCTAGCTTTTAGTTTCTTTTGGTCTAAGCGTGCTTTTGTCTTCATCATCCCCATCATCACTTAAGTGCCTAGCTCTAACCGCGTTCTCTGAGCGTTGAGGTTCCAAACTAAAACATCCAAATACTGAATGTATATATATCCTAAGCATAATCACATCTTCAACCAGTATTCCCAAGTTGGTTGCTATTACACCCCACATGTTAAATTCACTTATATGATATGTCTATAGCCACCTTCTTTTTTTTTCTTAACAAACTCATATAAATCAAATAAATCAATAACCTTGTCATTCTCAAAACATGATGGGAACAAATTTGATCAGCTCAAGTAACAGTGTGCAAACCGTTATGTCATAACAGAAAATTTAGGTTTGAGAATGGACCGATGTTAATGAATAGAGGTTGGATCCTACAATATGCTAAGAAAGTAACATATTCCATCAAATGATTCAATGTAAGTGAATCCTCCCTGCGTAAATCTCTTTGCATCTTCATCAATTTGCAAAGTACCCATCCAAATACTCCTCCTTTCTCTGTTCATATCATTCATCTTCAATTCTCTCCATACTTTGTGTACATCATCATCCGTCCGTATTGAACTCCTGCTTTCAAACATATTCGACAAGTAACACACCGATCCCTCAAGATGATATTAAATACGTGGAGTCGTAATTGATCCAGACCTAATATATTCTTGTCAAGATCAGGCGTGTAAAACACACTAGGAATCAGAAAAGATTTGTCAAATATGCTCATTTCTATTGGTAATCAATCATAGAAGCCACAAACAGACAAACTAATTGATGATTGTAAACAGAAATTATGAACAAGAGATTGTATATGGAATGGAAATTATTATTGTTTACACTGATGATTCGATTACAATTGTATAGCCAGCCATATATATACATATGAGGCGTCGCTTTGTAAATCGACACACCGATTCACATCGCTTTTATCTAAACGACGTTTACAAACGACAGCTATTGTACCCCTAACTGCCTAACGGGCCTAATTACAAAATTATATATATTCCCCTGTTAATAATTAATATTTATATAATAAGGGAAAAGATCCAATACAATAATGCCTTAACGTACAATACGTACGGGAATCCATTTTTTCACGA
This sequence comes from Bidens hawaiensis, assembly GCF_021521415.1. NCBI lineage: Eukaryota > Viridiplantae > Streptophyta > Magnoliopsida > Asterales > Asteraceae > Bidens > Bidens hawaiensis. Next base: position 22,814 of record NW_027504858.1, read on the forward strand.
ATCGATCCATGAAATCACATCCAAACATCTCGGAATCGTCAATACATATCCAATCAATCATTGGTTTACCCAAAAAAAAAACAGTTTTGAATGGTTAATCGATCAATTTTTCACTTTTTTTTCACAAAGACCGTTTTTGTGCGTTTAAATTTTTGTGAGCGTTTTCTGAGCGTTTTAGGTTTTTTCCTTTGTTTTTTGCCTTTGAGCATCTGGCATACCGTACGTTAAGGCATTAGCGTACTGCACCCTACATAATAATACACATATCATTATATCTTTAGTATCTGTATGTGATTAATACTTCATTGTCCCCCTTAATCACAAACAATCTTAGGTCTTCATCTTCTTTACATGGCCATCTTTTTTTTCTTGAAACCGGGTGGTGCAGACGAGGTTCCCGATTTGGTCTTCATTTATCATGTTCACTACAAGCCTTCAAGATATGTAGGTCCAGGCATTGTTCGCTGTTGCTTCTACATATCTTCCATGTAACATTGCCATCATTAATAGATCATATAAATATATTTCTGTACCATCGCTCAGGTACGATGGAATGGGCTTCTCGAAATAGTATTTAAGGTACACTTTGTGGTACCATTCCACGAGTTCCTAGAACATATTTATGAACTCATTAACTTGTAAATGAGATTTATAAGCCTGCAAAGTGTTTAACAGATTCATACAGTCACTTATTAACGATATTGCTGGAAGAGTTGAGTAATCTTCTTCCATTCTTGAGTCTTGTTGGGCCTGCAAATCAATCGCGTCAAAGTAATTTGCCAAATACTCGCCCCTCTTCACTTTCAAACGCCTCTGACCCATTTGAATCTTCCCCATCAATATTCAGATTAATTGTGACATAAATCTCCTTTAAATATGACTTTAAATCCTTGTTTAGTTAATTGTTTTAGGATTAATATATTATTATTATTATTATCAACGCTAGGCACGTAATACACACTCTTCTAAGGTGTATTTATTCCATCAGAACAGATTTTCATGTCTTCTGTTACTTTTATAACATTATGACATATTTTTTCACATTATTATGGCAAAGTACCCAACCACCAGACTAACTAATGGTTGGGTATTGTTATTGAGAAATACATAACTTATTCTATATCTGGAATCTGGATTTGTAAAGCAAAAATGAGACTGATCAGTTGCTACGGAGCTAAACTGTTTAGCACTCATGTAATATTTCATTAATGACTTTGTATGCAATTTTATGTTATCGAAATGACTAAACTATATTGACATCTTTTTGTGATTCTTATAATGTCGCAGGTCAGTATTTTTACTTGTAAGATAAACGGCTTGTATTTTGGTCTTACACTAATTTTGTAATGTACGTGTTCATGACATTATGACATTAAACCACAAGTCCACCAAACATGTATAAAACTAGTTGGATAAGTTTAAAAAAAAAACAAAACATTTTTAGTTTTTTGATAAATTGTACGTATTTATATACTTTTTTGTAAATGGTACTAAATATGTAGAAATTTCATATTTAGGCTATTTTGATCGTATTATAGTTACCATAGTAATACAATGTAAACATGGAGATAAATTTAATACCAATCAAAATATATCCGATGATATAAATGCATAATTATAAAGGAAACAAGCATTTAAATAGTAAAATCATTAAACTGGTACGTAGTAATCGTAAACGACTACACGACAACATTCAAACCTACATTTTCTAGATAGGAGCTTAGTTCCCATGAACAATGTTGAAGATATCATCAGCAATGTTTTTCGCATCATTTGAGATACCAAATAATCCGGCACTCGCAAATCCAACACAATAAAGACCATGTTCCCCTTTCCAATGATTAGGGCTTTTATGTTTTGGCATTCCATTCTCGTTGAAGAGCCCTCCATCATCCTAGATCAAACCGAAAATGCTAAGATTAAAAAACAAAAGGTTAAGTAAACAAATTAAGTGTTATAACTTTAGTTACCTTAAGCCATTTTCGCACAGTGCTTTTAAAACCCGTAGCAAAGACAATGGCATCAAATTGTCTCTCTTGACCATTTGTGAATTTGATTTGATCACCTTTTATTTCTTCAATAGCCGTCATTACCTAGAGACGAAAAAAAATAACAGCATGATCGCTAGTTAATGTTTTAATGTTATTAGATATATATGAAAACATGATAGAGGGGTTTACCTCAATGTCTCCTGTTTTGATTTTTGAAATTGTCCCAACATCGATAATAGGTGATCGTCCGGTTTCATTTTTGATCATGAATGGTCCTTTGAATGGCCTTTGTATTCCATATACACCAAGATCTCCATACAACAACTTACTCAACATTAGGACCATCTTGTCCACGAAAGAGCAAGGAATATATTTTAGTATATACATTCCGAGTTGCACTAGCTCCTTGGTAAGCACATGTATCTGTCACAACAACAAAAAGAATAGCATACAATATTATAATTATCAAAAATATGCTTTTATTATATAAAACGGCGACAACTTTATATTTAAAAATCACGCGGGAGAGCGTTTAGCGCGCATACCGGGCTACGAACAACTATTGATGTTTGAGCACCCCAATTGCACAAGTCATATGCAATTTCCATGCCCGAATTTCCAGCACCAACTACAAGCACATCTTTGTGTCCAAATCTTTTTCCATTATCATACTCGCTCGAATGGATGAACAATCCTTTGAAGCTATCTAAACCATTAACATTAGGAATAATACCTTCGCTATTTTCACCGGTTGCCGCCACAAGAAACTCACACACGTACTCCTCGACCAAACCCGAAATCCAATTTTTGGCGGTAACCACCCATTTTTGTGCAATCCTATTATACCATGCATTCTCAACGCTGCGTTGGTACAACGGAGCTACATTAAACTGATACACATAGTTTTGCAAGTATTGAACAAACATGTCTTTTGGTACAAATGTGGGTGCGGACAAAGGGAATGGCATATGAGGGAGTTCACAGAAGCTTTTAGCCAAGTGAAGCTTTAAGCGATCATAAGCCTTTTTTGCCATAAAGATGCATAGCAATCTTCCCTTTCAAGAACAATGTTTGGGATAGAAAGAAGATTGAGACATGCTGATGTTGCACTGCCGGCAGGTCCTGCTCCGACTATCACAACAACTGTTTCTTGTTTCATTTTCTTTCAAGCTCTTTCTAATGAATAATGTATGTTTATTGATGCAATATGTAATGCACAATGCACATACCCTTTTTATAGGAATTACAAAAAGGAGGCAAAAGAGACTATTTCCCACCTTTATTGGAACCGTTACTGAAAAACTTATTTTTTAAAAGTTTGAAATGTCATCCGCGCTAAAATTTCTGAGTTATTATTCATTGAAGTATTCCTGCTTTTTTGTAAAAAAAAAACTTTTAGAACTTACGTTACAAACTTAATTTACTTGACTAGAATCTACACGTTCATATTGGCTTAATGTGTGAACACATGAATATGGTAATTAATATCTTTACAAATAAGTAAAAGATGAGATTTCGTGTATTATCATATGCGGTTGTAGAGCACCGGAGTCGTCGTGTCAAGTTCAAACATGAGACAGAGTCGAAACAAATACATTTAAACACTCTAATTTACGATAGTCGTTAGTATCATATTCAAATATCATGCAAAAATCATGTATGCGATATGTAAAATGTATTCAATTGAATTAAACCTTCCGCACACGTGGTTAAACTAAGTTTAAAATTGAAAGCAAATAACAACCATAAAGTGAAGCGATTCAAACATGTTGGAATACATGGGAACGGTTTCGATAGTTAATTTGATAGAACACATGTGAACGACGATATGATGGTTAAACGAAGATTTTGATTAACGTGGTGAATAAAACGGATACAAACAAATCTTTTAAAATACACAAAGGTAGTTATGTAAAGCGTTTAACGGTAACATAGCTTTAACTATGGTTATAAACTGGTTAACAGTTATTAATACCTAGGATAATTGCGTATTAATACAACTAATGTCTTAGGGTTACATAATGCAAATAGCATAATTAAATTTAATTAAATAGGATAATTGTATCATTCCCTAAACTTTAGTTGCCTTGTTAAAAACAAATGGCCTCCCTTTTCCAAATCTTTGAGCACCCACCCTGTCATTGCCAATGTAAAGATCAAAGCTAGTGCTGGCTTTATCTTGTTTATAAGTTTCGTTCTAGCTTTTAGTCTCTTTTGGTCTAAGCGTGCTTTTGTCTTCATCATCCCCATCATCACTTAAGTGCCTAGCTCTAACCGCGTTCTCTGAGCGTTGAGGTTCCAAACTAAAACATCCAAATACTGAATGTATATATATCCTAAGCATAATCACATCTTCAACCAGTATTCCCAAGTTGGTTGCTATTACACCCCACATGTTAAATTCACTTATATGATATGTCTATAGCCACCTTCTTTTTTTTTCTTAACAAACTCATATAAATCAAATAAATCAATAACCTTGTCATTCTCAAAACATGATGGGAACAAATTTGATCAGCTCAAGTAACAGTGTGCAAACCGTTATGTCATAACAGAAAATTTAGGTTTGAGAATGGACCGATGTTAATGAATAGAGGTTGGATCCTACAATATGCTAAGAAAGTAACATATTCCATCAAATGATTCAATGTAAGTGAATCCTCCCTGCGTAAATCTCTTTGCATCTTCATCAATTTGCAAAGTACCCATCCAAATACTCCTCCTTTCTCTGTTCATATCATTCATCTTCAATTCTCTCCATACTTTGTGTACATCATCATCCGTCCGTATTGAACTCCTGCTTTCAAACATATTCGACAAGTAACACACCGATCCCTCAAGATGATATTAAATACGTGGAGTCGTAATTGATCCAGACCTAATATATTCTTGTCAAGATCAGGCGTGTAAAACACACTAGGAATCAGAAAAGATTTGTCAAATATGCTCATTTCTATTGGTAATCAATCATAGAAGCCACAAACAGACAAACTAATTGATGATTGTAAACAGAAATTATGAACAAGAGATTGTATATGGAATGGAAATTATTATTGTTTACACTGATGATTCGATTACAATTGTATAGCCAGCCATATATATACATATGAGGCGTCGCTTTGTAAATCGACACACCGATTCACATCGCTTTTATCTAAACGATGTTTACAAACGACAGCTATTGTACCCCTAACTGCCTAACGGGCCTAATTACAAAATTATATATATTCCCCTGTTAATAATTAATATTTATATAATAAGGGAAAAGTTCCAATACAATAATGCCTTAACGTACAATACGTACGGGAATCCATTTTTTCACGAATCGATCCGTGAAATCACATCCAAACATCTCGGAATCGTCAATACATATCCAATCAATCATTGGTTTACCCAAAAAAAAACAGTTTTGAATGGTTAATCGATCAATTTTTCACTTTTTTTTCACAAAGACCGTTTTTGTGCGTTTAAATTTTTGTGAGCGTTTTCTGAGCGTTTTAGGTTTTTTCCTTTGTTTTTTGCCTTTGAGCATCTCGCATACCGTACGTTAAGGCATTAGCGTACTGCACCCTACATAATAATACACATATCATTATATCTTTAGTATCTGTATGTGATTAATACTTCATTGTCCCCCTTAATCACAAACAATCTTAGGTCTTCATCTTCTTTACATGGCCATCTTTTTTTTCTTGAAACCGGGTGGTGCAGACGAGGTTCCCGATTTGGTCTTCATTTATCATGTTCACTACAAGCCTTCAAGATATGTAGGTCCAGGCATTGTTCGCTGTTGCTTCTACATATCTTCCATGTAACATTGCCATCATTAATAGATCATATAAATATATTTCTGTACCATCGCTCAGGTACGATGGAATGGGCTTATCGAAATAGTATTTAAGGTACACTTTGTGGTACCATTCCACGAGTTCCTAGAACATATTTATGAACTCATTAACTTGTAAATGAGATTTATAAGCCTGCAAAGTGTTTAACAGATTCATACAGTCACTTATTAACGATATTGCTGGAAGAGTTGAGTAATCTTCTTCCATTCTTGAGTCTTGTTGGGCCTGCAAATCAATCGCGTCAAAGTAATTTGCCAAATACTCGCCCCTCTTCACTTTCAAACGCCTCTGACCCATTTGAATCTTCCCCATCAATATTCAGATTAATTGTGACATAAATCTCCTTTAAATATGACTTTAAATCCTTGTTTAGTTAATTGTTTTAGGATTAATATATTATTATTATTATTATCAACGCTAGGCACGTAATACACACTCTTCTAAGGTGTATTTATTCCATCAGAACAGATTTTCATGTCTTCTGTTACTTTTATAACATTATGACATATTTTTTCACATTATTATGGCAAAGTACCCAACCGCCAGACTAACTAATGGTTGGGTATTGTTATTGAGAAATACATAACTTATTCTATATCTGGAATCTGGATTTGTAAAGCAAAAATGAGACTGATCAGTTGCTACGGAGCTAAACTGTTTAGCACTCATGTAATATTTCATTAATGACTTTGTATGCAATTTTATGTTATCGAAATGACTAAACTATATTGACATCTTTTTGTGATTCTTATAATGTCGCAGGTCAGTATTTTTACTTGTAAGATAAACGGCTTGTATTTTGGTCTTACACTAATTTTGTAATGTACGTGTTCATGACATTATGACATTAAACCACACGTCCACCAAACATGTATAAAACTAGTTGGATAAGTTTAAAAAAAAAAACAAAACATTTTTAGTTTTTTGATAAATTGTACGTATTTATATACTTTTTTGTAAATGGTACTAAATATGTAGAAATTTCATATTTAGGCTATTTTGATCGTATTATAGTTACCATAGTAATACAATGTAAACATGGAGATAAATTTAATACCAATCAAAATATATCCGATGATATAAATGCATAATTATAAAGGAAACAAGCATTTAAATAGTAAAATCATTAAACTGGTACGTAGTAATCGTAAACGACTACACGACAACATTCAAACCTACATTTTCTAGATAGGAGCTTAGTTCCCATGAACAATGTTGAAGATATCATCAGCAATGTTTTTCGCATCATTTGAGATACCAAATAATCCGGCACTCGCAAATCCAACACAATAAAGACCATGTTCCCCTTTCCAATGATTAGGGCTTTTATGTTTTGGCATTCCATTCTCGTTGAAGAGCCCTCCATCATCCTAGATCAAACCGAAAATGCTAAGATTAAAAAACAAAAGGTTAAGTAAACAAATTAAGTGTTATAACTTTAGTTACCTTAAGCCATTTTCGCACAGTGCTTTTAAAACCCGTAGCAAAGACAATGGCATCAAATTGTCTCTCTTGACCATTTGTGAATTTGATTTGATCACCTTTTATTTCTTCAATAGCCGTCATTACCTAGAGACGAAAAAAAATAACAGCATGATCGCTAGTTAATGTTTTAATGTTATTAGATATATATGAAAACATGATAGAGGGGTTTACCTCAATGTCTCCTGTTTTGATTTTTGAAATTGTCCCAACATCGATAATAGGTGATCGTCCGGTTTCATTTTTGATCATGAATGGTCCTTTGAATGGCCTTTGTATTCCATATACACCAAGATCTCCATACAACAACTTACTCAACATTAGGACCATCTTTTCCACGAAAGGGCAAGGAATATATTTTAGTATATACATTCCGAGTTGCACTAGCTCCTTGGTAAGCACATGTATCTGTCACAACAACAAAAAGAATAGCATACAATATTATAATTATCAAAAATATGCTTTTATTATATAAAACGGCGACAACTTTATATTTAAAAATCACGCGGGAGAGCGTTTAGCGCGCATACCGGGCTACGAACAACTATTGATGTTTGAGCACCCCAATTGCACAAGTCATATGCAATTTCCATGCCCGAATTTCCAGCACCAACTACAAGCACATCTTTGTGTCCAAATCTTTTTCCATTATCATACTCGCTCGAATGGATGAACAATCCTTTGAAGCTATCTAAACCATTAACATTAGGAATAATACCTTCGCTATTTTCACCGGTTGCCGCCACAAGAAACTCACACACGTACTCCTCGACCAAACCCGAAATCCAATTTTTGGCGGTAACCACCCATTTTTGTGCAATCCTATTATACCATGCATTCTCAACGCTGCGTTGGTACAACGGAGCTACATTAAACTGATACACATAGTTTTGCAAGTATTGAACAAACATGTATTTTGGTACAAATGTGGGTGCGGACAAAGGGAATGGCATATGAGGGAGTTCACAGAAGCTTTTAGTCAAGTGAAGCTTTAAGCGATCATAAGCCTTTTTTTGCCATAAAGATGCATAGCAATCTTCCCTTTCAAGAACAATGTTTGGGATAGAAAGAAGATTGAGACATGCTGATGTTGCAATGCCGGCAGGTCCTGCTCCGACTATCACAACAACTGTTTCTTGTTTCATTTTCTTTCAAGCTCTTTCTAATGAATAATGTATGTTTATTGATGCAATATGTAATGCACAATGCACATACCCTTTTTATAGGAATTACAAAAAGGAGGCAAAAGAGACTATTTCCCACCTTTATTGGAACCGTTACTGAAAAACTTATTTTTTAAAAGTTTGAAATGTCATCCGCGCTAAAATTTCTGAGTTATTATTCATTGAAGTATTCCTGCTTTTTTGTAAAAAAAAACTTTTAGAACTTACGTTACAAACTTAATTTACTTGACTAGAATCTACACGTTCATATTGGCTTAATGTGTGAACACATGAATATGGTAATTAATATCTTTACAAATAAGTAAAAGATGAGATTTCGTGTATTATCATATGCGGTTGTAGAGCACCGGAGTCGTCGTGTCAAGTTCAAACATGAGACAGAGTCGAAACAAATACATTTAAACACTCTAATTTACGATAGTCGTTAGTATCATATTCAAATATCATGCAAAAATCATGTATGCCATATGTAAAATGTATTCAATTGAATTAAACCTTCCGCACACGTGGTTAAACTAAGTTTAAAATTGAAAGCAAATAACAACCATAAAGTGAAGCGATTCAAACATGTTGGAATACATGTGAACGGTTTCGATAGTTAATTTGATAGAACACATGTGAACGACGATATGATGGTTAAACGAAGATTTTGATTAACGTGGTGAATAAAACGGATACAAACAAATCTTTTAAAATACACAAAGGTAGTTATGTAAAGCGTTTAACGGTAACATAGCTTTAACTATGGTTATAAACTGGTTAACAGTTATTAATACCTAGGATAATTGCGTATTAATACAACTAATGTCTTAGGGTTACATAATGCAAATAGCATAATTAAATTTAATTAAATAGGATAATTGTATCATTCCCTAAACTTTAGTTGCCTTGTTAAAAACAAATGGCCTCCCTTTTCCAAATCTTTGAGCACCCACCCTGTCATTGCCAATGTAAAGATCAAAGCTAGTGCTGGCTTTATCTTGTTTATAAGTTTCGTTCTAGCTTTTAGTCTCTTTTGGTCTAAGCGTGCTTTTGTCTTCATCATCCCCATCATCACTTAAGTGCCTAGCTCTAACCGCGTTCTCTGAGCGTTGAGGTTCCAAACTAAAACATCCAAATACTGAATGTATATATATCCTAAGCATAATCACATCTTCAACCAGTATTCCCAAGTTGGTTGCTATTACACCCCACATGTTAAATTCACTTATATGATATGTCTATAGCCACCTTCTTTTTTTTTCTTAACAAACTCATATAAATCAAATAAATCAATAACCTTGTCATTCTCAAAACATGATGGGAACAAATTTGATCAGCTCAAGTAACAGTGTGCAAACCGTTATGTCATAACAGAAAATTTAGGTTTGAGAATGGACCGATGTTAATGAATAGAGGTTGGATCCTACAATATGCTAAGAAAGTAACATATTCCATCAAATGATTCAATGTAAGTGAATCCTCCCTGCGTAAATCTCTTTGCATCTTCATCAATTTGCAAAGTACCCATCCAAATACTCCTCCTTTCTCTGTTCATATCATTCATCTTCAATTCTCTCCATACTTTGTGTACATCATCATCCGTCCGTATTGAACTCCTGCTTTCAAACATATTCGACAAGTAACACACCGATCCCTCAAGATGATATTAAATACGTGGAGTCGTAATTGATCCAGACCTAATATATTCTTGTCAAGATCAGGCGTGTAAAACACACTAGGAATCAGAAAAGATTTGTCAAATATGCTCATTTCTATTGGTAATCAATCATAGAAGCCACAAACAGACAAACTAATTGATGATTGTAAACAGAAATTATGAACAAGAGATTGTATATGGAATGGAAATTATTATTGTTTACACTGATGATTCGATTACAATTGTATAGCCAGCCATATATATACATATGAGGCGTCGCTTTGTAAATCGACACACCGATTCACATCGCTTTTATCTAAACGATGTTTACAAACGACAGCTATTGTACCCCTAACTGCCTAACGGGCCTAATTACAAAATTATATATATTCCCCTGTTAATAATTAATATTTATATAATAAGGGAAAAGATCCAATACAATAATGCCTTAACGTACAATACGTACGGGAATCCATTTTTTCACGAATCGATCCATGAAATCACATCCAAACATCTCGGAATCGTCAATACATATCCAATCAATCATTGGTTTACCCAAAAAAAAAACAGTTTTGAATGGTTAATCGATCAATTTTTCACTTTTTTTTCACAAAGACCGTTTTTGTGCGTTTAAATTTTTGTGAGCGTTTTCTGAGCGTTTTAGGTTTTTTCCTTTGTTTTTTGCCTTTGAGCATCTCGCATACCGTACGTTAAGGCATTAGCGTACTGCACCCTACATAATAATACACATATCATTATATCTTTAGTATCTGTATGTGATTAATACTTCATTGTCCCCCTTAATCACAAACAATCTTAGGTCTTCATCTTCTTTACATGGCCATCTTTTTTTTCTTGAAACCGGGTGGTGCAGACGAGGTTCCCGATTTGGTCTTCATTTATCATGTTCACTACAAGCCTTCAAGATATGTAGGTCCAGGCATTGTTCGCTGTTGCTTCTACATATCTTCCATGTAACATTGCCATCATTAATAGATCATATAAATATATTTCTGTACCATCGCTCAGGTACGATGGAATGGGCTTCTCGAAATAGTATTTAAGGTACACTTTGTGGTACCATTCCACGAGTTCCTAGAACATATTTATGAACTCATTAACTTGTAAATGAGATTTATAAGCCTGCAAAGTGTTTAACAGATTCATACAGTCACTTATTAACGATATTGCTGGAAGAGTTGAGTAATCTTCTTCCATTCTTGAGTCTTGTTGGGCCTGCAAATCAATCGCGTCAAAGTAATTTGCCAAATACTCGCCCCTCTTCACTTTCAAACGCCTCTGACCCATTTGAATCTTCCCCATCAATATTCAGATTAATTGTGACATAAATCTCCTTTAAATATGACTTTAAATCCTTGTTTAGTTAATTGTTTTAGGATTAATATATTATTATTATTATTATCAACGCTAGGCACGTAATACACACTCTTCTAAGGTGTATTTATTCCATCAGAACAGATTTTCATGTCTTCTGTTACTTTTATAACATTATGACATATTTTTTCACATTATTATGGCAAAGTACCCAACCGCCAGACTAACTAATGGTTGGGTATTGTTATTGAGAAATACATAACTTATTCTATATCTGGAATCTGGATTTGTAAAGCAAAAATGAGACTGATCAGTTGCTACGGAGCTAAACTGTTTAGCACTCATGTAATATTTCATTAATGACTTTGTATGCAATTTTATGTTATCGAAATGACTAAACTACATTGACATCTTTTTGTGATTCTTATAATGTCGCAGGTCAGTATTTTTACTTGTAAGATAAACGGCTTGTATTTTGGTCTTACACTAATTTTGTAATGTACGTGTTCATGACATTATGACATTAAACCACACGTCCACCAAACATGTATAAAACTAGTTGGATAAGTTTAAAAAAAAAAACAAAACATTTTTAGTTTTTTGATAAATTGTACGTATTTATATACTTTTTTGTAAATGGTACTAAATATGTAGAAATTTCATATTTAGGCTATTTTGATCGTATTATAGTTACCATAGTAATACAATGTAAACATGGAGATAAATTTAATACCAATCAAAATATATCCGATGATATAAATGCATAATTATAAAGGAAACAAGCATTTAAATAGTAAAATCATTAAACTGGTACGTAGTAATCGTAAACGACTACACGACAACATTCAAACCTACATTTTCTAGATAGGAGCTTAGTTCCCATGAACAATGTTGAAGATATCATCAGCAATGTTTTTCGCATCATTTGAGATACCAAATAATCCGGCACTCGCAAATCCAACACAATAAAGACCATGTTCCCCTTTCCAATGATTAGGGCTTTTATGTTTTGGCATTCCATTCTCGTTGAAGAGCCCTCCATCATCCTAGATCAAACCGAAAATGCTAAGATTAAAAAACAAAAGGTTAAGTAAACAAATTAAGTGTTATAACTTTAGTTACCTTAAGCCATTTTCGCACAGTGCTTTTAAAACCCGTAGCAAAGACAATGGCATCAAATTGTCTCTCTTGACCATTTGAGAATTTGATTTGATCACCTTTTATTTCTTCAATAGCCGTCATTACCTAGAGACGAAAAAAAATAACAGCATGATCGCTAGTTAATGTTTTAATGTTATTAGATATATATGAAAACATGATAGAGGGGTTTACCTCAATGTCTCCTGTTTTGATTTTTGAAATTGTCCCAACATCGATAATAGGTGATCGTCCGGTTTCATTTTTGATCATGAATGGTCCTTTGAATGGCCTTTGTATTCCATATACACCAAGATCTCCATACAACAACTTACTCAACATTAGGACCATCTTGTCCACGAAAGAGCAAGGAATATATTTTAGTATATACATTCCGAGTTGCACTAGCTCCTTGGTAAGCACATGTATCTGTCACAACAACAAAAAGAATAGCATACAATATTATATTTATCAAAAATATGCTTTTATTATATAAAACGGCGACAACTTTATATTTAAAAATCACACGGGAGAGCGTTTAGCGCGCATACCGGGCTACGAACAACTATTGATGTTTGAGCACCCCAATTGCACAAGTCATATGCAATTTCCATGCCCGAATTTCCAGCACCAACTACAAGCACATCTTTGTGTCCAAATCTTTTTCCATTATCATACTCGCTCGAATGGATGAACAATCCTTTGAAGCTATCTAAACCATTAACATTAGGAATAATACCTTCGCTATTTTCACCGGTTGCCGCCACAAGAAACTCACACACGTACTCCTCGACCAAACCCGAAATCCAATTTTTGGCGGTAACCACCCATTTTTGTGCAATCCTATTATACCATGCATTCTCAACGCTGCGTTGGTACAACGGAGCTACATTAAACTGATACACATAGTTTTGCAAGTATTGAACAAACATGTCTTTTGGTACAAATGTGGGTGCGGACAAAGGGAATGGCATATGAGGGAGTTCACAGAAGCTTTTAGCCAAGTGAAGCTTTAAGCGATCATAAGCCTTTTTTTGCCATAAAGATGCATAGCAATCTTCCCTTTCAAGAACAATGTTTGGGATAGAAAGAAGATTGAGACATGCTGATGTTGCAATGCCGGCAGGTCCTGCTCCGACTATCACAACAACTGTTTCTTGTTTCATTTTCTTTCAAGCTCTTTCTAATGAATAATGTATGTTTATTGATGCAATATGTAATGCACAATGCACATACCCTTTTTATAGGAATTACAAAAAGGAGGCAAAAGAGACTATTTCCCACCTTTATTGGAACCGTTACTGAAAAACTTATTTTTTAAAAGTTTGAAATGTCATCCGCGCTAAAATTTCTGAGTTATTATTCATTGAAGTATTCCTGCTTTTTTGTAAAAATAAAAACTATTAGAACTTACGTTACAAACTTAATTTACTTGACTAGAATCTACACGTTCATATTGGCTTAATGTGTGAACACATGAATATGGTAATTAATATCTTTACAAATAAGTAAAAGATGAGATTTCGTGTATTATCATATGTGGTTGTAGAGCACCGGAGTCGTCGTGTCAAGTTCAAACATGAGACAGAGTCGAAACAAATACATTTAAACACTCTAATTTACGATAGTCGTTAGTATCATATTCAAATATCATGCAAAAATCATGTATGCGATATGTAAAATGTATTCAATTGAATTAAACCTTCCGCACACGTGGTTAAACTAAGTTTAAAATTGAAAGCAAATAACAACCATAAAGTGAAGCGATTCAAACATGTTGGAATACATGGGAACGGTTTCGATAGTTAATTTGATAGAACACATGTGAACGACGATATGATGGTTAAACGAAGATTTTGATTAACGTGGTGAATAAAACGGATACAAACAAATCTTTTAAAATACACAAAGGTAGTTATGTAAAGCGTTTAACGGTAACATAGCTTTAACTATGGTTATAAACTGGTTAACAGTTATTAATACCTAGGATAATTGCGTATTAATACAACTAATGTCTTAGGGTTACATAATGCAAATAGCATAATTAAATTTAATTAAATAGGATAATTGTATCATTCCCTAAACTTTAGTTGCCTTGTTAAAAACAAATGGCCTCCCTTTTCCAAATCTTTGAGCACCCACCCTGTCATTGCCAATGTAAAGATCAAAGCTAGTGCTGGCTTTATCTTGTTTATAAGTTTCGTTCTAGCTTTTAGTCTCTTTTGGTCTAAGCGTGCTTTTGTCTTCATCATCCCCATCATCACTTAAGTGCCTAGCTCTAACCGCGTTCTCTGAGCGTTGAGGTTCCAAACTAAAACATCCAAATACTGAATGTATATATATCCTAAGCATAATCACATCTTCAACCAGTATTCCCAAGTTGGTTGCTATTACACCCCACATGTTAAATTCACTTATATGATATGTCTATAGCCACCTTCTTTTTTTTTCTTAACAAACTCATATAAATCAAATAAATCAATAACCTTGTCATTCTCAAAACATGATGGGAACAAATTTGATCAGCTCAAGTAACAGTGTGCAAACCGTTATGTCATAACAGAAAATTTAGGTTTGAGAATGGACCGATGTTATTGAATAGAGGTTGGATCCTACAATATGCTAAGAAAGTAACATATTCCATCAAATGATTCAATGTAAGTGAATCCTCCCTGCGTAAATCTCTTTGCATCTTCATCAATTTGCAAAGTACCCATCCAAATACTCCTCCTTTCTCTGTTCATATCATTCATCTTCAATTCTCTCCATACTTTGTGTACATCATCATCCGTCCGTATTGAACTCCTGCTTTCAAACATATTCGACAAGTAACACACCGATCCCTCAAGATGATATTAAATACGTGGAGTCGTAATTGATCCAGACCTAATATATTCTTGTCAAGATCAGGCGTGTAAAACACACTAGGAATCAGAAAAGATTTGTCAAATATGCTCATTTCTATTGGTAATCAATCATAGAAGCCACAAACAGACAAACTAATTGATGATTGTAAACAGAAATTATGAACAAGAGATTGTATATGGAATGGAAATTATTATTGTTTACACTGATGATTCGATTACAATTGTATAGCCAGCCATATATATACATATGAGGCGTCGCTTTGTAAATCGACACACCGATTCACATCGCTTTTATCTAAACGACGTTTACAAACGACAGCTATTGTACCCCTAACTGCCTAACGGGCCTAATTACAAAATTATATATATTCCCCTGTTAATAATTAATATTTATATAATAAGGGAAAAGATCCAATACAATAATGCCTTAACGTACAATACGTACGGGAATCCATTTTTTCACGAATCGATCCATGAAATCACATCCAAACATCTCGGAATCGTCAATACATATCCAATCAATCATTGGTTTACCCAAAAAAAAAACAGTTTTGAATGGTTAATCGATCAATTTTTCACTTTTTTTTCACAAAGACCGTTTTTGTGCGTTTAAATTTTTGTGAGCGTTTTCTGAGCGTTTTAGGTTTTTTCCTTTGTTTTTTGCCTTTGAGCATCTCGCATACCGTACGTTAAGGCATTAGCGTACTGCACCCTACATAATAATACACATATCATTATATCTTTAGTATCTGTATGTGATTAATACTTCATTGTCCCCCTTAATCACAAACAATCTTAGGTCTTCATCTTCTTTACATGGCCATCTTTTTTTTCTTGAAACCGGGTGGTGCAGACGAGGTTCCCGATTTGGTCTTCATTTATCATGTTCACTACAAGCCTTCAAGATATGTAGGTCCAGGCATTGTTCGCTGTTGCTTCTACATATCTTCCATGTAACATTGCCATCATTAATAGATCATATAAATATATTTCTGTACCATCGCTCAGGTACGATGGAATGGGCTTCTCGAAATAGTATTTAAGGTACACTTTGTGGTACCATTCCACGAGTTCCTAGAACATATTTATGAACTCATTAACTTGTAAATGAGATTTATAAGCCTGCAAAGTGTTTAACAGATTCATACAGTCACTTATTAACGATATTGCTGGAAGAGTTGAGTAATCTTCTTCCATTCTTGAGTCTTGTTGGGCCTGCAAATCAATCGCGTCAAAGTAATTTGCCAAATACTCGCCCCTCTTCACTTTCAAACGCCTCTGACCCATTTGAATCTTCCCCATCAATATTCAGATTAATTGTGACATAAATCTCCTTTAAATATGACTTTAAATCCTTGTTTAGTTAATTGTTTTAGGATTAATATATTATTATTATTATTATCAACGCTAGGCACGTAATACACACTCTTCTAAGGTGTATTTATTCCATCAGAACAGATTTTCATGTCTTCTGTTACTTTTATAACATTATGACATATTTTTTCACATTATTATGGCAAAGTACCCAACCGCCAGACTAACTAATGGTTGGGTATTGTTATTGAGAAATACATAACTTATTCTATATCTGGAATCTGGATTTGTAAAGCAAAAATGAGACTGATCAGTTGCTACGGAGCTAAACTGTTTAGCACTCATGTAATATTTCATTAATGACTTTGTATGCAATTTTATGTTATCGAAATGACTAAACTATATTGACATCTTTTTGTGATTCTTATAATGTCGCAGGTCAGTATTTTTACTTGTAAGATAAACGGCTTGTATTTTGGTCTTACACTAATTTTGTAATGTACGTGTTCATGACATTATGACATTAAACCACACGTCCACCAAACATGTATAAAACTAGTTGGATAAGTTTAAAAAAAAAACAAAACATTTTTAGTTTTTTGATAAATTGTACGTATTTATATACTTTTTTGTAAATGGTACTAAATATGTAGAAATTTCATATTTAGGCTATTTTGATCGTATTATAGTTACCATAGTAATACAATGTAAACATGGAGATAAATTTAATACCAATCAAAATATATCCGATGATATAAATGCATAATTATAAAGGAAACAAGCATTTAAATAGTAAAATCATTAAACTGGTACGTAGTAATCGTAAACGACTACACGACAACATTCAAACCTACATTTTCTAGATAGGAGCTTAGTTCCCATGAACAATGTTGAAGATATCATCAGCAATGTTTTTCGCATCATTTGAGATACCAAATAATCCGGCACTCGCAAATCCAACACAATAAAGACCATGTTCCCCTTTCCAATGATTAGGGCTTTTATGTTTTGGCATTCCATTCTCGTTGAAGAGCCCTCCATCATCCTAGATCAAACCGAAAATGCTAAGATTAAAAAACAAAAGGTTAAGTAAACAAATTAAGTGTTATAACTTTAGTTACCTTAAGCCATTTTCGCACAGTGCTTTTAAAACCCGTAGCAAAGACAATGCCATCAAATTGTCTCTCTTGACCATTTGAGAATTTGATTTGATCACCTTTTATTTCTTCAATAGCCGTCATTACCTAGAGACGAAAAAAAATAACAGCATGATCGCTAGTTAATGTTTTAATGTTATTAGATATATATGAAAACATGATAGAGGGGTTTACCTCAATGTCTCCTGTTTTGATTTTTGAAATTGTCCCAACATCGATAATAGGTGATCGTCCGGTTTCATTTTTGATCATGAATGGTCCTTTGAATGGCCTTTGTATTCCATATACACCAAGATCTCCATACAACAACTTACTCAACATTAGGACCATCTTGTCCACGAAAGAGCAAGGAATATATTTTAGTATATACATTCCGAGTTGCACTAGCTCCTTGGTAAGCACATGTATCTGTCACAACAACAAAAAGAATAGCATACAATATTATATTTATCAAAAATATGCTTTTATTATATAAAACGGCGACAACTTTATATTTAAAAATCACACGGGAGAGCGTTTAGCGCGCATACCGGGCTACGAACAACTATTGATGTTTGAGCACCCCAATTGCACAAGTCATATGCAATTTCCATGCCCGAATTTCCAGCACCAACTACAAGCACATCTTTGTGTCCAAATCTTTTTCCATTATCATACTCGCTCGAATGGATGAACAATCCTTTGAAGCTATCTAAACTATTAACATTAGGAATAATACCTTCGCTATTTTCACCGGTTGCCGCCACAAGAAACTCACACTCGTACTCCTCGACCAAACCCGAAATCCAATTTTTGGCGGTAACCACCCATTTTTGTGCAATCCTATTATACCATGCATTCTCAACGCTGCGTTGGTACAACGGAGCTACATTAAACTGATACACATAGTTTTGCAAGTATTGAACAAACATGTCTTTTGGTACAAATGTGGGTGCGGACAAAGGGAATGGCATATGAGGGAGTTCACAGAAGCTTTTAGCCAAGTGAAGCTTTAAGCGATCATAAGCCTTTTTTTGCCATAAAGATGCATAGCAATCTTCCCTTTCAAGAACAATGTTTGGGATAGAAAGAAGATTGAGACATGCTGATGTTGCAATGCCGGCAGGTCCTGCTCCGACTATCACAACAACTGTTTCTTGTTTCATTTTCTTTCAAGCTCTTTCTAATGAATAATGTATGTTTATTGATGCAATATGTAATGCACAATGCACATACCCTTTTTATAGGAATTACAAAAAGGAGGCAAAAGAGACTATTTCCCACCTTTATTGGAACCGTTACTGAAAAACTTATTTTTTAAAAGTTTGAAATGTCATCCGCGCTAAAATTTCTGAGTTATTATTCATTGAAGTATTCCTGCTTTTTTGTAAAAATAAAAACTATTAGAACTTACGTTACAAACTTAATTTACTTGACTAGAATCTACACGTTCATATTGGCTTAATGTGTGAACACATGAATATGGTAATTAATATCTTTACAAATAAGTAAAAGATGAGATTTCGTGTATTATCATATGCGGTTGTAGAGCACCGGAGTCGTCGTGTCAAGTTCAAACATGAGACAGAGTCGAAACAAATACATTTAAACACTCTAATTTACGATAGTCGTTAGTATCATATTCAAATATCATGCAAAAATCATGTATGCGATATGTAAAATGTATTCAATTGAATTAAACCTTCCGCACACGTGGTTAAACTAAGTTTAAAATTGAAAGCAAATAACAACCATAAAGTGAAGCGATTCAAACATGTTGGAATACATGTGAACGGTTTCGATAGTTAATTTGATAGAACACATGTGAACGACGATATGATGGTTAAACGAAGATTTTGATTAACGTGGTGAATAAAACGGATACAAACAAATCTTTTAAAATACACAAAGGTAGTTATGTAAAGCGTTTAACGGTAACATAGCTTTAACTATGGTTATAAACTGGTTAACAGTTATTAATACCTAGGATAATTGCGTATTAATACAACTAATGTCTTAGGGTTACATAATGCAAATAGCATAATTAAATTTAATTAAATAGGATAATTGTATCATTCCCTAAACTTTAGTTGCCTTGTTAAAAACAAATGTCCTCCCTTTTCCAAATCTTTGAGCACCCACCCTGTCATTGCCAATGTAAAGATCAAAGCTAGTGCTGGCTTTATCTTGTTTATAAGTTTCGTTCTAGCTTTTAGTCTCTTTTGGTCTAAGCGTGCTTTTGTCTTCATCATCCCCATCATCACTTAAGTGCCTAGCTCTAACCGCGTTCTCTGAGCGTTGAGGTTCCAAACTAAAACATCCAAATACTGAATGTATATATATCCTAAGCATAATCACATCTTCAACCAGTATTCCCAAGTTGGTTGCTATTACACCCCACATGTTAAATTCACTTATATGATATGTCTATAGCCACCTTCTTCTTTTTTCTTAACAAACTCATATAAATCAAATAAATCAATAACCTTGTCATTCTCAAAACATGATGGGAACAAATTTGATCAGCTCAAGTAACAGTGTGCAAACCGTTATGTCATAACAGAAAATTTAGGTTTGAGAATGGACCGATGTTAATGAATAGAGGTTGGATCCTACAATATGCTAAGAAAGTAACATATTCCATCAAATGATTCAATGTAAGTGAATCCTCCCTGCGTAAATCTCTTTGCATCTTCATCAATTTGCAAAGTACCCATCCAAATACTCCTCCTTTCTCTGTTCATATCATTCATCTTCAATTCTCTCCATACTTTGTGTACATCATCATCCGTCCGTATTGAACTCCTGCTTTCAAACATATTCGACAAGTAACACACCGATCCCTCAAGATGATATTAAATACGTGGAGTCGTAATTGATCCAGACCTAATATATTCTTGTCAAGATCAGGCGTGTAAAACACACTAGGAATCAGAAAAGATTTGTCAAATATGCTCATTTCTATTGGTAATCAATCATAGAAGCCACAAACAGACAAACTAATTGATGATTGTAAACAGAAATTATGAACAAGAGATTGTATATGGAATGGAAATTATTATTGTTTACACTGATGATTCGATTACAATTGTATAGCCAGCCATATATATACATATGAGGCGTCGCTTTGTAAATCGACACACCGATTCACATCGCTTTTATCTAAACGACGTTTACAAACGACAGCTATTGTACCCCTAACTGCCTAACGGGCCTAATTACAAAATTATATATATTCCCCTGTTAATAATTAATATTTATATAATAAGGGAAAAGATCCAATACAATAATGCCTTAACGTACAATACGTACGGGAATCCATTTTTTCACGAATCGATCCATGAAATCACATCCAAACATCTCGGAATCGTCAATACATATCCAATCAATCATTGGTTTACCCAAAAAAAAAAGTTTTGAATGGTTAATCGATCAATTTTTCACTTTTTTTTCACAAAGACCGTTTTTGTGCGTTTAAATTTTTGTGAGCGTTTTCTGAGCGTTTTAGGTTTTTTCCTTTGTTTTTTGCCTTTGAGCATCTCGCATACCGTACGTTAAGGCATTAGCGTACTGCACCCTACATAATAATACACATATCATTATATCTTTAGTATCTGTATGTGATTAATACTTCATTGTCCCCCTTAATCACAAACAATCTTAGGTCTTCATCTTCTTTACATGGCCATCTTTTTTTTCTTGAAACCGGGTGGTGCAGACGAGGTTCTCGATTTGGTCTTCATTTATCATGTTCACTACAAGCCTTCAAGATATGTAGGTCCAGGCATTGTTCGCTGTTGCTTCTACATATCTTCCATGTAACATTGCCATCATTAATAGATCATATAAATATATTTCTGTACCATCGCTCAGGTACGATGGAATGGGCTTCTCGAAATAGTATTTAAGGTACACTTTGTGGTACCATTCCACGAGTTCCTAGAACATATTTATGAACTCATTAACTTGTAAATGAGATTTATAAGCCTGCAAAGTGTTTAACAGATTCATACAGTCACTTATTAACGATATTGCTGGAAGAGTTGAGTAATCTTCTTCCATTCTTGAGTCTTGTTGGGCCTGCAAATCAATCGCGTCAAAGTAATTTGCCAAATACTCGCCCCTCTTCACTTTCAAACGCCTCTGACCCATTTGAATCTTCCCCATCAATATTCAGATTAATTGTGACATAAATCTCCTTTAAATATGACTTTAAATCCTTGTTTAGTTAATTGTTTTAGGATTAATATATTATTATTATTATTATCAACGCTAGGCACGTAATACACACTCTTCTAAGGTGTATTTATTCCATCAGAACAGATTTTCATGTCTTCTGTTACTTTTATAACATTATGACATATTTTTTCACATTATTATGGCAAAGTACCCAACCACCAGACTAACTAATGGTTGGGTATTGTTATTGAGAAATACATAACTTATTCTATATCTGGAATCTGGATTTGTAAAGCAAAAATGAGACTGATCAGTTGCTACGGAGCTAAACTGTTTAGCACTCATGTAATATTTCATTAATGACTTTGTATGCAATTTTATGTTATCGAAATGACTAAACTATATTGACATCTTTTTGTGATTCTTATAATGTCGCAGGTCAGTATTTTTACTTGTAAGATAAACGGCTTGTATTTTGGTCTTACACTAATTTTGTAATGTACGTGTTCATGACATTATGACATTAAACCACACGTCCACCAAACATGTATAAAACTAGTTGGATAAGTTTAAAAAAAAACAAAACATTTTTAGTTTTTTGATAAATTGTACGTATTTATATACTTTTTTGTAAATGGTACTAAATATGTAGAAATTTCATATTTAGGCTATTTTGATCGTATTATAGTTACCATAGTAATACAATGTAAACATGGAGATAAATTTAATACCAATCAAAATATATCCGATGATATAAATGCATAATTATAAAGGAAACAAGCATTTAAATAGTAAAATCATTAAACTGGTACGTAGTAATCGTAAACGACTACACGACAACATTCAAACCTACATTTTCTAGATAGGAGCTTAGTTCCCATGAACAATGTTGAAGATATCATCAGCAATGTTTTTCGCATCATTTGAGATACCAAATAATCCGGCACTCGCAAATCCAACACAATAAAGACCATGTTCCCCTTTCCAATGATTAAGGCTTTTATGTTTTGGCATTCCATTCTCGTTGAAGAGCCCTCCATCATCCTAGATCAAACCGAAAATGCTAAGATTAAAAAACAAAAGGTTAAGTAAACAAATTAAGTGTTATAACTTTAGTTACCTTAAGCCATTTTCGCACAGTGCTTTTAAAACCCGTAGCAAAGACAATGGCATCAAATTGTCTCTCTTGACCATTTGTGAATTTGATTTGATCACCTTTTATTTCTTCAATAGCCGTCATTACCTAGAGACGAAAAAAAATAACAGCATGATCGCTAGTTAATGTTTTAATGTTATTAGATATATATGAAAACATGATAGAGGGGTTTACCTCAATGTCTCCTGTTTTGATTTTTGAAATTGTCCCAACATCGATAATAGGTGATCGTCCGGTTTCATTTTTGATCATGAATGGTCCTTTGAATGGCCTTTGTATTCCATATACACCAAGATCTCCATACAACAACTTACTCAACATTAGGACCATCTTGTCCACGAAAGAGCAAGGAATATATTTTAGTATATACATTCCGAGTTGCACTAGCTCCTTGGTAAGCACATGTATCTGTCACAACAACAAAAAGAATAGCATACAATATTATATTTATCAAAAATATGCTTTTATTATATAAAACGGCGACAACTTTATATTTAAAAATCACGCGGGAGAGCGTTTAGCGCGCATACCGGGCTACGAACAACTATTGATGTTTGAGCACCCAATTGCACAAGTCATATGCAATTTCCATGCCCGAATTTCCAGCACCAACTACAAGCACATCTTTGTGTCCAAATCTTTTTCCATTATCATACTCGCTCGAATGGATGAACAATCCTTTGAAGCTATCTAAACCATTAACATTAGGAATAATACCTTCGCTATTTTCACCGGTTGCCGCCACAAGAAACTCACACACGTACTCCTCGACCAAACCCGAAATCCAATTTTTGGCGGTAACCACCCATTTTTGTGCAATCCTATTTTACCATGCATTCTCAACGCTGCGTTGGTACAACGGAGCTACATTAAACTGATACACATAGTTTTGCAAGTATTGAACAAACATGTATTTTGGTACAAATGTGGGTGCGGACAAAGGGAATGGCATATGAGGGAGTTCACAGAAGCTTTTAGCCAAGTGAAGCTTTAAGCGATCATAAGCCTTTTTTTGCCATAAAGATGCATAGCAATCTTCCCTTTCAAGAACAATGTTTGGGATAGAAAGAAGATTGAGACATGCTGATGTTGCAATGCCGGCAGGTCCTGCTCCGACTATCACAACAACTGTTTCTTGTTTCATTTTCTTTCAAGCTCTTTCTAATGAATAATGTATGTTTATTGATGCAATATGTAATGCACAATGCACATACCCTTTTTATAGGAATTACAAAAAGGAGGCAAAAGAGACTATTTCCCACCTTTATTGGAACCGTTACTGAAAAACTTATTTTTTAAAAGTTTGAAATGTCATCCGCGCTAAAATTTCTGAGTTATTATTCATTGAAGTATTCCTGCTTTTATGTAAACAAACTTTTAGAACTTACGTTACAAACTTAATTTACTTGACTAGAATCTACGCGTTCATATTGGCTTAATGTGTGAACACATGAATATGGTAATTAATATCTTTACAAATAAGTAAAAGATGAGATTTCGTGTGTAATCATATGCGGTTGTAGTGCACCAGAGTCGTTGTGTCAAGTTCAAACATGAGACAGAGTCGAAACAAATACATTTAAACACTCTAATTTACGATAGTCTTTAGTATCATATTCAAATATCATGCAAAAATCATGTATGTGATATGTACAATGTATTCAATTGAACTAAACCTTCCGCACACGTGGTTAAACTAAGTTTAAAATTCAAAGAAAATAACAACCATATAGTGAAGCTATTCAAACATGTTGGAATACATGTGAATGGTTTCGATAGTTAATTTGATAGAACACATGTGAACGACGATATGATGGTTAAACGAAGATTTTGATTAACGTGGTGAATAAAACGGATACAAACAGATTTTTTAAAATACACAAAGGTAGTTATGTAAAGCGTTAACATAGCTTTAGCTATGGTTATAAACTGGTTAACAATTATTAATACCAAGGATAATTGCGTATTAATACAATTAATGTCTTAGGGTTACATAATACAAATAGCATAATTAAATTTAAATAAATAGAATAATTGTATCATTCCCTAAACTTTAGTTGCCTTGTTAAAAACAAATGGCCTCCCTTTTCCAAATCTTTGAGCACCCACCCTGTCATTGCCAACGTAAAGATCAAAGCTAGTGCAGGCATTATCTTGTTTATAAGTTTCGTTCTAGCTTTTAGTTTCTTTTGGGTTAGATAACACCAAACAGTGGGCAAGATGATACCAATGAGTTTGAGCACAATTTTAAAAACAATGATGAACAAAGTGAAGAAAGTCTTAATGTTGAAAATATTGATGAGCCACAAGAAAACCAAAATATAGATGAAGACCCACAACCCGAAAAATATTAATGATCCCACTAATAATATTGAGCACTTTCAACCAAACCATCTGCACAATGATGGTGATTTTGGGTCAGAATCTGGACATATGATCCAGCCCAGGCCAAAGAGAAAGAAATTCCAACCGAAGCACTTTGATAATTTTGATGTTAAGCTCCCTCCATCTTTAGACCACAAGCAAACCACTTCTGATCAAGGGTCCTCAACGGTACATCCCTTATCACATTACATTTCCTATAATAAGTTTACTAATACACATAAAGCTTTTGTGTTGGCTATTACTTCGGGTAATGAGCCAAAAAATTATAAACAAGCAGTGAAAGACCCGAAATGGGTACAAGCAATGAAGAAGGAATCCAAGCCCTCAAAGAAAATAAGACATGGGTTTTGGAAGTATTACCAAAAGGAAAATGGCCAGTTGACTCAAAGTGGGTCTACAAAATTAAATACAAACCAAACGAGGATGTTGAAAGGTAAAAGGCTCGTCTTGTGGCAAAGGGATTTACACAGATGGAAAGGGTGGACTTTCACGAGACCTTCACCCCTGTTGCTAAATTGGTAACGGTTCGAACCCTTTAACTGTGACGGTGAAATGAGGATGGCATATCCACCAACTAGACGTCAATAACGCCTTCTTGCATGGGGATTTGCATGAAGGCGTTTACATGAAGATACCTCAAGGTTTCGGAAAGCCAGAAGACAATAGAGTATACAAACTAAAGAAGTCACTTTATGGCCTCAAGCAAGCATCGAGAAACTGGTACCAAAAATTCACAAATTCCTTATTGGAAATTGGTTTCAAACAAACAGGGGCCGACCATTCATTGCTTGTCCTTAAGAATAAGACCGTTTTTTGTTGCCGCCCTAATCTATATAGATGATGTTATTATCGTAGGGAATGATTTAAACATGATACAACAAACCAAAGGCTTCCTTAATAACAAGTTTAGCATCGAAGATCTTGGCATCTTAAAGTTTTTTCTTGTTATCGAAGTGGCTAGAACTAAAGAAGGGATGGTGCTAAGCCAACGGAAGTATACACTCGACATCCTAGAAGAAACGTGTATGTTGGGATGTAGACCGAGCGCGTTTTCAATGGAGCAAAATTTGAAATTGGACAAATGTGAAGAAGAGCCACGTGTGGACCCTCATCAGTACCAAAGAATGGTAAGGAAACTCCTTTACTTGCAAGACACAAGACCTGACGTCACCTATGTTGTCAATGTTTTGAGCCAATTCGTTAGTGACCCACGACAAAGTCACATGGAGGCAGGAAATCGGGTCCTTAGATATCTAAACTCCACCCGGGCAAGGATTTTTAATCTCTAAAGAAGGAGGTTTCGATCTCACTGCATATTATTGTGACTCTGATTGGCTTGGATGTCTGATCACAAGGAGATCTAGAACGGGCTATATGTTACTTTTAGGAGCCTCCATATCATGGAGGTCTAAAAGGCAATCAGTCGTCTCACGATCATCGGCGAATACCGGGCAATGTGAAGTGCAGTTAGTGAAGTTTTGTGGATGGGTTGGCTCCTTACCATCCTAGAAGTGGCTCCTACCAGACCAACACCCTTATTTTGTGACAACCAAGTTACTCGTCATATAGCAAATAACCCAGTTTTTCACGAACGCACTAAGCATGTTGAGATGGACTGTTTTTTGTTCGAGAATGTGTCAAATCAAAACACATACACCCCATGCAGATCAACACCAAAGCACAAATTGCCAAATCCTAACCAAACCTTTGGGCGCATAGTTGTTTCGTACACCACTTGGCAAATTAGCATTCGTGATCTTCATGCTCCAACCTAAGGAGGAGTAATGGAAACCAATTTTTACTTCCGTGAATATCACAATTATCATTTATTTTCCTGCCTTAGCTATAGCCTATGTTATTGTCTTGATTACTACGTTTACAATTATATATAGAGGGGATATGTGCCTTCTATTTCTTTGTAACCCTTTTCAATAACAATAATCATCATCATAATTTATTTATAAGCGTGCTTTTGTCCTCATCATCCCCATCACCACATACTTGCTTGGTTCTAACCGCGCTCTCTGAATGTTGTAGTTCCAAACTAAAACACCCAATACTGATTGTATATATATTCTAAGCATAATCACACTTCAACTAGTAGTCCAAAGTTGGTTGCTATTACACCCCACATGTTAGATTCACATATATGATATATGTCTATAGCCACCTTCTTTTTTTACAAACTCAAATAAATCAATAACCTTTCCAATCTCTAAACATAATGGGAACGAATTTGATCAGTTCAAGTAACAGAGTACAAACCGTTATGTCATAACAGAAAAATTAGGTTTCAGAATGGATCGATGTAAACGAATAAGAAAGTAACACAATTATCAAATGATTCAATGTAATTGAATCCTCCCTGCCTAAATCTCTTTGCATCTTCATGAATTTGCAAAGTACGGTTATTAAAGTACCCATCCAAATACTCCTTTCTCTGTTCATATCATTCATCTTTAATTCTCTCCATACTTTCATTGTGTACATCATCATTCGTCTATATTGATATCCTACTTTCAAACATATTCGACAAGACATCGATCCCTCAAGATGATAATAACTGTGTGGAGTCAGATATAATTGATCCAGACTTAATAAAGATCAGGTGTGTAAAACGCACTAGGAATTAGAAAAGATTTGTCAAATATGCTCAATTCTATTGGTAATCATATAAGCCACAAACGAACTGATGATTGTAAACATAAATTATGAACAAGATATTTGATGTGCTAAAAGTAGTCAAATAATTATCAACTAAATTACGCAAAACTAGACACTAAGTAATACTCTAGAATCTTTAAACTCGACTAAACTACTGACCGACGAGTGAACCGATCGACTCTAGTATAGCTAAGTAAGTCCGGATATCAAACCCAAGAGACTTTTTAAATTACGTAAATTAACTAATTAGACTCAACTGACATGACTATTTGTTTATTATTTATTAAAAGGGGGTTTTTTAATTGATTAATATTAAACTAATAAAATAACTAATTAAGACAAAACAATTAATAAAACACAAGACAAATAAGTTTAACTGATTCAGAAAGTAATGAAAAAACCACTTAGGCCGGAATCGCCAAAGTTTCAGTTATTAAATAGTTGGAAAATAATAGTTATGGAACTGGGATCGTAAAATAGACACCCAAAAGAAAACCCAAACATGACCCCTAACCTTTCTCAAGAAGACACCATTGGGTTTCTAATAAGTTTTAAGACACACCAGTTTTATAAATTAAACTCCCTTATGGTTATCTAATTAATTATGAAAGGGTATCTTTATAGTGAAATCCTACCTTATAGTGCGGAAATCGGTGGTAATTCGATAAACTCAATTGACTCGTTAGACAATATTAATTAATCAAACCTAGACGGACTTCTTACAAAGAACTAAATCTAGCAATCTTAATCAACAAAGATCTAGCAATAATCTATCACCTTACATCTTTCTAGGTTAGCAGCACACTTTTATTCGTTTGACTAATAATATTATTCCTATGAGCTTATTCGAATTCAATCATAAACTACTAAAAAATACACAGTAGATGACTGACAAAATCCTATCATATGAAAAATCACCAAGGATTATGTGGAATAATAAAACTAGAACAACCAAAACCAAGTGCACAAACGCATCAATCAAATAAAATCAAATAGTTTACTGAATTATAATACCATAATGAAAGATAAAATCCAACTAGAATCAAACATTAACGATGGTTCATCATAAGCCTAGACAGTTTATAGAGTTTAGTCTAGCATCTTCAAATCAAACAAAACTATATTGATAATAGAAAACATGGTGAAAATAATGAAAACGGAAAAATCAAAGGTAATAAAATCCGTAATCTTCAATCTTGAGTGTAAGGCTCTTCACCGAATGCTTCCTTGCCTTAAAAACCGCCAAGAATCTCGAATAATAGCTCCACTAATCTCCAAATTTGTCTAGTGGTTGTAGGGTATTCTTCATATTAAGGTTAAGGGTGTATTTATAGTGAACTGGCCAAAACCTGACCAAAATTGAAAACTTTCGGGAAAAATAGGCTTGTCGTGTTGCACCATTAAGTATGGGGTACCTAGTTGCGAAGCGCGGCGTGCTCCTATGAGGGCCGGTCCGACCAGTTCTCCTTCCGGTTCATTTAATGATGCGTTATGGCTTCTTGTTTAGGCTTGTTTTGACTCGTTTTTCTCCATTTTCAACTACGATCAACTTTCGGAACCTACAAAACACAAATATATTGGTAGTATACAAATCTTAACTAAAAACGAGCCAAAACTAATGAAATATTATATAAAATATACAAGGGAAGTATATACATTTATCATTATATCAATATTGTATATGGAATGGAAATTATTATTGATTACACTGATGATTCGATTACAATTGTATAGCCAGCTATATATATACATGTGAGGCGTCGCTTTGTGAATCGACACACCGATTACATCGCTTTTATATAAATGGTGTTTACAAACAACAACTATTGTACCCCTAACTGCCTAACGGGCCTAATCACATAATTATATATATATATATATATGCCCCTGTTAATAATTAATATTTACATAAAAATACACACATATATTATTATGGTGAAAGTTAACGTACAAATGAAATTAACGTGCTAATTGTGAGAATCAAGCAGAGTAATTATGTAATTACACTATGATTATGATGATAATTACTCTATGATGTAATTACATAATTACTATACTTGTATATATAATTACTCTACTTGATTTTTACAATTAGCACGTTAATTTCATTTGTATTTGATCAAAACCCTATTATTATATACTTAGTATATGCATGTGATTAATACTTCATTGTCCCCCTTAATAACAAACAATCTTAGGTCTTCTTCTTTACATTGGCATCTTTCATTTCTTGAAACTGGGTGGAGGTTCCTGATTTGGTCTTCATTTAACTTGCTTTCATCATCATACAGGTTCACTCCAAGCCTTCAAGATAGATTAGTTAGACACGTTAAAGTCACAACCAACATCCATTGCTATGTAAGTCCAGGCATCATTCACTATTGCGTCTACAAATCTACCAAGTAACATTGCAATCATGAGTAGATCGTTTAGATCCATATCTGTACCATCTCTCATGTACGATGGAACGGGATTCTCGAAATCGGATTTAGGGTACACAGTATGGTACCATTCCACGAGTTCCTAAAACATATTTTTGAACTCGTTAACTTGTAAATGAGATTTATAAACCTGCAAAGTGTTTAACAGATTCATACAATCACTTATTAATGATATTGTTGGACGAGTTGAGTAATCTTCTTCAATTCTCGAGTCTTTTGGGGCCTACAAATCAATCGCGTCAAAGTAATTTGCCAAATACTCGTCCCTCTTCTTTTCAAAGGTCTCTGACCCACTTGTATCTTCCCCATCAATATTCAAATTAATGTGACATAAATCTCCTTCAAATATGACTTTAAATCCTTGTTTATTTAATTATTTTAGGCTTAATATATTATTATTATTATTATCAACGCTAGGCACGTAATACACACTCTTCTCAGGTGTATTTGTTAAATCAAAACAGATTTTCATGTCTTCTGTTACTTTTATAAACTTACACTCGTTATCTTTCCAATCAGTTTATACTCCAAAACCCAATTATAATTTGTAAACAAAGCCTTGTTACTGATCATATGATTATGGTAATATGTGTTTAAAAACCATACTCTATCCCATGTTTGTAAATTAGTCCCCGAGATTAGGACTCCTTAGTTTGAGTACAATCAAAGTTGAATATTAATGTGGGACTGATTTAGAGGACATTCATACGAAAAATGTCCATACATATTGCAAATATGACAATTAGGCAATGTCTCATGAATGGGATTAGGACTTACAGTGGGCGTTTGAAATTGTCCTTCTGGTTTTGTTTCTTCAGTTAAGGGTCGGTTCGGTTATTGGGTGAAACCCAAACCAAAACCGAAGCTATCGGTTATTTTAGAATACCAACCGATCAATTTTTAGTTATTCGGTTTACGGTTATTTTCGGTTTTGGTTTTGGTTACTTTCAATTATTTTTATTGTGAATAGAAATTACAAAAAAAGAATCAAAAAAATAGAGTACTGATGGTCGGGTAAAAGTCGTGTGTTGTAGTATATTAATTGTTTAGTTTTAGTTTAAATATTGCCACAAGCAAGCAGATTAGCTCCGTCATTCCATTGGGCGAGCGAGGTAGGCTTAGATTAGAGGGAGGGGGACCGTGATAATGGAATGCACGCATTAATAATCTATGATGATCTGAGTAAGCAAGCTCTTTACCCTCAAATTCAAACATGTGGGCGCAAAAGGCTATCCTGCTCTATTGTTACGTAGCAAGAGAAGCCTGCTTTTGTTGCTTCGGCGGCGTCTACTAAATGAGCTCACGAAGCGATCTGGGAGCGAAGCCTTAAATTGAGTTGCTTCGTGAACAATGGTACTTCAAGCGCGTTTATGTGTTTCAGGGTACAAGACATTAAGGATGCTTATCGGGGTCATTTACGAGCTTGGAACAAGGACTTGGAAGAGCGGAATTGATCGGCACGCTTTCCTATGCAGAAAACAAGAAGAAAACAAAATCCTTGGCAGATAACCCCTTCGCGCGACGCGAATGGATTAGGAAAAATTGCTTCGCGTGACGCGAAGCAAATCAAAGTAGATCCCGACTAAATTGTCCTTCGCGCGACGCAAAGGACTACGTTCAAACTCGTGCGCGCGACGCGAACCATCTATAGACGGGAAAATTAAATCTAATTCTAATATAATCAATTTTCAATCCACATTCGACCTATCTTTCATTCCAGCAAGCAGAGAGAAGCCCTATGACGATTTTCCACCATCCCGAAGCTTCGAGTTCATCGGTTCATCGCATGCTTTCATCCTTTCATCAGCTAAGCAAATCTTTCGTGATGCCGATATCAGGCTAAAACCATTGCATTCACTTTAGGCTAGGGTTTGTGTAAACTAACTTTGATCAGATTCTATGTGTTTGAATGATTATAAACTTAATTGAGTGTTCTTTAATCTTGTTTTACATTATCAATTGATTGTTTAAACAGTTTATGCTTTTGACTATCAAAATTTGCATCACTTTTCTAGTTGTGTTCATCAACATTTAGGTTCAGCTCTTATGTTATTGAACCAATAATCGTTAGTCATTGCTTATACTTGATTTTCGTACATTAAACTGGTAATTGGGTAAACCCGGTTTAGTTATGTCAACAATTCGGTTACGGTATCGTTTGTCATCACAACCCAACTATTAGGTTTAGTAATTATTGTGAAATTAATTAACCTGAATCTATGATTAGTCGGTCATCGCATTACCTGTAATGAACCTGAAGTGAATCATTTTCTCATAATTGTTTACAACTCTTAATTTATAATCGTGTGTTTCTAAATCATAATTCTAATACTGCTTGACATCGTTTGTTCGCCCAATTTAATATATTAAATAATTAGTAAAATATGAGTTTTACTTGCACTTTACTTTGATTCCATGTGGAGACGACCTTACTTACCGTACTAGTTATAGGTACTTAAGTTAATAAAATACTTGTTTTTTATTTGAGCACGACATCTACATCAAAATGGCGCCCCCGAGGAATCAACGCGCAAAGTGCTAGTTTGGTTTAATTTTTTTAGTTTTGTTTTATTATTTCTTCGTTGATTTTATGCACCGTGTTAGTGTTTATGTCTTTGCAGGTCATCTTACTGGTTAATGTAGATAAGTATTCCCGCAAGAAAGAGTTGCTATAGTTTGGTCCAGAATTTGAAAAAACAGCAAAGAGAAACCGACCGGCTCAGAAACCCAAGTTAAACCGAAAACAAGAAGCCACAACTTCAATACAAAAAGCAAAAGATATGAGTAACCGAAACAACCCAGACCCGAATGACTACTAACCAGATAACCAAGATCAACCACCGAACTAAGAATAACCCGTTCCTCGAAACAACCCACCACCTAATCGTAACCAAATATTAACCGTAACAGAAACCAGGTAAACTATGGAGGGGTAAACCGTAACTAGAAAAGGCAGCAGAACTTTGATGACAACCGGTCAGTCAAATCCGCCCCACTAAATCGTCAGTGGCCAGCAGAGTTCAGGGAGGAAAGACTCCGGTTAACCAGGCTAATACAAGGGTCGAAGAATGGAACATTGGGATGATGCAAGGTTAGATTATGAGGATGAAGAGGAGTTTGGGGATGAATATGTGGGTCAATATCAGTATCAGCAACAAAACTTTAAAAAAATCAAAACCCTCAACAAAACCATCCAGAAAATCAGCAATATCAAGCACCAAGACGTCTATTTAACCGCGAGCCACAGATTCCCTTTTACGAATTTGATGATGGAGTCCCGACAATATATATTCCACCACTTATTAGGGGATTTCAAAGCCACTTTCATTCCACAAGTGCCACGAATCCTCTACTGATAATTGTTTCTGTTAGAGATAGGAGAACTTTTTCAGTGAGATAGAGCAATTTAACTAGATTATCCAATTTTC
Source organism: Bidens hawaiensis (assembly GCF_021521415.1). Classification (NCBI taxonomy): domain Eukaryota; kingdom Viridiplantae; phylum Streptophyta; class Magnoliopsida; order Asterales; family Asteraceae; genus Bidens; species Bidens hawaiensis. The sequence continues at coordinate 57,000 of NW_027504858.1, forward strand.
ATGGAAAATCTACCGAAGAACCATATCTACTTGAGTTTTTTATTCGATCTGTGATACGATCTCAAGTCATTTTCGGGACACGTTGGATTTTACCGACGGTTTAGAAAAAATTATAGTGTCATTACAAAACCGTTGTGTAATTTGCTACTAAAAGATGTACCATTTGTTTTTGATGAAGATTGCTTAAATGCTTTTGATGTGCTTAAAAACAAATTGGTTGAAGCCCCGATCTTGATGTCACCCGATTGGTCACTTTCATTTGAACTTATGTGCGACGCGAGTGACTATGCGGTCGGCCTGTATTGGGTCAACGGGTGGATAAGAAACCCGTTGGCATATACTACATGAGCAAAACCCTTTACAGAAAAGGAGTTGCTTGCTGTAGTATATTCATTGGATGATCTTATATTTGGGGAAGCAAAGTTGTTGTGTTTTCATATCATAGTGCAGTGAAATACCTAATGGTGAAAAAGGATGTGAAGCCGCGCTTGATAAGATGGATTTTGCTACTTCAAGAGTTCGATTAGAGATCCGTGACAAGAAAAGAAGCGAGAATGTTTTCGCGGACCACTTATCCAGATTGTCTGGAGAAGAGGAGGAAAATGCTAGGCCACTATTGAGTCGTTTCCAGGTGAGTAATAGTTTTCTGTTTGAACCTTACCTTGGTATGCTGATATTATTAATTTTCTTGTTGCATATACAGTTCCCAAATTTTGGCCTAAGAAGAAGAAGCAGCACGTTTTATCACAGGTAAAGTATTATGTTTGGGAAGACCCGGACTTGTTTAGGGTGGATGGAGATCAAGTGATGAGAAATGCAATCAGGAGGAAGAAGTCAAGAATGTCTTATACCACGCCCAATCATCATCTTGTGGTGGGCATTTTGGTGGACAAACAACGGGGCATCGAGTACTGGCTTGTGGATTCTATTTTCCCTCCCTCTTTAAAGAAGCAGCTGAGTTTGTCCAAAATTATGTTAAATGCCAACAAATGGGTGGCATTTCCAAGAGGGACGAGATGCCTGTGCAACCAATCTTTGTTATCGACATCTTTAATGTTTGGGGGATTGATATCATGTGCACATTCCCAAATTCCTACGGGAATTTATATATCTTGGTGGCGGTTGATTATGTTTCTAAATGGGTAGAAGCAATTGCCACCAAGACAAACGGCCATACCGTTGTTTGCAAGTTTGGTCAATCAAACATAGTTTCACGTTTTGGTATTCCCCGAATTATAATTAGTGATATGGGTTCACAATTTAAAATATTTAACATTGGCAAATTGCTTAAACGGTATGGCGTTAACCACTGCATAACCACTCCATATCATCCTCAAATGAGTGGCCAAGTGGAGGTTTCCAATAGGCAAATCAAAGAGATTTTGCAAAAGACGGTAAGGCCCGATCGTAAGGATTGATCAAACAAGCTAAACGGTTTGTATTTGCATGTTCACTAGTTAATAAATACGAGGCATATGCATAGATAATAAGATATAATATTTGGTTTGATAGATTGAGTTTTGTTAGACTATACTAGATCTTATTACTGATGTGAAGCTATAGATCTTCTCTTGTTTGCTGGCAGCCTTAAAATTTGATATGGACCAATGAGTTCACTTATCAAGAGTATGTAAGTATTGTGTGGATTTTATTTGGAAAGAGGTCAATTAAAATGTGTGGGGATAAGTTGTGTAAACAACCAAGAGCGGAGTGAGTAGTGACAACAAAAATACACATTAGTTAGTTTTTATTATTAGGGGTGGGGGTGTTTATTAACATGCTACACATCTTCCCTTACAAATCCCATTTGTCTTTTGTCGTGTCCCCTTTTCAATCAACCAATGCCTCGTTTGTATAAACTTACTATTTTGACTTGATTTTTAACTAAAAAACAAACAGCTTAAGAAAGATAATCTAGAAGGATTGTGAATCGATCATGTTTATGCAAAACTTTGTGTTCGTATACATCATTGAAAGTTGAGTTATTTTATACAAGTGTACAGTACTTTTAAGTAACTTTCACATTCCATTGTTAGCTTCGTGTATATTATAATGTATATTGATGTAGATGTAAATGAACTGTCTTTGTTTTAAGTTTTCTATAATGATGATATAGTTGCTTCATGGTTCGGCTATAAAGGCGACCATGATTTCCCTAAATCGAACAATTTTGTGGATTTTGAGTGTTTCGATTACGATTCAATCATGAACATTCCGTGGTATTGACTTGATGTTTATTGTCGTGGGAGTTTAGACAGCAATAACCTATTTCTTTTATCAACCTTCATTTATGGGCAGTTTGGTAAACTATTCTTATCATTGGCATTTCTTATGATAACAACTAACTAGTGGGATTACCCGCGCTTCGCTGCGCGGGCAAGAAACTAACCATTGTGAGTACATGTTATTGGCTCATTATGTTACATCCGTAACTAAATATCGCAAATCCATAGTGTATTTTTTCAATTATAGCATCATTTGTAACACCATTTTTACAATAATTACTAACATCATGATCTCCTTATATCAATATATTAACCATGTAAAGAGTAAATCAACCTGTTTGGAAAAAAAATTCAAACAAACAAATCATGACAAACTAAATGACATTGAAATTAAAAAAAATGCAATAAAAAGTTTAATGAAAATAAAAATTAGAAATGAAAATTTTACCACCACCATACAATTGTAGTGTTATTTAACGCCTAGATCGGCTCTCAGACAAACCATATACGGGCAAAGCTATTGGAAACAGCAAGTCAACGGCCATTTCTTTGCTTCTCTCTCTAAAATCACCATTTAACCATCGTCGTCAACACTCGCGAGAAAAGAACCGGATGTCACACCCCAACCTACGACGGAAATGTCGGGCGTGAACTGATTGCTCATAGCTCTCAAGGTTGCTATCATGCAACAATATTATAAATTTCACTATCTATTTAATAAATTTAAAATAAAACTAATATTCATTACAATATCCCGAAATACAAATAAAGCATCAAACAAATATAACCATAAAAATAATTGTCTCATTAAATTTTCTCTAATATAATTCCTTAAGTGATCTATTCACATCACACAATGACCTGCATATGCGTTGAAAATAAAGTAGATTTGTCAACATAATGTTGAGTGAGCAACACACCAGTTTAGTGTACATATAATATATCAAAATAAGTAGTGCAACAAGTCATATGAGAATAACAAATTAACCAATGAGCAAATATAAATGAGATTTCGAGAAGCACAAAGGCTACAACGACTGGCGTATGATCATACTATTTCTGAGATTATGCTGGACCTCTGCGAATGCGATTCACAATGAGCACATAAGCACATAACAAGTATGGTATACAATTCGTTAGCACATAAGACAATAGTTGCAGTTTTGTGTATAAGTATATATGAAAAATATATTTACGCATATGTCCCAAAAACGTGGAAAACGAGTAAAATATGAGGAATGTGGTACTCACCTCAAAGACGAACAAAGGTGATTGAGATAATAAGAATGCGGGAAATCACACGCGAATGTTAAAGCCTAATGAGGAACAAAGAAAACGGATACACTAAGTAAAGTACAAGATTTATTACGACAACTAGATAAACAATATTAAGTTCAAATTATAATAATCTACCTATTCTAATAAAGTAAAATAATTGTGACACGTGTCAGTTTGTGGTTAATCCTTACAATTTTTTTCTCTCCAAAACTAATATATGTCATATATCAATAATTATACACTTTCCTTTTATACTCCATTTATATTATATCTAATTAAATTATTTACTTTTCTTTAAACTCTATTTATATTATATCTATACACTTTTATACAAATATATATTTACATATTATACTAACTAGCCTTTGAACCCGTGTATTACACGGGATTTGTCAAATGACGAAAATAAATATGTTATGTTATTTTAAAAAAATAAAATAAGTTAAATGTAAAAATAAAATAAATAAATCAGGTATGATATTTTAAGTGTGATTCTTAAAATACTTCTCATGAATGAAATTGCGTGTAGCTTAACATACCATATAACAAATCTAAAAGATTCATTGATGACGATAAACCGAGTTGCTATAAATGCAAGGTCCTACAAAAGTCTTTGAGGCTATATTAGTTTTTATTGAAGTTGTTTTGAAATGAACCAAAGTCACCATTTTTTAAAATGACCCATGCGTATTCGATGATTGTCTCATGTCAAATCAAAACGAAACATGTGATACAGTTGTAGTCCGAAATGCAAAAACACAATTTGGTAATGGGATTGCATGTCTGAAAGGTGTCTTCACATTAAACGCAACATGTGATGCAAATTTTGTATACAAAGAAATATTTTCAAATTTGTAATCATCAAATTGAGGTCTCATTTACCATGTAAATTAATGTATTAGACAAAGTAAACAATTTATGAATTATAAATTTTCACGTTTCACGATTTATAAAATGTATCTTTTTCATGTTTCACTACTTGTACTACACATGGTGAATAATTTGAACTTAATGTAATTTTCGTGTAATGATATTTAAAAGATAATGATCAATGTGCATATAGACAATAATCTAGAGTATAATGTCATCAGATTACATATATGCACACTTAAATATATACTTTATGCAATGTTGAAAAACCACAACCAACCCAATAATTGATTATATTTAGCATCAATTTTTCTTGAATGGTGATTATAAACTTGGCATTTATACACCTTTAAATAGTTAATAAAATCCATCTAATTATGCTGTGGCGCAATTGATAAAATGGTTTTAACTAATGGATAGTTAGAATGAATGAGATGAGATATTAGGAAGTATGATGAAAAATTAGGCTATGAGTGAATGTAGAATTGACACGTAAGCATCAACATTTTCTATTAGTAGAATAACATAAGATTTGTTTTGTTGAAATTGATTATGTAATAAATGTATATTAAATAAAAAAACAAAATTTTACAGTTTCCCAAAAACAAAGAATTCGATTTTATAACTTTTTAGAAAAAATCTAAATTACAGGACTCCAAATTTCTTTAAGTATAACTGATCATTGTTTCAAATTTTCAATGCTTAAAAGTTTTTTTTTGAATGACTACGTTTAGAATATTAAATTAAAGATACAAAATTAATAATCACATTAGTTGGAAATTTAAATTAATTAGCATAATTAAAATTTTATATATATGAAGTGAGAAGTCTCGCATAATTCAAACTGAATTCACGAGTCGTTATTATTAAAACATGTGTTGACATCTTTAATAAAAAGTAATGTATACATTAAGCAAAGTTATATTTTAGGTTTTATATTATTGTAAATAGTCATTAATGTATGTATTATATCTTGAGATGTAACTTATGGGTCAAACCATTTTCATCAATGACCTATGGATAGCATGGATTAAGGAGAAGGGAGATTAGAAGATTAGTATGAAATTTTAATGTTGGAATGAATATGGTTAGGACATCTAGGCATCATTATTTTTGTTTATTAGTATTGTAAGATGTAGATTATCTATAATATATATAAACAAAAACATAAAAATCCTACGTGTCGCGATGTGGTCGTTCCCCCCTTTTTTGTAGTCACCAGATTTGCTTGATTTTTAAATGGAAGTTTCTCATTCATTTGACCCGAATTCACGGGTATGAGTCTTATCAAACCCAGATATTTCTTAAACGGGGTATAACATCTCATTAAAATAAAAACTAATCTCACCAAATATTTGATACAAAAATCCAATAAAGTATGGATATACTAAAAATTAATATCCGATTTATTTAAAAAAAGTTATATATTATTTATAATTAAAAAACCAATTTTATAGTAAAAAAAGTAAACGGGTCTTGGGTCCCATCAAACTCATATAGCTTTTAAACCGGGATATAACATCTCATTTATTTGTGAAACAATTTAATATCAAACCATAAGTATATTATTAACTTTCATACAATAAAAAATAAAAATTCAAAAAATAGATAAATATTAAAAACAAATAATATAAAACAACCCCCGTAATACGGGGATAAAAACTAGTATAATATTATATATAAGGATTTATTATTTAAAATAATTAGTTTGATTTATGAAAACATAACTTGATAAATATTATTTTTAGTTTTATAAATATATATATATATATATATTTGTTGGGTGCAGATTTTTTATCCTCAGGATTTGTTATGATTCAAGGATTCCGAGCTGTCCTACCGATGCGAATATTCTGAGGATGATATTTGACTAATTCAATTGTCCTATATTATTTTTGTTTGTTTTGCAGATAAGACCACGTGTTTAATATGTTAATATGAACGTGGGTTTGCAACGTTTAGTTCTGAAACTTCGTCAACTCAAACGTGGGCAGCAACGGATCATGGAAGACTTAGTCTAGGGTTTATTCCGAATTTCTCGGAATTTCAATTGTACTCTTTGCTTATTTAAACGAGCTGATAAGATCGATTAGAACACACACTACACTGCTTTAGCTACTAGCACTCATTGTAACACTTAGCATCTGATTTATTATCAGCTCCACCACTTGTAACCACCTTTTTGTTATTAATAAAATTGACAGTGATAGTTTTCACCGTTCGGGGTTTTTTGTGCCGGAGATTCTTACAATCAAGGGCTTTTTCCCTCGTAATCAAATCGTTGTGTTCACTCATTTTTCAATCAAGCACTCTACCTCACGTACTAATTTGATCAAAAGTTACTTTGTTAATTTTTTACCAAAACAATTTGGCGCCCACCGTGGGGCAAACGGTGCTTTGATCATAATTAACTCTCAAACTAAACCCTACTCTCATCCACAACATGTCTTCCCAACCGAATGTTGTTTCTTCTTCTGTCACAATTTCAGACTCCTCCGTGAGGCCTTCTATGCCTCCTCCTCCTGCTGGTGTTATTCCGAAGAAACCGGACAACACTCAGAAGAAAGCTGCTACTCCCGTGTTCTCAGGAGAGAGACCGTCTCCCCCGGATCCCATTATGGTGTCCAACAACGACCTTCTGTCTCTGTATAGACGGTTACAGGAACAAATGGGTTACCAGAACAAGACCAACCAGATGCTTGTGAAGGAACTGGAAGATTTCAGGAAGGCCAAAAAGCCGGTGGAAGAGTTTACACCACTAATCCCAAGATCTCTGGATTTCACTCCTTTAGGATCTTCAGGATTGGTGTGTCCGGAGTCGGCCATGGCGTACAATCCTGGATCCTCATCTTTCCAACAGTCTGGATCTTCAGAATTGTTCCATCGGGCGAGATCCTCAGGATTGTTCCATCAGTCAGGATCCTCATGTCCTTATCAGCAGGCGTTATCCTCAGGATTGTCGCAGCAAGGAGGACCCACAGGATCGTCCCAGTAGTCCGGATCCTCAGGATTATCCCACCAAACGGGATCCTTAGGTCTTTATCAGCAGGCGTTATCCTCAGGATTTCAGCAACAAGTAGGATTCTCAGGAGTGCCTCCATCAGGGACCATCAATCCTCAGCAGCCATTTGCTCACACTCAGCAGTTTGCAGGGTCCTCTGAGGTGCACCAGGGAGATTTCATCCCGATGCAGGCTAACACTTCGGCCACCCCATTTGTCACTCCAGGAAACACTACATTTGGGAATACGAATTACAACACCCAGACTGTTCCTCATAATATTAATCAGGGTAACTCTTTCAATACAATTCCATTTAATGCTAATCAAGGATTTTTGCAGGATGCAGGCATAAGTTCAGGTTTAGCCCGAGAATTACAAAAGCTTAAGGACATGATATCAAATGTTTCTGGTGTAATCCGTCCCATAGCTGAAGTTCCCACTGTTAGTCACAGAGTATCCCGATTTGTACCATCAATTGGTGACGTACAGATCCCTAAACGGTTTCAAACCCCAAATATGAAGCTATATGATGGTTCGACGGACCCCGAGGAACATGTTGCACAGTCTAGAGAGCGTATAGAGATCAACCCAATCCCTATGGAAATCAAGGAAGCATGCCTTTGCAAGGGATTTGGGTCTACCTTGACTGGAGCATCCATGAAATGGCTACTGAGTATTCCTCCTAATACTATCACTTCCTTTTCTCATTTGATTAACTTGTTCAATAACCAATTTTCTTGGAGTAGAACATTTGAGAAAATGACAGGTGATCTTTACAGGGTTACCCAGAATCCTGGGGAATCCTTGAGAGATTTTATTACCAGGTTTAGCAAGGAGTCATTGGAGATTCCAAATCTAAATCCTGCTTCAGCAGTGGAAGCTCTTAAGTTGGGGTTAGAGAAAGACTCCTCTTTCTATGATGATCTTGTTATGACTCCATGCAGGTCATCGGATGAAGCAAGAAGCAGAGCCCTAAGGTTTATCAGGCTAGAAGACGATAAGAAAAACTTTAAAAAGATCGATATCCCGAAGTATGACCAGACGAACAAGAAGGCCGAATCCCCGGGAAAATCATATCGATCAAAGCCTTACTATAAACCTGATAACCCCAAGATCAATGCAATAGATGATGAAGATAATGAAGAATATCCTAATGTTTCTGAATATTGTTTTTCTGTTGATATTGGTAGATTAATGTGTGCCATGCAGGATTTAGGTGAGAAAGCCAGGTAGCCAAAGAAGATGGAAAAACAAGGAGCCTGGAAAGACAAATCAAAGTGGTGTGCCTTCCACGAAGACTTTGGGCACTTGACCGATGATTCCATTGCACTCAGACGGGAGATCAGCTATCTTCTCATCAAAGGCCACTTGAAAGAGCTACTTGGCGGGAAAAAGGGAAGAGAGCAAAATCCTGAAAAAGTTCATGAAAAGCCGACTCCTCCACCAACGGATGCAAAAACAATCATGTTCATATCCGGAGGATCTGACATCTATGAAACCTCTTATTCTGCTGCAAAAAGAAATGCTGACCAACGAAAGTTACAAGTGGTTGACAGGCCAACAAAGACATCTATTCTCACTCAAGCCAAGACCATATCCTTTGATGAAAGCGATAGAGTCAATATTCGGGATCCCCACCATGATAGTTTGGTAATAACATTATATGTGGCTAACCATTATGTGCGCAGGATCCTCATAGATGGTGGAAGCTCTGTCAACATTATTCAACTAGATGTGCTGAGAAAGATGAATATTCCTGAGGATGAGATCATCATCAGTTCCTCAGTATTGGTTGGATTCAGTGGAGAAACTAAGAATACTATTGGGGATATCAAGCTCCCAGTATATGTCGAAGGGGTAAATAAAATGAAAAAATTTTGTTATTGACTGTTTGTCTTGTTGCAATATTATATTAGGCAGGCCCTGGATACACGACATGGAAGCAGTCCCCTACACTTACCACCAGTGTGTGAAACTCCTAATTCCGTGGGGAGTTATCAAAATCATCAGTGATCAACAAGATGCAAAGAATTGCTACACCTCTTCTATGAAGTGTACTGCCAAATTCCAGCAGGCGTAGCAATTACAGAAGCCAGCACGAGACGTAATGGAGGCCAGGGAACAAGAAATTAAAGAAGTACTTCCTTATCCCGAGGATCCTGAAGTCAAAGTGCTGATAGGAACGAGCATTCCTGAGGATATTGAGTCAAAATTGCTCGATTTCCTCAAGTCAAGACTGTCAACATTTGCATGGAAACATGATGATATGACAGATATTTCCAAATATATTATAACACATAAACTTGGAATTGATAATTCTTTCAGGCCAATCCATCAAAAAAGAAGAAATTTTGCACCTGAGAGAAACATAATCATTCAAGAAGAAGTTGAAAGAGTACTCTTGAAGGAAAATATGATTAGGGAAGTCCAATATCCCCGATGGTTAGCAAATGTGGTGGTTGTGCAGAAAAAGAATGGAAAATGGAGAGTTTGTGTGGATTTCACATACTTGAACAAGGCCTGTCCTAAGGATCCATTCCCTCTACCACACATAGATTCAATGGTAGACGCTACAGCCGGCCACGAGATGCTGACATTTATGGATGCATCCTCAGAATTTCAGCAAATCCAAATGGAGCCCTCAGACCAAGAAGACACGGCCTTCATGACTCCCACAGGTATTTATTGTTATATTGCTTTGCCCTTTGGACTTAGAAATGCAGGTGCGACCTATCAGAGAGTAGTTAACATGATGTTCAAAGAGAAAATGGGGGACACGATGGAGGTCTATATTGATGATATGGTGGTGAAGTCCAAGAAAGATGAGGATCACCTCCAGGATCTCAAGACCGCGTTTGATATCCTTGACAAATATAACATGAAGCTGAATCCTGCAAAGTGCCATTTCGAAGTGAAGGCTGGCAAATTCTTGGGATACATGGTCACCAAAAGGGGGATAGAGGCGAGTCCAGAGCAGATACAAGCTATCCTGAATCTAAAATCCCCAGCATCAGTTAAGGACGTTCAAAGGCTGACTGGCAGGATAGCGGCACTCAACAGATTCATATCCAAATCCTCAGAAAAGTGCAAAGAATTTTATGATATCCTGAGGAAAAATAAGAAGTTCGAATGGACCAGTAAGCATGAGGAAGCTTTGATGTCCTTAAAAGCTTATCTTTCTTCTGCTCCTCAACTGGTAAAACCCGAAGAAGGTGAACCTCTATCTATATATCTAGTTGTATCAAATAATGCTGTAAGTGCAGTTTTAGCCAAGGATCTCGAAGGTCAACAGCATCCCATCTATTATGTAAGTAAAAGTCTATTGGATGCTGAAACCAGGTATTCTTATCTTGAGAAATTAATTTTAGCACTTATTATGGCATCTACTAAACTTAGACATTATTTTGAAACTCACCCTATTCATGTCAAAACTAATTACCCTATTAAGTTTATTTTAAGAAAACCAGAAATGTCAGATAAGATGGCAAAATGGGCTGTGAAGCTGAGTGCATATGATATAGCATATGAACCTAGGACTGCCATCAAATCCCAGACATTAGCAGACTTTGTGGCTGATTTCACCAGTGAACTTAAAGAAGAAGCAGACTTGGAAGTCCAACAACTTGAAGAAACCAAAGATAAGTGGACTCTATACACTGATGGTGCTTCAAATGTTAGAGGAACAGGTCTCGGGATCCTGTTGAAATCGTCACAGGGGGACATTATACCTCAATCCATATCCTGCGGATTTCAAGCCACAAATAATGAGGCAGAATACGAAGCTTTGATAGCATGATTACAACTAGCAATCGGCATGTTTATTCAAGTACATGTTGATTCATTATTATTAACTAATCACTTTAATGGTTCGTGTACTGTTAGAGGAGAAAAACTAATGAAATATTTAGAGCTAGTTAAAAAACTAGCAAAGTGTTTCAAAATGTTTGATATTTCACAGGTACCTAGAGAAGAAAATGTTGAAGCAGATGCCCTAGCGTATTTATCTTCATCCTTCTGGATACCAGAAGGTGTCAAGATTCCTATCATACATATCCTGAGTCCAGCAATAGGAGAGCAAGATGTGAACGAAATATCAGAAGATGATGAAGATATGGGAGTTAAAAATCCTGAAGATAATGAAAATTCTTGGATTATCCCAATCAGGAGATATATTCAGGATGGAGTTATCCCCAAGGATGAAAACCCAAGGGCTTTTCGCACAAAGTTAATACCATATACTATAATGAATGATATATTAGACAGGAAATCTCTTGCAGGACCATATCTTAGGTGCTTGGAGAAGACAGAAGCTCAAGAAGTTCTTCAGGATATCCATGAAGGAGATTGTGGGAATCACACTGGGGCAGAGCACTATTCTCCAAAAATCCTGAGGATAGGATACTTTTGGCCAACGATGAAGAGGGATGCTATGAATTATTCTCATAAATGTGATGCATGCCAAAGACATAGCAACATTTTGCACCAGCCAGCAGAACCCTTGTATCCTGTTATATCCCCTTGGCCTTTCATGAAGTGGGGAATGGATATTGTTGGAAAGCTACCCAGAGCTCCAGAAGGAAAAGTCTTTATGCTGGTTATGACAGATTATTTCTCGAAGTGGATTGAAGCGGAAGCTTTTGTTCAAGTCAGAGAGAAAGAAGTTATCTCATTCATAAAGTGCAATATCCTGACAAGATTTGGAATCCCAGCAGAGATAGTGTGTGACAATGGCTCGCAGTTCATTGGCAAAAGAACCACCAACTTTTGTGCCAGTTGGGGAATCAAGATGATCACCTCAACACCTGTCCATCCCCAGGCTAATGGTCAGGACGAGTAAAGCAACAAAATCATTATCAATAACCTGAAGAAAAAGTTGGGGTCTAAGAAGGGAAAGTGGGCCGAGGAACTACCTTTTGTTCTTTGGGCAGATAGGACCACTTCAAAGAATGCTACTGGTCAGACTCCTTTCTCATTAGTATCTATTTTTTCGGGTTAGACTTCAAGGTTTATGACCGGTCAACACGTGTTCAGATGAGAAGTAATGTTAGCAAAATGGATTAGGAGAAAGTTGTCGTTCGAAAAAAAACAAAGTGGATTGGGAGAATAAATGACATTTGCATTTCATTAAGTTTATAATATATACTTATATATTATGTTTCAAATATTTTCTACCTATGTGTAACACAGGTACTATCATATTATAACTAAAACACCAACCCGAGTTTATAACAATATAACCTCATTGTTATTCCGTAATAATATTTCATAAAAGTCGAAAATGTATAAATTACACAAAATCAATTGCAATTTCTTGAAACAAGCTATGAACTAAACACATAATCACTTAGCACACATTTTTACACACATAATATTGTAATGGATGTTTAAAATATTAGTTTCATGATTTCACCAACGTTCGGGGTTAGACTCGCGTGATTCAATAATTCCCCGAATTACTGTTATGTGAATGTTTGTGCAATAACAAACACACTTAATTAACCTTAATTAGGTGATAAACATGAATGAATGTTTGGAATAACTGAGTTTGTGTTAACGGTGTTAACCTGAAATTGTCGGGTGGCACATAACATCTTAAATTTTCTAATAAACAAAATATTTATTTATTACATTTTGGTAATAAATAAAAGATGATGGAGACATTATGCAATTTCAGGAAAAAAAATTAGCATCAACTAACATGGGCTAGCCACCCTATTTTTCTTCATTTTCAAGTAACTCATTATCCAAGTTCAAGAGAAAGAGGGGGAGCGTGTAGAGACAGAAACCGAGCAAATAGCTTCAAGGCCTTAGCTTTTGCATCGAAACAAGCTAAATCAACTTAAATCATCATCATCATTATATGGAATGTGGAATATTCTCCTCCTATTCTATTGCTTCTAGTTAATTTATTTCCTTACTGTTCACCTACAATCATGCATGTATTTTTGATGAATTTTTTCCGGCTTCTTGATCGAGCCATTGACGAATCCGACCTTACTTTTGGCAAACAGGAAATTTAGCATCTCCTTGACCAATCTGCATAATTCCCATCGGTAAGAACGTCGTTAACGTGCATTTGTCTTGGGTAGTCAGAGGGATGGAGATAGTAAGGGGAATCATGATTGATTCCTTCTTCTTTGGTTTTACCCGTCGAATTATCTTGGTCGCCGACCATGCTTCTGGTATTGTTTTGATCGGAGGATCTTTAGAAAGACCGCTCTGATACCATAATAAATTATTATGGGTTGTAATGTTTGATTGATTGTGTTTCGTATATCACAACTGGAAGAATAAAGGCCTCTTTATAGAAAGAGTGCCAAAAATACATGTATGATTTTAGGTGAACAGTAAGGAAAGAAATAAACTAGAAGCAATAGAATATGAGGAGAATATTCCACATTTCATACATTATCAATTCATAGATAGCTAGGGCTCTGGTTCCAATGTGAGTTTTCAATTTAAAACATTTATTTTTCATTAATAGATTTGCATGGGACCTTGGATTATTGTGTTATGAAGGACAAGGATTCATAAAATTGGAATCTTGATGTAGCATTATTCGTTAAATTTCAAAACCCGAAACCCAACCCAGTTTAAACTTTCGGATTTTCGTATTTAGTAAACTCTATTTTTAACTTATAATAATATTATTCCATCTTTTCGATTTTAATCCTAAACTCCATTTTATGTATTTGATACGTTAATTGCATTTTATTCAAGTCTAGGGTAATGTCACATGTTTTCATGTTTGATCTACCATTAACTCGTTTAACACCATTTTAAATGATTTCAGAGGTGTTTCAACTCATTTTATGATAATAGACTTGGTTGAATATATTCCTTATGTTTCAACTCAACCTTTATGGTCATTTTAAAGGTTTTGAATGTTATTCATGTTCATTAACAAGTCTTGACCAAATTTAATTCTCTGTATCATCTTTGGTCATGTTTACCTATAAATAGAGCTCATTTGCTTCCTAATTCACTTTGCCACAAATCAATTTACAAAGTATTGTTATTATTCTCTCATTTAGGTGTATTTTACCGACTTTGACTTTCAAAAGTCAAACCAATCAAGTTTCAAGTTTCTTATTTTTTGTTCTTGTTTTCATTCCTCGGGTATGTTTGTCTTATTTAGTTCATGCTTTAATAGTTTAAAACATGATGTTATGATTAATTTAAAATTAGTATTAGTTCATCAAAAACGAACTTGACTTGCTTATGAATGTATTCGGTTTCGGTTTGGTAATTTGATTATATCTAAAACCAATTTCTTTTAATTTATTATTCTAGAAATATTATTACCAAGCCGGAAACGAACCCGACATAAATGGTTGAGTTCGAGTCCAACCGAAAACGAACCACTCGCTACGACTCATTTTTGGCCCATTTGGGATTTTTCTCGAAACGAGCCCGACTTACATGACTAAGAAATATTATAACCCAGCATTTTATAAATAGTTAAAATTAATCAACTTTAAAACTTTACGACGGAAACTCTAAAAATAAAAAATTATAGAGTAAATATATATTTTTGCTTTCAAAGGTTTAAAACACTAAATCATGAACCGAATCTTCAATGTCTTTCATTTCCGTTTATTTTCTTGAATTTTATTTTGAACCTACAAATATTTTCTAGGCCGCTCGTCGAACCGAACTCATCCGGGTCAGCTCGCTTAAACGCGTAGTTTTCTTTTCACTCGCTTACTTTAACATGTGAGTTTTTAATATCCCCTTTTTAACATTTTTAATATTTTGGGGTGTAGCACGTCACGGATCTGTTTTGGATTTCACCATCACAACCGCCATTGCAGATCATATTTAATGTGTAAATAGTATACTTTACGCATATAGGGACTATGTGCATAGAATAATTCTCGCTTATGGATAGTATTCGCAAAGTATAAAGTATTTACTTTATACTAGTTCCCACATAACAGATAATATACGCATAGAATAGTTCTCACATAGCACAAGTATTCATATTCTAAAGAGAATATTTTACTTATGTGAGTACTTTGATGTGCTAGTAGCCTAGTACTGGAGGACTGGTGAGTACTTAATGTTTAGCGGGTACTTTGTTGTGTACTCAAATTAACACAACAAAGAGATAATCAATTGAGAAGTAATTACTATGATTCAATTTACTCAA
The DNA here is from genome assembly GCF_021521415.1 of Bidens hawaiensis. NCBI lineage: Eukaryota > Viridiplantae > Streptophyta > Magnoliopsida > Asterales > Asteraceae > Bidens > Bidens hawaiensis. The sequence continues at coordinate 72,526 of NW_027504858.1, forward strand.
TAGAGAGATTACAATAAGAAACAAAAAGATAACAAGAGGGAGATGGGAAACAGATTAGAGAATAAGAGATGAGAAGACTAGAACCAACTGCTAACAATATTCATTCATACCCTATTCCATACTCTCGTCGTGCTTATAACCTTTGCTGGTCATTACCAAACCCGTGGGCCTTTCACCAACATCGAACAGGGCTGCAAGGTTGGGTCTACTTGGATTGGGCCAATTGTGTTCATAACATACTTGACATACAAAAACTTGATGTGCTTTGAAGAGTATTCATAGAGTGTGGAATTTGACAGTTCACGTATGGACTTTGCACATATTTGAAGAACAACATGTAAATAGCATAGTTAGTGGCGTAGCCAGGTTTTTATTCCTATTGGCCGGTTCGGAAAATTTTGAGGGACGGGCGACTCATTGTCAATCACTTTAGTTTTGGTTTTCTACGATTTTGATGTCGAAATTTCTACGGAATCGATGTAAAAATACATGAATATATAACATTAAAAAAAATTTGTATGGTTCAACCGAACCCGTTCCACAAAAGTTGTCTACACCCCTAAGCATAGTGCATGTAGTTACACCAACATGTGAGTTTTAGATCCCCTCTTTAACATGTTTTAAGACGGTATGCATACTTGGAAGAATACATAATAGAGAAATGTGTTTTTATAAGTAAAGTCTTATAGTAGAGTAAACATGTTTTATTGTTAAACTAACAAACTTTTTAAAGTAAATACCGAAGTTTGGTAACCATAACCGAAAACACAAACAATATTTTAGATCATAAGCTCGATCCTTGTAACTTTCATTAGCTCGAAAATTACAATGCATAATGATATAACCCATGATTCGGGTATATATATTAGTTTAAACATGAAAACCTAATTAGACTAGAATACAAACTTCTTATCATACTCAAATACTAATTAGTAAAAACATATTTAAACAATTAATTAAATAACTTGTAGCCCAAATAATGTGCTCGACTTGGTCCCGAAGATACTGATCCACCATAGGCTTGATGGACCGGCCCAAACCAGATTATGGCTAAAAAATACAAAATGTATTAAATGGTAAATGTAGTATAATGTCAAGTTTGCTATGTACTATATCCCTTTAGGGGCGAATTGTTATAGTGCCTCCAAAGGTGGCCCTTGAAAACGGGCATAACTTGGCCCACGAACCTCCGTTTCAAGATCATTACCCGTCAAATCGAAGCTTGAGACGAGGAGCACATTGTGGCAAACGGTTATATGTCTACTATTCATTTTGAAGATTTGATATTGCTGCCTACATCGATAAGAGGGTAGAAAGGCGTAAGATTCAAATCGGGGTAAATTCAAACAAGCATACATCGGGTTTTGTATACTGTTATGAGAATAACGAGTTATCAAAGGCTGGCCTAGCTAGCCAAGTCAAATTAATATGAAACCACTCACAAGCGTGTTGACATTGTGGTTGGATGTGAAATCCGTCAATTAAGAATCTAGTTTCGTTTGAAAACATTTACCCTACATTGTATACGTTTTTTGTGTCATTGTTTATTTGTTTCTTTTCAAGTCGCTTTTATATTTTACAATAACGCAACTGACAGCACTCTTTAAGGGGTAAATTGCAACGATTATATGTGTACTATTCATTTTGAAGATTTGATATTGCCGGCTACATCGATAAGATAAGAGGGTAGAAAGGCGTAAGATTCAAATCGGGGTAAATTCAAACAAGCATAAATCGGGTTTTGTATGATGTTCGGAGAATAACAACGAGTTAGCAAAGGCTGGCCTAGTCAAGTAAAATTAAGTAGAAACCACCCGCATGCATGTTGGCATAGTGGTTGGATGTGAAATCGGTCAATTTAGAATCTAGTTTCATTTGAAAACATTTACCCTACATTGTATACGTTTTTGTGTCATTGTGATGGAGGCCCAAGTATTGAAGAACAGGCCATGCTATATTTGGAGGCCCATGATCGTGCCTCCAAAGATGGCCCACGAAAACGGGCATAACTTGGCCCACGAACCTCCGTTTCAAGCCCATTACCAATCAAATCGAAGCTTGAGACGAGGATCACATTGTGGCAAACGATTATATGTGTACTATTCATTTTGAAGATTTGATATTGCCGCCTACATCGATAAGAGGGTAGAAAGGCGCCTTAGTCTTTGTTCACAAGTGTAGTTAAGTAGGAGAACATGTTATAGAGCATTGGTATAAGCACGAAAGCTTCTTGTATTTATTATAACTTTTTAACGATAAATACACATCAAAGAGCACGACTAGGGACGAAGTAGATCAACACAAAACCCTAAGACCGAAATGATTTATATTTACGTTAGGTTCGCCTTTGATACAAACCTGGAAAAGTTGTGTTACTTGGCCTAACTTTGCCAAAGCATAACAAGGTATAAGAGCATTCTCATCAGCTCCTATATATTACACTTTATCTATATAATATATAGAAAAATATTGTTTTCCTCTTATTTAGGTTTACGTCAGGTCCTGTATTTTATTCTCCATCTCTAAAATATGTAGCACCATTCTCTATATTTACTATTCTACTGTTCAATCTATATATGACAATTCCTTCCTTTTTCCTCTGTCCATTCCCTCCCAAAAGAACTTGAAAAGTTTCCTGTAATCACAAAACAATAACAACAGATTTTGAAAGATGCCTTTAATCTTGGTTCTCAGAATAGCTTTTACCAATCTTAGTTGTTTTTATCAGTCTGCTTCCAACTCGTAGGTTTGTGTCGATAGCTTCTACTGGTACATTTCATCTTCTTTTTATTTTTGCATGTTCATCGAGATTCATATGCTAGTTTCTCTTCAATATGTATTGTGTTAGCATATTTGTGAATGATTTTGTAACATTGAGATGTAGATGAATACCTATTATTTTTGTTTATTTTTTCTGCCAGCCAAGTGTTTGATAAAAGTCCTCAATGAGTTTATGTTCTATTTACCTTAAAGAAACGGAATCCATGGTTGTGGTTGCTTAGTGATTATTATATATTGATAAGCATTAATATTTTGTGGCTTGTTAGTGAATAGTTGTATGTTAACACATCATTTCATGTTATTTTGATTACCATTCTAGTTGTAAATTTGCCTTTCTTGTACTTGATGATGAAGACGCCATTGGGACCGTCTTGTTGTGCTTGATGTTTCTGTTTTTTTTAATATGCTTTGATGGTAATGCGTCGGATTTGGGTCAGGTTTAAGTAATTCCAGCCCATACCCGATTATAAAACCTTTTTCCAAACCCGACCCAAAACCCGTCGAGTTTTCATTGGGTAATTACCCGTCGGGTATCGGGCAAACCCACGGGTTTCACGGGTATACAATGAGCTGAATATCTGATGCAATAAACAACCTACAAGTCATACGAAATGTTTTGGAATACATATGATTATTGTCATAAGATACTTTTGGTTGTTCATTTGCTATACCGAATGCTAATATATTTATGTTCTTTAAGACCATTTTATATGTTAATTATAGTTTTCATCTTTTGGCAGTTAGTGGCATTGTAAAACCCCTTTCCCCGTATGGATTCACAGAGTATGGATTCACAAAACATGTCTACACAAGAGCAATGTATGTACTTTACCAACCTTTTAAGCGAAGATCATCAACTCATTCCCAATTATGGTGGACAAAGCGAAACCTCACCAGAGACCTATAATAAAAATTCAAGGGGTGCGAACTTTAGCACTAAAGAAGACACTCTACTTGTCTCCGCATGGCTGAATTGTAGCCTTGATTCTGTTCAAGGAACAGATCAAAAACACTCCCAATTTTGGGAAAAGATCTTTAACTACTTTCAACAACATAGAGATACAACAACTAAGCGGTCATCGAAGTCTTTAAACTTACGATGGTCAGCTATTCAAAAAGCCACAAATAAATTTTGTTCGGCACTAGATCAAGTTAAAAGATTAAATCAAAGTGGCATAACTGATCATGATAAGGTAGCATTTTCTTTCTTATACCTTTATTATTATGATGTTAAATAAAATTGCATTTATTATATCTAACATCTATATTGTTTGTTTAAATGCAAGATTGACAAGGCAAAGATTATGTACCATAAATTAGAAGGTAGCAACTTCCAATTTGAGCATTGTTGGCACCTATTAAAGAATGAACCTAAGTGGATTTTGCATGCCACAAAGAAACCTACAAAGAAAAGGAGGATCAACCCAACCCCGACCCCAACTCAATGCCCCTTTCCTATATATGATGCACCAGTAAATCTCGATGCAGAGAATGCAATTGAGAGCGATGATATCGATTTGGACCGACCAATAGGTAGGAAAGCTAAAAAAAGAAAACGAAAGGCTCAAGGTATGCAATCCGAGGAAATCATCCAACTTAGGAAGATGAAGTATAATCTTTTTGAGCAGTGTCGTGCTCAAGATAAGGAGCTTTATCTCCTAAAAGCTGAAAAGATGAAGTTTGAAAAGGAGAGACAAGAAGAACAACTAAGGTTGGAGGCTGAGAAAATAGAGCTTGCCAAGATGGAATTTAATCAATGAATTATGGTGATGGATTTGAGTGCAATGTCAGATATGCAACGCCAATATTTTGAGGAGCTTCAAATGGAAATCATGAGGAAACGCAATCATACTTGAGATAATTACTTCGAGGAGCTCCCATGTTTTTGTTGGTTACATGGTAACATACCGGTTGTTATTTTGGCGTGTGTTTTAAATCTGATTTTTGGTATGATTAATGTTTTGTTCTAACATGCTCAAGGAACGCGTTTCGCCATTATTGTAAGAGTAACTCCTGAACTAATTTGTTATAATATTTGTCATGAACTCTTGTTTTAATATTTGTCATGAACTCCATCTCTAACCTTTTGCTTTAATATTTGTGCATGTAATGCATTTAAGTAGATTTTTATGCATAATGCTACATGATGTCATATAGCTTGATGCCACATCTAACAGTAAGCTATTTGGGCATACTGCATTTGTTATGGGTATTAATTTATGGCTAACAAGTATAATAGTAGTTTTGTTATCATATCTATTAAACTTAATTAGTGATTAGCTAACTTTCAAACCACGCCTAAGTTCAGATGACGAAGAGCATTTTGATAAGTTGAAAGGATGGCAAGGTTTGTCTCCAGATGTATATTTGTCTTGCATATAAGATATAAACATTAATTAGATGCTAAATTTTGTGAAAATTTATTAAACTCAATATTTGAGAACAAAAATTATAATAAGACAAAGTAAATAGTAGTTAAAGTTTGTTATAGAAAGAGAAAAATAAAATATTATTTTAATAAAATAGAGTTAGAGATAAAGGATGAGATGTGGAGGGATAAACAAAATGTAGATCAAATTATATAGTATGGTGATTTTTCTCTAAATTATAGAGATAGAGATAAAGGAGCTGATGGGAATGCTCTAAAACGTAAACGTAAACAAACACAAACTATATTGTTCATTACATATATGATTAAAGACATAAACCAATGAACAACTGGAACCAAGATGCACCTACAGACACCCCTTGGCATTATTTTCATTTGTTTCTTGTTAGACTTCACTCTGTAACAAAAATCACATATATAAACCATCACTTGAAACTCACAGCGTGCACCCCATGTCTAACAAATACCGAGACAACCTTTTGGTATTCAAACCATCAGTCTTCCAAGCTAGTATATAAAAGATCTTCTTTTAATGAAATACCTGTAAATCAGATTTCGATTGTAACACCACGTCCCTAACCCTCTCAATTTAAGCTTAAAAGTAATAACTTAAGAAGTACAGGGACCAAAAGTACAAATTCTAAAACTTTGTTCCCATCGCGATACGCGATGGGGTAACAATCAACCCATCGCGTAGCGCGATAGGCTTGGTGAGTCACCGGACACGTGTTGAAACCGTGTCGACACGTGGCACAATATGACAGGCCACGTGTCATCACCGCATAAGGCGGTGTAAAATGGCAGCGTCGTGATACGCGACGGGCCATAAGGGACCTATCGCGTATCGCGATAGGGTACTGAATCAGTTATAAAAGGGGGAGACGGGTGTTGAGCTCTCCTCATCCCATTTCACCTCCACTTTCACATAGTTAACATCGAAAGGCATGCCCGGTTGCCGTAGTAAGCCGACGTGCTGTTTTCTCGTAATACGTGCAAGAAACGAAGTTGGAATTAAGCTAGCAATCACATAAGCGAGTAGATCAAGTCCGGCCTTATCGTGTTATCAATCTAAGCATCCGAATTAAGGTAGGAGTTATGTTTAAGTTATTTGAATTATAGCTTAGACTATCAATCGAGGCTATGGCTTTAACCTTGATCGTATTTTACAAACATTCATTCACAATCATGTTTTCATAAAACGTTACTTCATGATGAAGTAATGTTAAACAAAAGAGATATTTTGACGGGCATGTAGTAACTGGAAGGGGGATGTCATTAGTAGTAAGTTTCTTGCCTAAGGAAAAGTAATTCGCATAAATTTCAATCAACCGAGGGACCCGTTTACTTACCAAACTTACCAACGTGATAGAACCTATTAGGCCAAAGCATGCTATATCAAACGTCATATAAAACTTAGTGTTTTCATTCACAATCAAAGATAAACGATTTCAAGGTTAAGCTTACAATCATAGCTTAACATCATTCAAAACATTCATACAAACCTATTTATGTATAGGTTAATATCATTCACAGTCGATCAATCAATCAGTCAAGGTTTACAACACCGACGTTACAGGTGAATACGTTAACCTTTTCAATCAGTCAAAACATATTTATACTCGATAAGATGAACGGGTGTTTGTCTTAACGAGTCAATCAAATGTCTACATGAGATAATGAAATCTCTAAAACATTATAATACAAAGTAGAGAATAATATCAACTCAGACCGAATACGCATGTGTCTGGATCCAAACATAACTGTTAAAGCTCAATCAATCAATCAAAGGCAATGAAGCCGCGAGCTTAAACGGTCATGACAGTTCTCAGTTCTCAGTTTAGGGTCGTTTGGCTCGGGGAATCCCGTTGTGTGTGTAGAGCAGTGGTTATACCGGAAGTAGAAATGCTTCCGCTGAGATTGTCAAGAAAACTACATTTGTATTATATTGTCATTCAAAATATTTATTGAGTCATACGTGTTCACCAGCATATAGCTGACGTATTTTTCTAACCCATTGTAGGTAATTAAGCGTAAGTAGCATTAACAATGATTGGAGTCTTAATGAAGATAGAAGCGCGTACAAGATGGCTCCGTTTTTTATATAAAAATCCTTGTAAAAATATGAAAACATATCTTTTGTAAACCAATACTCGAGTATTTAATTCCCGAGTAAATTTTCAATGTAAATTAATATTATATTCAACCTAAAGTCTTCCGCTAAATTAACCCATAAACTCTGATATATTTACAAAACAGGTACCAACTCGTGGTCACACGCCTAGGCCCTAAGTCGGGGTGTGACATCGATAAAGTTCATAGCGTCATATACTCTCAAAATCTCATGTTTATCTTCATCCTCCATCGTTTCCTTTATAGTCTCACTATCCACATACCACCACTTTAACTTAAATAACACATTCCAAGCCAAAGACTCTAGTCGTATTTGATCGATATCGTTTGGCCGGTCTAAATATGTAACTATGCAGTAAACGAAAGCCGAGTTGCCTCCTCACACAATTTGTGGTAATTATAGTTTCTTCATAATTGTCGAACTAATATTCTAAAAATAAATAATCCTTGTTTAATTTTTAAAACAATGTGAGAAAAAGTAATATTCTCCGAGTTTCGCGTTTGTTAAACAATGCAAATCAAATTGAGCCGGTGGGCAGGTATTAAGAGTGGCTATGTGTATGATTAATATAATGTTAATTGAACTCTAAAAACTTAAGTCGGTCTATGCAGACAATTACCAATTCAATAATATGAGCTAATTAACAAAATCAATTATTTTATGTAAAAAAATACCTATTATATCTTAATTGTTTATTATAAATTCATTATTGTTCCATCATTATCAAAAGTAACAGTTATCTTTGCATTAAATATATTCACTAAAAGATTTCATTTTTTTATTCTATTCAGAATTAAAAAATAAAGAAAATAAAATATAAAGTTTTCCTATTTAAATGAATCAAACATAATCACTAATCAAGAAAAATCAATTTATTTTTTGTTTGAGCATACACAATATATCAAAGTCAACATACTTTTGCTTGGTGCTACTCATTATTGCTGTTGCAGATTTGTTAATTAGTTCTCTTGCTAATTTTTTTATTAAATCATAATGCATATCGAAACACCTATATTTACTTATCACGTAAGTGTTTGTTTTTGTTTGTCTTTCAGCTGAAGTCTCAATGGTCGAAGGCGGCAATGTTACATGGAAGATATCATTAGCAATGTTTTTCGCATCATTTGAGATACCAAATAATCCGGCACTCGCAAATCCAACACAATAAAGACCATGTTCCCCTTTCCAATGATTAGGGCTTTTATGTTTTGGCATTCCATTCTCGTTGAAGAGCCCTCCATCATCCTAGATCAAACCGAAAATGCTAAGATTAAAAAACAAAAGGTTAAGTAAACAAATTAAGTGTTATAACTTTAGTTACCTTAAGCCATTTTCGCACAGTGCTTTTAAAACCCGTAGCAAAGACAATGGCATCAAATTGTCTCTCTTGACCATTTGTGAATTTGATTTGATCACCTTTTATTTCTTCAATAGCCGTCATTACCTAGAGACGAAAAAAAATAACAGCATGATCGCTAGTTAATGTTTTAATGTTATTAGATATATATGAAAACATGATAGAGGGGTTTACCTCAATGTCTCCTGTTTTGATTTTTGAAATTGTCCCAACATCGATAATAGGTGATCGTCCGGTTTCATTTTTGATCATGAATGGTCCTTTGAATGGCCTTTGTATTCCATATACACCAAGATCTCCATACAACAACTTACTCAACATTAGGACCATCTTGTCCACGAAAGAGCAAGGAATATATTTTAGTATATACATTCCGAGTTGCACTAGCTCCTTGGTAAGCACATGTATCTGTCACAACAACAAAAAGAATAGCATACAATATTATATTTATCAAAAATATGCTTTTATTATATAAAACGGCGACAACTTTATATTTAAAAATCACGCGGGAGAGCGTTTAGCGCGCATACCGGGCTACGAACAACTATTGATGTTTGAGCACCCCAATTGCACAAGTCATATGCAATTTCCATACCCGAATTTCCAGCACCAACTACAAGCACATCTTTGTGTCCAAATCTTTTTCCATTATCATACTCGCTCGAATGGATGAACAATCCTTTGAAGCTATCTAAACCATTAACATTAGGAATAATACCTTCGCTATTTTCACCGGTTGCCGCCACAAGAAACTCACACACGTACTCCTCGACCAAACCCGAAATCCAATTTTTGGCGGTAACCACCCATTTTTGTGCAATCCTATTATACCATGCATTCTCAACGCTGCGTTGGTACAACGGAGCTACATTAAACTGATACACATAGTTTTGCAAGTATTGAACAAACATGTCTTTTGGTACAAATGTGGGTGCGGACAAAGGGAATGGCATATGAGGGAGTTCACAGAAGCTTTTAGCCAAGTGAAGCTTTATGCGATCATAAGCCTTTTTTTGCCATAAAGATGCATAGCAATCTTCCCTTTCAAGAACAATGTTTGGGATAGAAAGAAGATTGAGACATGCTGATGTTGCAATGCCGGCAGGTCCTGCTCCGACTATCACAACAACTGTTTTTTGTTTCATTTTCTTTCAAGCTCTTTCTAATGAATAATGTATGTTTATTAATGCAATATGTAATGCACAATGCACATACCCTTTTTATAGGAATTACAAAAAGGAGGCAAAAGAGACTATTTCCCACCTTTATTGGAACCGTTACTGAAAAACTTATTTTTTAAAAGTTTGAAATGTCATCCGCGCGTAAATTTCTGAGTTATTATTCATTGAAGTATTCCTGCTATTTTGTAAAAAAAAAAAACTTTTAGAACTTACGTTACAAACTTAATTTACTTGACTAGAATCTACTCGTTCATATTGGCTTAATGTGTGAACACATGAATATGGTAATTAATATCTTTACAAATAAGTAAAAGATGAGATTTCGTGTATTATCATATGCGGTTGTAGAGCACCGGAGTCGTCGTGTCAAGTTCAAACATGAGACAGAGTCGAAACAAATACATTTAAACACTCTAATTTACGATAGTCGTTAGTATCATATTCAAATATCATGCAAAAATCATGTATGCGATATGTAAAATGTATTCAATTGAATTAAACCTTCCGCACACGTGGTTAAACTAAGTTTAAAATTGAAAGCAAATAACAACCATAAAGTGAAGCGATTCAAACATGTTGGAATACATGTGAACGGTTTCGATAGTTAATTTGATAGAACACATGTGAACGACGATATGATGGTTAAACGAAGATTTTGATTAACGTGGTGAATAAAACGGATACAAACAAATCTTTTAAAATACACAAAGGTAGTTATGTAAAGCGTTTAACGGTAACATAGCTTTAACTATGGTTATAAACTGGTTAACAGTTATTAATACCTAGGATAATTGCGTATTAATACAACTAATGTCTTAGGGTTACATAATGCAAATAGCATAATTAAATTTAATTAAATAGGATAACTGTATCATTCCCTAAACTTTAGTTGCCTTGTTAAAAACAAATGGCCTCCCTTTTCCAAATCTTTGAGCACCCACCCTGTCATTGCCAATGTAAAGATCAAAGCTAGTGCTGGCTTTATCTTGTTTATAAGTTTCGTTCTAGCTTTTAGTTTCTTGTGGTCTAAGCGTGCTTTTGTCTTCATCATCCCCATCATCACTTAAGTGCCTAGCTCTAACCGCGTTCTCTGAGCGTTGAGGTTCCAAACTAAAACATCCAAATACTGAATGTATATATATCCTAAGCATAATCACATCTTCAACCAGTATTCCCAAGTTGGTTGCTATTACACCCCACATGTTAAATTCACTTATATGATATGTCTATAGCCACCTTCTTTTTTTTTCTTAACAAACTCATATAAATCAAATAAATCAATAACCTTGTCATTCTCAAAACATGATGGGAACAAATTTGATCAGCTCAAGTAACAGTGTGCAAACCGTTATGTCATAACAGAAAATTTAGGTTTGAGAATGGACCGATGTTAATGAATAGAGGTTGGATCCTACAATATGCTAAGAAAGTAACATATTCCATCAAATGATTCAATGTAAGTGAATCCTCCCTGCGTAAATCTCTTTGCATCTTCATCAATTTGCAAAGTACCCATCCAAATACTCCTCCTTTCTCTGTTCATATCATTCATCTTCAATTCTCTCCATACTTTGTGTACATCATCATCCGTCCGTATTGAACTCCTGCTTTCAAACATATTCGACAAGTAACACACCGATCCCTCAAGATGATATTAAATACGTGGAGTCGTAATTGATCCAGACCTAATATATTCTTGTCAAGATCAGGCGTGTAAAACACACTAGGAATCAGAAAAGATTTGTCAAATATGCTCATTTCTATTGGTAATCAATCATAGAAGCCACAAACAGACAAACTAATTGATGATTGTAAACAGAAATTATGAACAAGAGATTGTATATGGAATGGAAATTATTATTGTTTACACTGATGATTCGATTACAATTGTATAGCCAGCCATATATATACATATGAGGCGTCGCTTTGTAAATCGACACACCGATTCACATCGCTTTTATCTAAACGATGTTTACAAACGACAGCTATTGTACCCCTAACTGCCTAACGGGCCTAATTACAAAATTATATATATTCCCCTGTTAATAATTAATATTTATATAATAAGGGAAAAGATCCAATACAATAATGCCTTAACGTACAATACGTACGGGAATCCATTTTTTCACGAATCGATCCATGAAATCACATCCAAACATCTCGGAATCGTCAATACATATCCAATCACTCATTGGTTTACCCAAAAAAAAAACAGTTTTGAATGGTTAATCGATCAATTTTTCACTTTTTTTTTCACAAAGACCGTTTTTGTGCGTTTAAATTTTTGTGAGCGTTTTCTGAGCGTTTTAGGTTTTTATCTTTGTTTTTTGCCTTTGAGCATCTCGCATACCGTACGTTAAGGCATTAGCGTACTGCACCCTACATAATAATACACATATCATTATATCTTTAGTATCTGTATGTGATTAATACTTCATTGTCCCCCTTAATCACAAACAATCTTAGGTCTTCATCTTCTTTACATGGCCATCTTTTTTTTCTTGAAACCGGGTGGTGCAGACGAGGTTCCCGATTTGGTCTTCATTTATCATGTTCACTACAAGCCTTCAAGATATGTAGGTCCAGGCATTGTTCGCTGTTGCTTCTACATATCTTCATGTAACATTGCCATCATTAATAGATCATATAAATATATTTCTGTACCATCGCTCAGGTACGATGGAATGGGCTTCTCGAAATAGTATTTAAGGTACACTTTGTGGTACCATTCCACGAGTTCCTAGAACATATTTATGAACTCATTAACTTGTAAATGAGATTTATAAGCCTGCAAAGTGTTTAACAGATTCATACAGTCACTTATTAACGATATTGCTGGAAGAGTTGAGTAATCTTCTTCCATTCTTGAGTCTTGTTGGGCCTGCAAATCAATCGCGTCAAAGTAATTTGCCAAATACTCGCCCCTCTTCACTTTCAAACGCCTCTGACCCATTTGAATCTTCTCCATCAATATTCAGATTAATTGTGACATAAATCTCCTTTAAATATGACTTTAAATCCTTGTTTAGTTAATTGTTTTAGGATTAATATATTATTATTATTATTATCAACGCTAGGCACGTAATACACACTCTTCTAAGGTGTATTTATTCCATCAGAACAGATTTTCATGTCTTCTGTTACTTTTATAACATTATGACATATTTTTTCACATTATTATGGCAAAGTACCCAACCACCAGACTAACTAATGGTTGGGTATTGTTATTGAGAAATACATAACTTATTCTATATCTGGAATCTGGATTTGTAAAGCAAAAATGAGACTGATCAGTTGCTACGGAGCTAAACTGTTTAGCACTCATGTAATATTTCATTAATGACTTTGTATGCAATTTTATGTTATCGAAATGACTAAACTATATTGACATCTTTTTGTGATTCTTATAATGTCGCAGGTCAGTATTTTTACTTGTAAGATAAACGGCTTGTATTTTGGTCTTACACTAATTTTGTAATGTACGTGTTCATGACATTATGACATTAAACCACACGTCCACCAAACATGTATAAAACTAGTTGGATAAGTTTAAAAAAAAAACAAAACATTTTTAGTTTTTTGATAAATTGTACGTATTTATATACTTTTTTGTAAATGGTACTAAATATGTAGAAATTTCATATTTAGGCTATTTTGATCGTATTATAGTTACCATAGTAATACAATGTAAACATGGAGATAAATTTAATACAATCAAAATATATCCGATGATATAAATGCATAATTATAAAGGAAACAAGCATTTAAATAGTAAAATCATTAAACTGGTACGTAGTAATCGTAAACGACTACACGACAACATTCAAACCTACATTTTCTAGATAGGAGCTTAGTTCCCATGAACAATGTTGAAGATATCATCAGCAATGTTTTTCGCATCATTTGAGATACCAAATAATCCGGCACTCGCAAATCCAACACAATAAAGACCATGTTCCCCTTTCCAATGATTAGGGCTTTTATGTTTTGGCATTCCATTCTCGTTGAAGAGCCCTCCATCATCCTAGATCAAACCGAAAATGCTAAGATTAAAAAACAAAAGGTTAAGTAAACAAATTAAGTGTTATAACTTTAGTTACCTTAAGCCATTTTCGCACAGTGCTTTTAAAACCCGTAGCAAAGACAATGGCATCAAATTGTCTCTCTTGACCATTTGTGAATTTGATTTGATCACCTTTTATTTCTTCAATAGCCGTCATTACCTAGAGACGAAAAAAAATAACAGCATGATCGCTAGTTAATGTTTTAATGTTATTAGATATATATGAAAACATGATAGAGGGGTTTACCTCAATGTCTCCTGTTTTGATTTTTGAAATTGTCCCAACATCGATAATAGGTGATCGTCCGGTTTCATTTTTGATCATGAATGGTCCTTTGAATGGCCTTTGTATTCCATATACACCAAGATCTCCATACAACAACTTACTCAACATTAGGACCATCTTGTCCACGAAAGAGCAAGGAATATATTTTAGTATATACATTCCGAGTTGCACTAGCTCCTTGGTAAGCACATGTATCTGTCACAACAACAAAAAGAATAGCATACAATATTATATTTATCAAAAATATGCTTTTATTATATAAAACGGCGACAACTTTATATTTAAAAATCACGCGGGAGAGCGTTTAGCGCGCATACCGGGCTACGAACAACTATTGATGTTTGAGCACCCCAATTGCACAAGTCATATGCAATTTCCATACCCGAATTTCCAGCACCAACTACAAGCACATCTTTGTGTCCAAATCTTTTTCCATTATCATACTCGCTCGAATGGATGAACAATCCTTTGAAGCTATCTAAACCATTAACATTAGGAATAATACCTTCGCTATTTTCACCGGTTGCCGCCACAAGAAACTCACACACGTACTCCTTGACCAAACCCGAAATCCAATTTTTGGCGGTAACCACCCATTTTTGTGCAATCCTATTATACCATGCATTCTCAACGCTGCGTTGGTACAACGGAGCTACATTAAACAGATACACATAGTTTTGCAAGTATTGAACAAACATGTCTTTTGGTACAAATGTGGGTGCGGACAAAGGGAATGGCATATGAGGGAGTTCACAGAAGCTTTTAGCCAAGTGAAGCTTTAAGCGATCATAAGCCTTTTTTTGCCATAAAGATGCATAGCAATCTTCCCTTTCAAGAACAATGTTTGGGATAGAAAGAAGATTGAGACATGCTGATGTTGCAATGCCGGCAGGTCCTGCTCCGACTATCACAACAACTGTTTCTTGTTTCATTTTCTTTCAAGCTCTTTCTAATGAATAATGTATGTTTATTGATGCAATATGTAATGCACAATGCACATACCCTTTTTATAGGAATTACAAAAAGGAGGCAAAAGAGACTATTTCCCACCTTTATTGGAACCGTTACTGAAAAACTTATTTTTTAAAAGTTTGAAATGTCATCCGCGCTAAAATTTCTGAGTTATTATTCATTGAAGTATTCCTGCTATTTTGTAAAAAAAAAAACTTTTAGAACTTACGTTACAAACTTAATTTACTTGACTAGAATCTACTCGTTCATATTGGCTTAATGTGTGAACACATGAATATGGTAATTAATATCTTTACAAATAAGTAAAAGATGAGATTTCGTGTATTATCATATGCGGTTGTAGAGCACCGGAGTCGTCGTGTAAAGTTCAAACATGAGACAGAGTCGAAACAAATACATTTAAAAACTCTAATTTACGATAGTCGTTAGTATCATATTCAAATATCATGCAAAAATCATGTATGCGATATGTAAAATGTATTCAATTGAATTAAACCTTCCGCACACGTGGTTAAACTAAGTTTAAAATTGAAAGCAAATAACAACCATAAAGTGAAGCGATTCAAACATGTTGGAATACATGTGAACGGTTTCGATAGTTAATTTGATAGAACACATGTGAACGACGATATGATGGTTAAACGAAGATTTTGATTAACGTGGTGAATAAAACGGATACAAACAAATCTTTTAAAATACACAAAGGTAGTTATGTAAAGCGTTTAACGGTAACATAGCTTTAACTATGGTTATAAACTGGTTAACAGTTATTAATACCTAGGATAATTGCGTATTAATACAACTAATGTCTTAGGGTTACATAATGCAAATAGCATAATTAAATTTAATTAAATAGGATAACTGTATCATTCCCTAAACTTTAGTTGCCTTGTTAAAAACAAATGGCCTCCCTTTTCCAAATCTTTGAGCACCCACCCTGTCATTGCCAATGTAAAGATCAAAGCTAGTGCTGGCTTTATCTTGTTTATAAGTTTCGTTCTAGCTTTTAGTTTCTTGTGGTCTAAGCGTGCTTTTGTCTTCATCATCCCCATCATCACTTAAGTGCCTAGCTCTAACCGCGTTCTCTGAGCGTTGAGGTTCCAAACTAAAACATCCAAATACTGAATGTATATATATCCTAAGCATAATCACATCTTCAACCAGTATTCCCAAGTTGGTTGCTATTACACCCCACATGTTAAATTCACTTATATGATATGTCTATAGCCACCTTCTTTTTTTTTCTTAACAAACTCATATAAATCAAATAAATCAATAACCTTGTCATTCTCAAAACATGATGGGAACAAATTTGATCAGCTCAAGTAACAGTGTGCAAACCGTTATGTCATAACAGAAAATTTAGGTTTGAGAATGGACCGATGTTAATGAATAGAGGTTGGATCCTACAATATGCTAAGAAAGTAACATATTCCATCAAATGATTCAATGTAAGTGAATCCTCCCTGCGTAAATCTCTTTGCATCTTCATCAATTTGCAAAGTACCCATCCAAATACTCCTCCTTTCTCTGTTCATATCATTCATCTTCAATTCTCTCCATACTTTGTGTACATCATCATCCGTCCGTATTGAACTCCTGCTTTCAAACATATTCGACAAGTAACACACCGATCCCTCAAGATGATATTAAATACGTGGAGTCGTAATTGATCCAGACCTAATATATTCTTGTCAAGATCAGGCGTGTAAAACACACTAGGAATCAGAAAAGATTTGTCAAATATGCTCATTTCTATTGGTAATCAATCATAGAAGCCACAAACAGACAAACTAATTGATGATTGTAAACAGAAATTATGAACAAGAGATTGTATATGGAATGGAAATTATTATTGTTTACACTGATGATTCGATTACAATTGTATAGCCAGCCATATATATACATATGAGGCGTCGCTTTGTAAATCGACACACCGATTCACATCGCTTTTATCTAAACGATGTTTACAAACGACAGCTATTGTACCCCTAACTGCCTAACGGGCCTAATTACAAAATTATATATATTCCCCTGTTAATAATTAATATTTATATAATAAGGGAAAAGATCCAATACAATAATGCCTTAACGTACAATACGTACGGGAATCCATTTTTTCACGAATCGATCCATGAAATCACATCCAAACATCTCGGAATCGTCAATACATATCCAATCAATCATTGGTTTACCCGAAAAAAACAGTTTTGAATGGTTAATCGATCAATTTTTCACTTTTTTTTCACAAAGACCGTTTTTGTGCGTTTAAATTTTTGTGAGCGTTTTAGGTTTTTTCCTTTGTTTTTTGCCTTTGAGCATCTCGCATACCGTACGTTAAGGCATTAGCGTACTGCACCCTACATAATAATACACATATCATTATATCTTTAGTATCTGTATGTGATTAATACTTCATTGTCCCCCTTAATCACAAACAATCTTAGGTCTTCATCTTCTTTACATGGCCATCTTTTTTTTCTTGAAACCGGGTGGTGCAGACGAGGTTCCCGATTTGGTCTTCATTTATCATGTTCACTACAAGCCTTCAAGATATGTAGGTCCAGGCATTGTTCGCTGTTGCTTCTACATATCTTCCATGTCACACCCTCAAAATCCACTAACGGAGTTTTACCGTCAGAGGGTGTGAACTGGCAGGATCGGAATCATTAGTTATAACCAAACCAAAGAAAAACGTTTAAATGAAAGTAAGTGCGGAAGCGTAAAACCTTAATTCAAAAGCTGCGTCACGCAGGACGACTTAAAACCAAATGTAACTGTTAAAATTAAGTTTGCAGAATAAAAGTGTTTTCATTAATGCATGCTCCTAAACCGCGCGCCCGCCTCGGCTACCTGAGAATAACATACTAAAAGTGTCAACACAAGGTTGGTGAGTTCACAAGTTAAATAAGATAAATCGTTTAGCGTTTTGCGTAACCTCGTTACGGCGTTTCAGTATTGCGTAACCCCGTTACGACGTTTAAGTGTTGCGTAACCCCGTTACGACGTTTAAGTGTTGCGTAACCCCGTTACGACGTTTGAGTGTGTAACCACGTTACAGCGTTTAAGTGTGTAACCACGTTACAGCGTTTAAGTGTGTAACCACGTTACAGCGTTTAAGTGTGTAACCACGTTACAGCGTTTAAGTGTTTTGCATTACCAGATAGTGTTATGTCAAATTATATATCGATAGGTAGCTAATCTATACAACAAGTATCGCTAAGTGGTTCGCGACCGAAGCTGACTGTTTATCAAGTGCCCGTCACCAGGTCCTCTAGACCATGGTAAGTGTTAGCCAAAATTTACACCCACTCAACCTCCGATTGAGCTTAGCGTCGGGTGGGGTTTGTCAAACCCAGTAGTACTACCCAAAAGTGACTCGCTATTCCAAATATTAACCGGTCCGATGTGTGGGACTTCAAATGTTACGTATGCCGCTTAGCCTTTACAAGTGATATATAATTTATAACAAAATCTTTCATATGCGTTTATCTCAGAAAATATGTTTATCGGAGTATGTTATCTCCCCCAAGTGAAAAACGTTTGAAAACAGTTTAAGAGTGGGGTAAGTGAACTCACTGTTTGCGAAGAATATCCGATCTAGATCACCGAGTGATGCGCGTCGTAGAAAACTCTCTAGCGTTCTAAAATAACAAAGAGATTTTCTAAGTATCGGAATGTTTAACGAGTCTCTAGACTCGGCACATAATACCTATGCACGTAACATGTTTCGTGTTTCGTTTGTGAATCGTGTGTGACTTAAACAAGTAAAATTGTGATACGATACATGAGTGAGCAATT
Organism: Bidens hawaiensis; assembly: GCF_021521415.1. Lineage (NCBI taxonomy): Eukaryota > Viridiplantae > Streptophyta > Magnoliopsida > Asterales > Asteraceae > Bidens > Bidens hawaiensis. The sequence continues at coordinate 91,487 of NW_027504858.1, forward strand.
ACTTTCGTGTCACGTATTAATAACATACTTATTAGCAATTATTCCCGTAGGGGCATTTTGGTCAACAAACAAAGACTAACTAACCATTATTCCCCATAAGGGCAATTTGGTCAATTCATGGCAATCAACTAGCAACTATTCCCCGCAAGGGTATTTTGGTCAAAATACAACAATTATATAAAAACTATCATATTTCATGCATTCCTATACAACTCAGCAGCTAGTTTCGTTATGACAGAATTTCTACTTGAAAGGTTGCACTAGTTTACCGATTATAACGTCTCAATTAATTTACCAAAAATTACCACAGGAGCATACATATCTTAGGTTTCCAGAACATCTTTTATCTTATTTTTATTCCATATAGATTGTTCATAATGATCAAAACATTACAGCTAACTTATATCAGTCAGATTCATGCACATCAGAATGTTATTTACCATTCCCGTTAAACGAAAAATCCAATAAATGCAAGACCACTTGGGTTTGGTTCCTAACTCAGTGAGTCAACTTCCAGAAGTGGAACCAACCCAATTGGTCTCGTGGTTCATGAGATATAACATTTACAACATAACCTAACAGCAGGTCTAACAGCTCAGCTTTGCATCACGTTTTTGTAAAATCATAAAAGTATACTTCCACTTATCCAAAAATTACGAATTTATACTTCATAGAAACTAGACTCAACCTAGTTTACTGCAGTACCCACAATCTCAATCAATTTTCACGTTTACACTTCGTTACAGTCAGTTAAACATCGTATATACATTCTGTCCAGAATCTGTTCACATCAAAACTCAACATAATCACAACCTATGAACTATCATGCATCCATATAACCCTCTAGACACTATAACTACTATCCATGCATATCAATCACACCATACATACAAGATTAGGGTTTGTGTTTTAATTCAAATCAAGAACAACAATCAATCATGTATCAATATCAATCTAGTTATTAATCTATTATCCAACTAACAAGAATCCTAACAATCATATTCATGCAATAATCGGCCGATTTAGGGTTTTCACATAACCCATCAAACATCAAATTAAACAATCAAAGAGGTAAGAGATGATCAAGTATACCTTCCTAGCACCTAGTTCTTGGATTAATCTCTTGATTTGATGTGTATGTGTGTGTGGTGGTGGACGGCAGCCGTGGATCAAGAGAGGGAGAGAGAGCCGATCGGGATTTAGGTTTAGGATAATAATAATAAGTTAGGGTTTAGTTTAGGATATATTTATAAGCAAACAAGTTACACTCTAGTCCTTCTACTTTCAAGTGTTGTTTTTCTAGAACATTCTATCCTAACTTGCACATAATCATGACAATAATATAACACATAATCATGACAATGATATAACACATAATCCTAACACATAGTTATCACATCATTAGTGTTTTAGTGTGCTTCGTTTATTCCTCGATCGTTTGCGTTTCGGTGCAAATCCCGAAAGACTACTACACATGTAGTAAGTGTTAAGCGTCATTTAAACCCTAGTTTAAATGTAATGAAGTATGCGTTATAGATTCAACGATCTTAAAGTTTGAATTAACGGAGTTGAGTTAACGAGGTTAACCTGGAATTGGCGATTGTCATCTTTCAAAGCTTCCAGTTGGATCCGTCCGATCTGGTTTCAAGTTGCTTGCTCATGCCCCGCATGAGTTCCGATGGAAGATTATCATCTTTCAAAGCTTCCAGTTGCGCATCGCGAATCTGATCGGGTAAGCTGGCATGAATCGTGAGTTGCAATGCTCTCACCCGTCTGGGTTTATCCGTTTGCTGAGGGCGTCAGCCACCACATTGGCCTTGCCAGGGTGGTACTTGATGGCACAATCATAATCTTTAAGCAGCTCGACCCAACGACGCTGTCGCATGTTCAGCTCCTTTTGATCGTAGATATGTTGGAGACTCTTGTGGTCGGTGTAAATGGTAAACTTGGTACCGTACAAGTAATGCCTCCATATCTTTAGAGCAAACACTACAGCTCCGAGTTCCAAATCGTGGGTCGTGTAGTTCTTCTCGTGAACCCGTAGTTGTCTAGAGGCGTAGGCTATAACCTTCTCGAGTTGCATCAGCACACAACCGAGACCTTGTATAGATGCGTCACAGTGTACCTCAAAGTTTTCCGTTCCCTCGGGGAGAGCTAAAATAGGGGCGCTACAAAGCTTGGTTTTCAACAGTTGAAAAGCGGTTTCTTGCGCGTCACCCCAGTTGTACTTAGTGCCCTTGTGAGTCAAAGCGGTGAGGGGTTGAGCAATCTTTGAAAATCCCTCGATGAAACGCCGATAGTAGCCGGCCAATCCTAGGAATTGTCGCACCTCAGTCAGAGTCTTAGGTGCTTCCCAGTTTTTGATGGCCTCTACCTTACCGGGATCGACATGGATACCATTCTCGTTGATCACATGTCCTAAGAAGTGAACCTCGCGAAGCCAAAATTCACATTTCGAGAGTTTAGCATACAGTTGTTCCTTCTTCAGTAGTTCCAGAATTATCCTTAAATGCTCTTCGTGGTCAGTCTCGTTCTTGGAGTAGACGAGAATATCATCAATGAAAACAATCACAAACTTGTCGAGGTACGCCTTGCATACTCGATTCATGAGATCCATAAATACGGCTGGTGCGTTGGTTAGGCCAAAAGGCATAACCGAAAACTCGTAGTGACCATACCGTGTTCTGAAAGCCGTTTTTGAAATATCTTCTTCGCGCACTCTCAGCTGGTGATAACCGGATCGTAGATCGATCTTCGAGTAGTAACTCGATCCCTGAAGCTGGTCAAACAAATCATCAATTCGGGGTAAAGGATAACGGTTCTTGACCGTCACTTTGTTCAACTCCCGGTAGTCGATGCACATTCGGAAAGTCCCGTCTTTCTTTCGGACAAACAAGACAGGGGCTCCCCATGGCGATGAGCTAGGTCGGATAAAACCTTTATCTAACAAATCTTGCAACTGGGTGGACAACTCCTGAAGTTCCGCCGGTGCGAGTCGATACGGGGCTCGTGCTATGGGTGCTGCACCGGGTGTCAACTCGATTTGGAATTCGACTTGACGAATGGGAGGGAGTCCGGGCAAATCCTCCGGGAAAACTTCCGGAAAGTCTCGGACAACCGGTATGTCTTCAATTCGTTTCTCCTCCGCGGGTTTCTCAACAATCTGCGCCAAAATTGCCGGATGACCCTTTCGTAGATACTTCTGTGCCTTCAAAAGGGTAATGACGCTGGTGGTCATGCCGCTTCTCTCGCCTCGGACCGAAATGATCTCGCCGGAAGGGGTGGTAATATAGACTATCTTATCATGGCATATAATCTCCGCTCGATTCTCGGATAACCAGTCCATGCCGACAACGACATCGAAACTACTAAGCGTAAAAGGATTAAGGTCGATGTCAAAGACATGACCTGACAGTTTTAACTTACATCCCGCAAGTACATGAGTCGTTACTACAGTTTTACCGTTAGCTAATTCAACAGGAAACTTAGCGTCTAACGGGGTTGGAGTAAGGTTTAAAAGTTGGCTAAAGGCCTTTGACACAAAACTCCTATCAGCTCCAGTGTCAAACAAAACAGAAGCAAAACAATCGTTTACAGGGAACTTACCAGACACCACATGCGGATCTCTGCGGGCTTGACCCGATCCAATCACAAACGCTCTTCCTTTGCCATTTCCTCCACCGTTACTGCCACTTCCATTGCCCCCATTGTTGTCATTATGTTTCAGCTTGGGGCAATCCTTCCGGAAATGACCTTCCTGTCCACATTCAAAACATCCCTTAGTCGTCATCGGTGGCTTAGGAGCACCCTTCGCCGCTAGGTCTCCTCTACATTCCTTCGCTTGGTGACCTATCTTTCCGCATCTTTGACACTTGACACGGTCACACTGACCAACATGATGAAAGTTGCACCTGTTGCACTTTGGATATTTCCCAACATATCCGCTCGAAACCTGCCCGCTACCGTTGTTGTTGTTGTTGTGATTCTGAGTGTTGAAACTCCGAGTAAATTCGGGTTTACGGTAGTGGTGTTGCGGTGGGAGGTTTGAGGATGAAGATCTGGTGTTGTCTAACTTTCTCTTCCCGCTGTTCGGGTTGCTGTTGTTGTTACTGTTGCTGACGTGGTCATTACTCGGGTTGTCACGGGCTTTAACAGTCGAACCCCTAGGTGGTAACGCACCTTGGGTCACAGCCTGATCCGTCAGTTTGTGAGCTAAACGGATCGCTTGTTGGATCGTGGCTGGTCTGGTAGACGTCACCATGCCCTGAATCTGTGGTGCTAACCCATCAATGTACATCTCTATTCTCTTGCTCGGCGGATCCAACAACCGTGGACACATCACTGCCAACTCGTGCGAACGAGTAGTGTAGGCTTCAATCTCTGAACCCACCATTTTCAACGACCAAAACTCCGACTCTAACTTCGAAATTTCTTCCCTCGGACAGTACTCCTCTCGCATCATGTTCTTGAACTCCTCCCAGTTCATCGCGTTAGCCAGTTCCAATCCAAGAATTTGCACATCTGCACATCGTCTGGGGACACCTCTGAGTGTGCCTCCTCCTCAGCTGGTTCCTCCTCCGGTTCTTCTTCAGGATCTTCTTCAGGTTCTACATCAGGCTCTGCCTCGGGCTCTGCCTCAGGTTCTGCTACGTTCTGGGCAAGTTGCATTTGTAGGATATCGCAACGTTCTAAGGCTATTTCGGTTCGGGTCCTTGCTTCTTGGAGTTGCTCTTGCAAGTCTATCATCTCGGCTTGCATCTTCATCATAACCTTGGTTTGTTGCTCACTAGTCTCTTGCATTTCTTTCATTGCCGCTGCCATACGGGCAATCTCCTCCTGAGTCTCGGTTCCATCTTTAAACAGTCTGGCAACATTTTCTCTAGTGTAGCGCATGTAACCCACATCACGCTCCAAACAAGAAACGACAGCTGCGAGAACTCGCTCTACAGGTTCGGTTATAGGTGGTAGAGTGTTAGGGTAAGCAGGGTGGTTCGGGTGAGGCAATGGGGGAACTTGTTCACGGTAGACCATACGTCTGATCATGTTGGGGTACCAATCCCAGCTAACGTCGTTTTCATAAAGGCCTCCGGATAGGCGGTACCTCTTCGGTGCAGGAGCTTCGAGTTCCGGGACTACACGGGGTGGCGAGGCAGTAGGTAACTGCGGTTCCTTCCCGTGAGCATGCGTCATCGAATCGGATGATGATGAGGGTGGCGTCGACATTTCTACAGGTAAGCCGTGTATATGCGCGCGTATGAGTGAAGGAGGTAAAGAAATAAGATTTCAAGACTACACAAACCTATGCAGTGCGTATCATTATAACTAATGGGTCGTCGCGGTTATAGTCTAGTATGCATGCAGCTTCTAGTTCGCTATAACCAACGGCTCTGATACCAATCTGTCACACCCTCAAAATCCACTAACGGAGTTTTACCGTCAGAGGGTGTGAACTGGCAGGATCGGAATCATTAGTTATAACCAAACCAAAGAAAAACGTTTAAATGAAAGTAAGTGCGGAAGCGTAAAACCTTAATTCAAAAGCTGCGTCACGCAGGACGACTTAAAACCAAATGTAACTGTTAAAATTAAGTTTGCAGAATAAAAGTGTTTTCATTAATGCATGCTCCTAAACCGCGCGCCCGCCTCGGCTACCTGAGAATAACATACTAAAAGTGTCAACACAAGGTTGGTGAGTTCACAAGTTAAATAAGATAAATCGTTTAGCGTTTTGCGTAACCCCGTTACGACGTTTAAGTGTTGCGTAACCCCGTTACGACGTTTAAGTGTTGCGTAACCCCGTTACGACGTTTGAGTGTGTAACCACGTTACAGCGTTTAAGTGTGTAACCACGTTACAGCGTTTAAGTGTGTAACCACGTTACAGCGTTTAAGTGTGTAACCACGTTACAGCGTTTAAGTGTTTTGCATTACCAGATAGTGTTATGTCAAATTATATATCGATAGGTAGCTAATCTATACAACAAGTATCGCTAAGTGGTTCGCGACCGAAGCTGACTGTTTATCAAGTGCCCGTCACCAGGTCCTCTAGACCATGGTAAGTGTTAGCCAAAATTTACACCCACTCAACCTCCGGTTGAGCTTAGCGTCGGGTGGGGTTTGTCAAACCCAGTAGTACTACCCAAAAGTGACTAGCTATTCCAAATATTAACCGGTCCGATGTGTGGGACTTCAAATGTTACGTATGCCGCTTAGCCTTTACAAGTGATATATAATTTATAACAAAATCTTTCATATGCGTTTATCTCAGAAAATATGTTTATCGGAGTATGTTATCTCCCCCAAGTGAAAAACGTTTGAAAACAGTTTAAGAGTGGGGTAAGTGAACTCACTGTTTGCGAAGAATATCCGATCTAGATCACCGAGTGATGCGCGTCGTAGAAAACTCTCTAGCGTTCTAAAATAACAAAGAGATTTTCTAAGTATCGGAATGTTTAACGAGTCTCTAGACTCGGCACATAATACCTATGCACGTAACATGTTTCGTGTTTCGTTTGTGAATCGTGTGTGACTTAAACAAGTAAAATTGTGATACGATACATGAGTGAGCAATTACTTTCGTGTCACGTATTAATAACATACTTATTAGCAATTATTCCCGTAGGGGCATTTTGGTCAACAAACAAAGACTAACTAACCATTATTCCCCATAAGGGCAATTTGGTCAATTCATGGCAATCAACTAGCAACTATTCCCCGCAAGGGTATTTTGGTCAAAATACAACAATTATATAAAAACTATCATATTTCATGCATTCCTATACAACTCAGCAGCTAGTTTCGTTATGACAGAATTTCTACTTGAAAGGTTGCACTAGTTTACCGATTATAACGTCTCAATTAATTTACCAAAAATTACCACAGGAGCATACATATCTTAGGTTTCCAGAACATCTTTTATCTTATTTTTATTCCATATAGATTGTTCATAATGATCAAAACATTACAGCTAACTTATATCAGTCAGATTCATGCACATCAGAATGTTATTTACCATTCCCGTTAAACGAAAAATCCAATAAATGCAAGACCACTTGGGTTTGGTTCCTAACTCAGTGAGTCAACTTCCAGAAGTGGAACCAACCCAATTGGTCTCGTGGTTCATGAGATATAACATTTACAACATAACCTAACAGCAGGTCTAACAGCTCAGCTTTGCATCACGTTTTTGTAAAATCATAAAAGTATACTTCCACTTATCCAAAAATTACGAATTTATACTTCATAGAAACTAGACTCAACCTAGTTTACTGCAGTACCCACAATCTCAATCAATTTTCACGTTTACACTTCGTTACAGTCAGTTAAACATCGTATATACATTCTGTCCAGAATCTGTTCACATCAAAACTCAACATAATCACAACCTATGAACTATCATGCATCCATATAACCCTCTAGACACTATAACTACTATCCATGCATATCAATCACACCATACATACAAGATTAGGGTTTGTGTTTTAATTCAAATCAAGAACAACAATCAATCATGTATCAATATCAATCTAGTTATTAATCTATTATCCAACTAACAAGAATCCTAACAATCATATTCATGCAATAATCGGCCGATTTAGGGTTTTCACATAACCCATCAAACATCAAATTAAACAATCAAAGAGGTAAGAGATGATCAAGTATACCTTCCTAGCACCTAGTTCTTGGATTAATCTCTTGATTTGATGTGTATGTGTGTGTGGTGGTGGACGGCAGCCGTGGATCAAGAGAGGGAGAGAGAGCCGATCGGGATTTAGGTTTAGGATAATAATAATAAGTTAGGGTTTAGTTTAGGATATATTTATAAGCAAACAAGTTACACTCTAGTCCTTCTACTTTCAAGTGTTGTTTTTCTAGAACATTCTATCCTAACTTGCACATAATCATGACAATAATATAACACATAATCATGACAATGATATAACACATAATCCTAACACATAGTTATCACATCATTAGTGTTTTAGTGTGCTTCGTTTATTCCTCGATCGTTTGCGTTTCGGTGCAAATCCCGAAAGACTACTACACATGTAGTAAGTGTTAAGCGTCATTTAAACCCTAGTTTAAATGTAATGAAGTATGCGTTATAGATTCAACGATCTTAAAGTTTGAATTAACGGAGTTGAGTTAACGAGGTTAACCTGGAATTGGCGATTGTCACATTCCATGTAACATTGCCATCATTAATAGATCATATAAATATATTTCTGTACCATCGCTCAGGTACGATGGAATGGGCTTCTCGAAATAGTATTTAAGGTACACTTTGTGGTACCATTCCACGAGTTCCTAGAACATATTTATGAACTCATTAACTTGTAAATGAGATTTATAAGCCTGCAAAGTGTTTAACAGATTCATACAGTCACTTATTAACGATATTGCTGGAAGAGTTGAGTAATCTTCTTCCATTCTTGAGTCTTGTTGGGCCTGCAAATCAATCGCGTCAAAGTAATTTGCCAAATACTCGCCCCTCTTCACTTTCAAACGCCTCTGACCCATTTGAATCTTCCCCATCAATATTCAGATTAATTGTGACATAAATCTCCTTTAAATATGACTTTAAATCCTTGTTTAGTTAATTGTTTTAGGATTAATATATTATTATTATTATTATCAACGCTAGGCACGTAATACACACTCTTCTAAGGTGTATTTATACCATCAGAACAGATTTTCATGTCTTCTGTTACTTTTATAACATTATGACATATTTTTTCACATTATTATGGCAAAGTACCCAACGACCAGACTAACTAATGGTTGGGTATTGTTATTGAGAAATACATAACTTATTCTATATCTGGAATCTGGATTTGTAAAGCAAAAATGAGACTGATCAGTTGCTACGGAGCTAAACTGTTTAGCACTCATGTAATATTTCGTTAATGACTTTGTATGCAATTTTATGTTATCGAAATGACTAAACTATATTGACATCTTTTTGTGATTCTTATAATGTCGCAGGTCAGTATTTTTACTTGTAAGATAAACGGCTTGTATTTTGGTCTTACACTAATTTTGTAATGTACGTGTTCATGACATTATGACATTAAACCACACGTCCACCAAACATGTATAAAACTAGTTGGATAAGTTTAAAAAAAAAACAAAACATTTTTAGTTTTTTGATAAATTGTACGTATTTATATACTTTTTTGTAAATGGTACTAAATATGTAGAAATTTCATATTTAGGCTATTTTGATCGTATTATAGTTACCATAGTAATACAATGTAAACATGGAGATAAATTTAATACCAATCAAAATATATCCGATGATATAAATGCATAATTATAAAGGAAACAAGCATTTAAATAGTAAAATCATTAAACTGGTACGTAGTAATCGTAAACGACTACACGACAACATTCAAACCTACATTTTCTAGATAGGAGCTTAGTTCCCATGAACAATGTTGAAGATATCATCAGCAATGTTTTTCGCATCATTTGAGATACCAAATAATCCGGCACTCGCAAATCCAACACAATAAAGACCATGTTCCCCTTTCCAATGATTAGGGCTTTTATGTTTTGGCATTCCATTCTCGTTGAAGAGCCCTCCATCATCCTAGATCAAACCGAAAATGCTAAGATTAAAAAACAAAAGGTTAAGTAAACAAATTAAGTGTTATAACTTTAGTTACCTTAAGCCATTTTCGCGCAGTGCTTTTAAAACCCGTAGCAAAGACAATGGCATCAAATTGTCTCTCTTGACCATTTGTGAATTTGATTTGATCACCTTTTATTTCTTCAATAGCCGTCATTACCTAGAGACGAAAAAAAATAACAGCATGATCGCTAGTTAATGTTTTAATGTTATTAGATATATATGAAAACATGATAGAGGGGTTTACCTCAATGTCTCCTGTTTTGATTTTTGAAATTGTCCCAACATCGATAATAGGTGATCGTCCGGTTTCATTTTTGATCATGAATGGTCCTTTGAATGGCCTTTGTATTCCATATACACCAAGATCTCCATACAACAACTTACTCAACATTAGGACCATCTTGTCCACGAAAGAGCAAGGAATATATTTTAGTATATACATTCCGAGTTGCACTAGCTCCTTGGTAAGCACATGTATCTGTCACAACAACAAAAAGAATAGCATACAATATTATATTTATCAAAAATATGCTTTTATTATATAAAACGGCGACAACTTTATATTTAAAAATCACGCGGGAGAGCGTTTAGCGCGCATACCGGGCTACGAACAACTATTGATGTTTGAGCACCCCAATTGCACAAGTCATATGCAATTTCCATACCCGAATTTCCAGCACCAACTACAAGCACATCTTTGTGTCCAAATCTTTTTCCATTATCATACTCGCTCGAATGGATGAACAATCCTTTGAAGCTATCTAAACCATTAACATTAGGAATAATACCTTCGCTATTTTCACCGGTTGCCGCCACAAGAAACTCACACACGTACTCCTCGACCAAACCCGAAATCCAATTTTTGGCGGTAACCACCCATTTTTGTGCAATCCTATTATACCATGCATTCTCAACGCTGCGTTGGTACAACGGAGCTACATTAAACTGATACACATAGTTTTGCAAGTATTGAACAAACATGTCTTTTGGTACAAATGTGGGTGCGGACAAAGGGAATGGCATATGAGGGAGTTCACAGAAGCTTTTAGCCAAGTGAAGCTTTAAGCGATCATAAGCCTTTTTTTGCCATAAAGATGCATAGCAATCTTCCCTTTCAAGAACAATGTTTGGGATAGAAAGAAGATTGAGACATGCTGATGTTGCAATGCCGGCAGGTCCTGCTCCGACTATCACAACAACTGTTTCTTGTTTCATTTTCTTTCAAGCTCTTTCTAATGAATAATGTATGTTTATTGATGCAATATGTAATGCACAATGCACATACCCTTTTTATAGGAATTACAAAAAGGAGGCAAAAGAGACTATTTCCCACCTTTATTGGAACCGTTACTGAAAAACTTATTTTTTAAAAGTTTGAAATGTCATCCGCGCTAAAATTTCTGAGTTATTATTCATTGAAGTATTCCTGCTTTTTTGTAAAAAAAAAACTTTTAGAACTTACGTTACAAACTTAATTTACTTGACTAGAATCTACACGTTCATATTGGCTTAATGTGTGAACACATGAATATGGTAATTAATATCTTTACAAATAAGTAAAAGATGAGATTTCGTGTATTATCATATGCGGTTGTAGAGCACCGGAGTCGTCGTGTCAAGTTCAAACATGAGACAGAGTCGAAACAACTACATTTAAACACTCTAATTTACGATAGTCGTTAGTATCATATTCAAATATCATGCAAAAATCATGTATGCGATATGTAAAATGTATTCAATTGAATTAAACCTTCCGCACACGTGGTTAAACTAAGTTTAAAATTGAAAGCAAATAACAACCATAAAGTGAAGCGATTCAAACATGTTGGAATACATGTGAACGGTTTCGATAGTTAATTTGATAGAACACATGTGAACGACGATATGATGGTTAAACGAAGATTTTGATTAACGTGGTGAATAAAACGGATACAAACAAATCTTTTAAAATACACAAAGGTAGTTATGTAAAGCGTTTAACGGTAACATAGCTTTAACTATGGTTATAAACTGGTTAACAGTTATTAATACCTAGGATAATTGCGTATTAATACAACTAATGTCTTAGGGTTACATAATGCAAATAGCATAATTAAATTTAATTAAATAGGATAACTGTATCATTCCCTAAACTTTAGTTGCCTTGTTAAAAACAAATGGCCTCCCTTTTCCAAATCTTTGAGCACCCACCCTGTCATTGCCAATGTAAAGATCAAAGCTAGTGCTGGCTTTATCTTGTTTATAAGTTTCGTTCTAGCTTTTAGTTTCTTGTGGTCTAAACGTGCTTTTGTCTTCATCATCCCCATCATCACTTAAGTGCCTAGCTCTAACCGCGTTCTCTGAGCGTTGAGGTTCCAAACTAAAACATCCAAATACTGAATGTATATATATCCTAAGCATAATCACATCTTCAACCAGTATTCCCAAGTTGGTTGCTATTACACCCCACATGTTAAATTCACTTATATGATATGTCTATAGCCACCTTCTTTTTTTCTCTTAACAAACTCATATAAATCAAATAAATCAATAACCTTGTCATTCTCAAAACATGATGGGAACAAATTTGATCAGCTCAAGTAACAGTGTGCAAACCGTTATGTCATAACAGAAAATTTAGGTTTGAGAATGGACCGATGTTAATGAATAGAGGTTGGATCCTACAATATGCTAAGAAAGTAACATATTCCATCAAATGATTCAATGTAAGTGAATCCTCCCTGCGTAAATCTCTTTGCATCTTCATCAATTTGCAAAGTACCCATCCAAATACTCCTCCTTTCTCTGTTCATATCATTCATCTTCAATTCTCTCCATACTTTGTGTACATCATCATCCGTCCGTATTGAACTCCTGCTTTCAAACATATTCGACAAGTAACACACCGATCCCTCAAGATGATATTAAATACGTGGAGTCGTAATTGATCCAGACCTAATATATTCTTGTCAAGATCAGGCGTGTAAAACACACTAGGAATCAGAAAAGATTTGTCAAATATGCTCATTTCTATTGGTAATCAATCATAGAAGCCACAAACAGACAAACTAATTGATGATTGTAAACAGAAATTATGAACAAGAGATTGTATATGGAATGGAAATTATTATTGTTTACACTGATGATTCGATTACAATTGTATAGCCAGCCATATATATACATATGAGGCGTCGCTTTGTAAATCGACACACCGATTCACATCGCTTTTATCTAAACGATGTTTACAAACGACAGCTATTGTACCCCTAACTGCCTAACGGGCCTAATTACAAAATTATATATATTCCCCTGTTAATAATTAATATTTATATAATAAGGGAAAAGATCCAATACAATAATGCCTTAACGTACAATACGTACGGGAATCCATTTTTTCACGAATCGATCCATGAAATCACATCCAAACATCTCGGAATCGTCAATACATATCCAATCAATCATTGGTTTACCCAAAAAAAACAGTTTTGAATGGTTAATCGATCAATTTTTCACTTTTTTTTTCACAAAGAACGTTTTTGTGCGTTTAAATTTTTGTGAGCGTTTTCTGAGCGTTTTAGGTTTTTTCCTTTGTTTTTTGCCTTTGAGCATCTCGCATACCGTACGTTAAGGCATTAGCGTACTGCACCCTACATAATAATACACATATCATTATATCTTTAGTATCTGTATGTGATTAATACTTCATTGTCCCCCTTAATCACAAACAATCTTAGGTCTTCATCTTCTTTACATGGCCATCTTTTTTTTCTTGAAACCGGGTGGTGCAGACGAGGTTCCCGATTTGGTCTTCATTTATCATGTTCACTACAAGCCTTCAAGATATGTAGGTCCAGGCATTGTTCGCTGTTGCTTCTACATATCTTCCATGTAACATTGCCATCATTAATAGATCATATAAATATATTTCTGTACCATCGCTCAGGTACGATGGAATGGGCTTCTCGAAATAGTATTTAAGGTACACTTTGTGGTACCATTCCACGAGTTCCTAGAACATATTTATGAACTCATTAACTTGTAAATGAGATTTATAAGCCTGCAAAGTGTTTAACAGATTCATACAGTCACTTATTAATGATATTGCTGGAAGAGTTGAGTAATCTTCTTCCATTCTTGAGTCTTGTTGGGCCTGCAAATCAATCGCGTCAAAGTAATTTGCCAAATACTCGCCCCTCTTCACTTTCAAACGCCTCTGACCCATTTGAATCTTCCCCATCAATATTCAGATTAATTGTGACATAAATCTCCTTTAAATATGACTTTAAATCCTTGTTTAGTTAATTGTTTTAGGATTAATATATTATTATTATTATCAACGCTAGGCACGTAATACACACTCTTCTAAGGTGTATTTATTCCATCAGAACAGATTTTCATGTCTTCTGTTACTTTTATAACATTATGACATATTTTTTCACATTATTATGGCAAAGTACCCAACCACCAGACTAACTAATGGTTGGGTATTGTTATTGAGAAATACATAACTTATTCTATATCTGGAATCTGGATTTGTAAAGCAAAAATGAGACTGATCAGTTGCTACGGAGCTAAACTGTTTAGCACTCATGTAATATTTCGTTAATGACTTTGTATGCAATTTTATGTTATCGAAATGACTAAACTATATTGACATCTTTTTGTGATTCTTATAATGTCGCAGGTCAGTATTTTTACTTGTAAGATAAACGGCTTGTATTTTGGTCTTACACTAATTTTGTAATGTACGTGTTCATGACATTATGACATTAAACCACACGTCCACCAAACATGTATAAAACTAGTTGGATAAGTTTAAAAAAAAACAAAACATTTTTAGTTTTTTGATAAATTGTACGTATTTATATACTTTTTTGTAAATGGTACTAAATATGTAGAAATTTCATATTTAGGCTATTTTGATCGTATTATAGTTACCATAGTAATACAATGTAAACATGGAGATAAATTTAATACCAATCAAAATATATCCGATGATATAAATGCATAATTATAAAGGAAACAAGCATTTAAATAGTAAAATCATTAAACTGGTACGTAGTAATCGTAAACGACTACACGACAACATTCAAACCTACATTTTCTAGATAGGAGCTTAGTTCCCATGAACAATGTTGAAGATATCATCAGCAATGTTTTTCGCATCATTTGAGATACCAAATAATCCGGCACTCGCAAATCCAACACAATAAAGACCATGTTCCCCTTTCCAATGATTAGGGCTTTTATGTTTTGGCATTCCATTCTCGTTGAAGAGCCCTCCATCATCCTAGATCAAACCGAAAATGCTAAGATTAAAAAACAAAAGGTTAAGTAAACAAATTAAGTGTTATAACTTTAGTTACCTTAAGCCATTTTCGCACAGTGCTTTTAAAACCCGTAGCAAAGACAATGGCATCAAATTGTCTCTCTTGACCATTTGTGAATTTGATTTGATCACCTTTTATTTCTTCAATAGCCGTCATTACCTAGAGACGAAAAAAAATAACAGCATGATCGCTAGTTAATGTTTTAATGTTATTAGATATATATGAAAACATGATAGAGGGGTTTACCTCAATGTCTCCTGTTTTGATTTTTGAAATTGTCCCAACATCGATAATAGGTGATCGTCCGGTTTCATTTTTGATCATGAATGGTCCTTTGAATGGCCTTTGTATTCCATAGACACCAAGATCTCCATACAACAACTTACTCAACATTAGGACCATCTTGTCCACGAAAGAGTAAGGAATATATTTTAGTATATACATTCCGAGTTGCACTAGCTCCTTGGTAAGCACATGTATCTGTCACAACAACAAAAAGAATAGCATACAATATTATATTTATCAAAAATATGCTTTTATTATATAAAACGGCAACAACTTTATATTTAAAAATCACGCGGGAGAGCGTTTAGCGCGCATACCGGGCTACGAACAACTATTGATGTTTGAGCACCCCAATTGCACAAGTCATATGCAATTTCCATACCCGAATTTCCAGCACCAACTACAAGCACATCTTTGTGTCCAAATCTTTTTCCATTATCATACTCGCTCGAATGGATGAACAATCCTTTGAAGCTATCTAAACCATTAACATTAGGAATAATACCTTCGCTATTTTCACCGGTTGCCGCCACAAGAAACTCACACACGTACTCCTCGACCAAACCCGAAATCCAATTTTTGGCGGTAACCACCCATTTTTGTGCAATCCTATTATACCATGCATTCTCAAAGCTGCGTTGGTACAACGGAGCTACATTAAACTGATACACATAGTTTTGCAAGTATTGAACAAACATGTCTTTTGGTACAAATGTGGGTGCGGACAAAGGGAATGGCATATGAGGGAGTTCACAGAAGCTTTTAGCCAAGTGAAGCTTTAAGCGATCATAAGCCTTTTTTTGCCATAAAGATGCATAGCAATCTTCCCTTTCAAGAACAATGTTTGGGATAGAAAGAAGATTGAGACATGCTGATGTTGCAATGCCGGCAGGTCTTGCTCCGACTATCACAACAACTGTTTCTTGTTTCATTTTCTTTCAAGCTCTTTCTAATGAATAATGTATGTTTATTGATGCAATATGTAATGCACAATGCACATACCCTTTTTATAGGAATTACAAAAAGGAGGCAAAAGAGACTATTTCCCACCTTTATTGGAACCGTTACTGAAAAACTTATTTTTTAAAAGTTTGAAATGTCATCCGCGCTAAAATTTCTGAGTTATTATTCATTGAAGTATTCCTGCTTTTTTGTAAAAAAAAAAACTTTTAGAACTTACGTTACAAACTTAATTTACTTGACTAGAATCTACACGTTCATATTGGCTTAATGTGTGAACACATGAATATGGTAATTAATATCTTTACAAATAAGTAAAAGATGAGATTTCGTGTATTATCATATGCGGTTGTAGAGCACCGGAGTCGTCGTGTCAAGTTCAAACATGAGACAGAGTCGAAACAAATACATTTAAACACTCTAATTTACGATAGTCGTTAGTATCATATTCAAATATCATGCAAAAATCATGTATGCGATATGTAAAATGTATTCAATTGAATTAAACCTTCCGCACACGTGGTTAAACTAAGTTTAAAATTGAAAGCAAATAACAACCATAAAGTGAAGCGATTCAAACATGTTGGAATACATGTGAACGGTTTCGATAGTTAATTTGATAGAACACATGTGAACGACGATATGATGGTTAAACGAAGATTTTGATTAACGTGGTGAATAAAACGGATACAGACAAATCTTTTAAAATACACAAAGGTAGTTATGTAAAGCGTTTAATGGTAACATAGCTTTAACTATGGTTATAAACTGGTTAACAGTTATTAATACCTAGGATAATTGCGTATTAATACAACTAATGTCTTAGGGTTACATAATGCAAATAGCATAATTAAATTTAATTAAATAGGATAATTGTATCATTCCCTAAACTTTAGTTGCCTTGTTAAAAACAAATGGCCTCCCTTTTCCAAATCTTTGAGCACCCACCCTGTCATTGCCAATGTAAAGATCAAAGCTAGTGCTGGCTTTATCTTGTTTATAAGTTTCGTTCTAGCTTTTAGTTTCTTTTGGTCTAAGCGTGCTTTTGTCTTCATCATCCCCATCCTCACTTAAGTGCCTAGCTCTAACTGCGTTCTCTGAGCGTTGAGGTTCCAAACTAAAACATCCAAATACTGAATGTATATATATCCTAAGCATAATCACATCTTCAACCAGTATTCCCAAGTTGGTTGCTATTACACCCCACATGTTAAATTCACTTATATGATATGTCTATAGCCACCTTCTTTTTTTTTCTTAACAAACTCATATAAATCAAATAAATCAATAACCTTGTCATTCTCAAAACATGATGGGAACAAATTTGATCAGCTCAAGTAACAGTGTGCAAACCGTTATGTCATAACAGAAAATTTAGGTTTGAGAATGGACCGATGTTAATGAATAGAGGTTGGATCCTACAATATGCTAAGAAAGTAACATATTCCATCAAATGATTCAATGTAAGTGAATCCTCCCTGCGTAAATCTCTTTGCATCTTCATCAATTTGCAAAGTACCCATCCAAATACTCCTCCTTTCTCTGTTCATATCATTCATCTTCAATTCTCTCCATACTTTGTGTACATCATCATCCGTCCGTATTGAACTCCTGCTTTCAAACATATTCGACAAGTAACACACCGATCCCTCAAGATGATATTAAATACGTGGAGTCGTAATTGATCCAGACCTAATATATTCTTGTCAAGATCAGGCGTGTAAAACACACTAGGAATCAGAAAAGATTTGTCAAATATGCTCATTTCTATTGGTAATCAATCATAGAAGCCACAAACAGACAAACTAATTGATGATTGTAAACAGAAATTATGAACAAGAGATTGTATATGGAATGGAAATTATTATTGTTTACACTGATGATTCGATTACAATTGTATAGCCAGCCATATATATACATATGAGGCGTCGCTTTGTAAATCGACACACCGATTCACATCGCTTTTATCTAAACGATGTTTACAAACGACAGCTATTGTACCCCTAACTGCCTAACGGGCCTAATTACAAAATTATATATATTCCCCTGTTAATAATTAATATTTATATAATAAGGGAAAAGATCCAATACAATAATGCCTTAACGTACAATACGTACGGGAATCCATTTTTTCACGAATCGATCCATGAAATCACATCCAAACATCTCGGAATCGTCAATACATATCCAATCAATCATTGGTTTACCCAAAAAAAAACAGTTTTGAATGGTTAATCGATCAATTTTTCACTTTTTTTTTCACAAAGAACGTTTTTGTGCGTTTAAATTTTTGTGAGCGTTTTCTGAGCGTTTTAGGTTTTTTCCTTTGTTTTTTGCCTTTGAGCATCTCGCATACCGTACGTTAAGGCATTAGCGTACTGCACCCTACATAATAATACACATATCATTATATCTTTAGTATCTGTATGTGATTAATACTTCATTGTCCCCCTTAATCACAAACAATCTTAGGTCTTCATCTTCTTTACATGGCCATCTTTTTTTTCTTGAAACCGGGTGGTGCAGACGAGGTTCCCGATTTGGTCTTCATTTATCATGTTCACTACAAGCCTTCAAGATATGTAGGTCCAGGCATTGTTCGCTGTTGCTTCTACATATCTTCCATGTAACATTGCCATCATTAATAGATCATATAAATATATTTCTGTACCATCGCTCAGGTACGATGGAATGGGCTTCTCGAAATAGTATTTAAGGTACACTTTGTGGTACCATTCCACGAGTTCCTAGAACATATTTATGAACTCATTAACTTGTAAATGAGATTTATAAGCCTGCAAAGTGTTTAACAGATTCATACAGTCACTTATTAACGATATTGCTGGAAGAGTTGAGTAATCTTCTTCCATTCTTGAGTCTTGTTGGGCCTGCAAATCAATCGCGTCAAAGTAATTTGCCAAATACTCGCCCCTCTTCACTTTCAAACGCCTCTGACCCATTTGAATCTTCCCCATCAATATTCAGATTAATTGTGACATAAATCTCCTTTAAATATGACTTTAAATCCTTGTTTAGTTAATTGTTTTAGGATTAATATATTATTATTATTATCAACGCTAGGCACGTAATACACACTCTTCTAAGGTGTATTTATTCCATCAGAACAGATTTTCATGTCTTCTGTTACTTTTATAACATTATGACATATTTTTTCACATTATTATGGCAAAGTACCCAACCACCAGACTAACTAATGGTTGGGTATTGTTATTGAGAAATACATAACTTATTCTATATCTGGAATCTGGATTTGTAAAGCAAAAATGAGACTGATCAGTTGCTACGGAGCTAAACTGTTTAGCACTCATGTAATATTTCGTTAATGACTTTGTATGCAATTTTATGTTATCGAAATGACTAAACTATATTGACATCTTTTTGTGATTCTTATAATGTCGCAGGTCAGTATTTTTACTTGTAAGATAAACGGCTTGTATTTTGGTCTTACACTAATTTTGTAATGTACGTGTTCATGACATTATGACATTAAACCACACGTCCACCAAACATGTATAAAACTAGTTGGATAAGTTTAAAAAAAAAACAAAACATTTTTAGTTTTTTGATAAATTGTACGTATTTATATACTTTTTTGTAAATGGTACTAAATATGTAGAAATTTCATATTTAGGCTATTTTGATCGTATTATAGTTACCATAGTAATACAATGTAAACATGGAGATAAATTTAATACCAATCAAAATATATCCGATGATATAAATGCATAATTATAAAGGAAACAAGCATTTAAATAGTAAAATCATTAAACTGGTACGTAGTAATCGTAAACGACTACACGACAACATTCAAACCTACATTTTCTAGATAGGAGCTTAGTTCCCATGAACAATGTTGAAGATATCATCAGCAATGTTTTTCGCATCATTTGAGATACCAAATAATCCGGCACTCGCAAATCCAACACAATAAAGACCATGTTCCCCTTTCCAATGATTAGGGCTTTTATGTTTTGGCATTCCATTCTCGTTGAAGAGCCCTCCATCATCCTAGATCAAACCGAAAATGCTAAGATTAAAAAACAAAAGGTTAAGTAAACAAATTAAGTGTTATAACTTTAGTTACCTTAAGCCATTTTCGCACAGTGCTTTTAAAACCCGTAGCAAAGACAATGGCATCAAATTGTCTCTCTTGACCATTTGTGAATTTGATTTGATCACCTTTTATTTCTTCAATAGCCGTCATTACCTAGAGACGAAAAAAAATAACAGCATGATCGCTAGTTAATGTTTTAATGTTATTAGATATATATGAAAACATGATAGAGGGGTTTACCTCAATGTCTCCTGTTTTGATTTTTGAAATTGTCCCAACATCGATAATAGGTGATCGTCCGGTTTCATTTTTGATCATGAATGGTCCTTTGAATGGCCTTTGTATTCCATAGACACCAAGATCTCCATACAACAACTTACTCAACATTAGGACCATCTTGTCCACGAAAGAGCAAGGAATATATTTTAGTATATACATTCCGAGTTGCACTAGCTCCTTGGTAAGCACATGTATCTGTCACAACAACAAAAAGAATAGCATACAATATTATATTTATCAAAAATATGCTTTTATTATATAAAACGGCGACAACTTTATATTTAAAAATCACGCGGGAGAGCGTTTAGCGCGCATACCGGGCTACGAACAACTATTGATGTTTGAGCACCCCAATTGCACAAGTCATATGCAATTTCCATACCCGAATTTCCAGCACCAACTACAAGCACATCTTTGTGTCCAAATCTTTTTCCATTATCATACTCGCTCGAATGGATGAACAATCCTTTGAAGCTATCTAAACCATTAACATTAGGAATAATACCTTCGCTATTTTCACCGGTTGCCGCCACAAGAAACTCACACACGTACTCCTCGACCAAACCCGAAATCCAATTTTTGGCGGTAACCACCCATTTTTGTGCAATCCTATTATACCATGCATTCTCAACGCTGCGTTGGTACAACGGAGCTACATTAAACTGATACACATAGTTTTGCAAGTATTGAACAAACATTTCTTTTGGTACAAATGTGGGTGCGGACAAAGGGAATGGCATATGAGGGAGTTCACAGAAGCTTTTAGCCAAGTGAAGCTTTAAGCGATCATAAGCCTTTTTTTGCCATAAAGATGCATAGCAATCTTCCCTTTCAAGAACAATGTTTGGGATAGAAAGAAGATTGAGACATGCTGATGTTGCAATGCCGGCAGGTCCTGCTCCGACTATCACAACAACTGTTTCTTGTTTCATTTTCTTTCAAGCTCTTTCTAATGAATAATGTATGTTTATTGATGCAATATGTAATGCACAATGCACATACCCTTTTTATAGGAATTACAAAAAGGAGGCAAAAGAGACTATTTCCCACCTTTATTGGAACCGTTACTGAAAAACTTATTTTTTAAAAGTTTGAAATGTCATCCGCGCTAAAATTTCTGAGTTATTATTCATTGAAGTATTCCTGCTTTTATGTAAACAAACTTTTAGAACTTACGTTACAAACTTAATTTACTTGACTAGAATCTACGCGTTCATATTGGCTTAATGTGTGAACACATGAATATGGTAATTAATATCTTTACAAATAAGTAAAAGATGAGATTTCGTGTGTAATCATATGCGGTTGTAGTGCACCAGAGTCGTTGTGTCAAGTTCAAACATGAGACAGAGTCGAAACAAATACATTTAAACACTCTAATTTACGATAGTCTTTAGTATCATATTCAAATATCATGCAAAAATCATGTATGTGATATGTACAATGTATTCAATTGAACTAAACCTTCCGCACACGTGGTTAAACTAAGTTTAAAATTCAAAGAAAATAACAACCATAAAGTGAAGCTATTCAAACATGTTGGAATACATGTGAATGGTTTCGATAGTTAATTTGATAGAACACATGTGAACGACGATATGATGGTTAAACGAAGATTTTGATTAACGTGGTGAATAAAACGGATACAAACAGATTTTTTAAAATACACAAAGGTAGTTATGTAAAGCGTTTACATAGCTTTAGCTATGGTTATAAACTGGTTAACAATTATTAATACCATGGATAATTGCGTATTAATACAATTAATGTCTTAGGGTTACATAATACAAATAGCATAATTAAATTTAAATAAATAGGATAATTGTATCATTCCCTAAACTTTAGTTGCCTTGTTAAAAACAAATGGCCTCCCTTTTCCAAATCTTTGAGCACCCACCCTGTCATTGCCAACGTAAAGATCAAAGCTAGTGCAGGCATTATCTTGTTTATAAGTTTCGTTCTAGCTTTTAGTTTCTTTTGGGTAAGATAACACCAAACAGTGGGCAAGATGATACCAATGAGTTTGAGCACAATTTTAAAAACAATGATGAACAAAGTGAAGAAAGTCTTAATGTTGAAAATATTGATGAGCCACAAGAAAACCAAAATATAGATGAAGACCCACAACCCGAAAAATATTAATGATCCCACTAATAATATTGAGCACTTTCAACCAAACCATCTGCACAATGATGGTGATTTTGGGTCAGAATCTGGACATATGATCCAGCCCAGGCCAAAGAGAAGGAAATTCCAACCGAAGCACTTTGATAATTTTGATGTTAAGCTCCCTCCATCTTTAGACCACAAGCAAACCACTTCTGATCAAGGGTCCTCAACGGTACATCCCTTATCACATTACATTTCCTATAATAAGTTTACTAATACACATAAAGCTTTTGTGTTGGCTATTACTTCGGGTAATGAGCCAAAAAATTATAAACAAGCAGTGAAAGACCCGAAATGGGTACAAGCAATGAAGAAGGAATCCAAGCCCTCGAAGAAAATAAGACATGGGTTTTGGAAGTATTACCAAAAGGAAAATGGGCAGTTGACTCAAAGTGGGTCTACAAAATTAAATACAAACCAAACGAGGATGTTGAAAGGTAAAAGGCTCGTCTTGTGGCAAAGGGATTTACACATATGGAAAGGGTGGACTTTCACGAGACCTTCACCCCTGTTGCTAAATTGGTAACGGTTCGAACCCTTTAACTGTGACGGTGAAATGAGGATGGCATATCCACCAACTAGACGTCAATAACGCCTTCTTGCATGGGGATTTGCATGAAGGCGTTTACATGAAGATACCTCAAGGTTTCGGAAAGCCAGAAGACAATAGAGTATACAAACTAAAGAAGTCACTTTATGGCCTCAAGCAAGCATCGAGAAACTGGTACCAAAAATTCACAAATTCCTTATTGGAAATTGGTTTCAAACAAACAGGGGCCGACCATTCATTGCTTGTCCTTAAGAATAAGACCGTTTTTTGTTGCCGCCCTAATCTATATAGATGATGTTATTATCGTAGGGAATGATTTAAACATGATACAACAAACCAAAGGCTTCCTTAATAACAAGTTTAGCATCGAAGATCTTGGCATCTTAAAGTTTTTTCTTGTTATCGAAGTGGCTAGAACTAAAGAAGGGATGGTGCTAAGCCAACGGAAGTATACACTCGACATCCTAGAAGAAACGTGTATGTTGGGATGTAGACCGAGCGCGTTTTCAATGGAGCAAAATTTGAAATTGGACAAATGTGAAGAAGAGCCACGTGTGGACCCTCATCAGTACCAAAGAATGGTAAGGAAACTCCTTTACTTGCAAGACACAAGACCTGACGTCACCTATGTTGTCAATGTTTTGAGCCAATTCGTTAGTGACCCACGACAAAGTCACATGGAGGCAGGAAATCGGGTCCTTAGATATCTAAAATCCACCCGGGCAAGGATTTTTAATCCCTAAAGAAGGAGGTTTCGATCTCACTGCATACTATTGTGACTCTGATTGGCTTGGATGTCTGATCACAAGGAGATCTAGAACGGGCTATATGTTACTTTTAGGAGCCTCCATATCATGGAGGTCTAAAAGGCAATCAGTCGTCTCACGATCATCGGCGAATACCGGGCAATGTGAAGTGCAGTTAGTGAAGTTTTGTGGATGAGTTGGCTCCTTACCATCCTAGAAGTGGCTCCTACCGGACCAACACCCTTATTTTGTGACAACCAAGTTACTCGTCATATAGCAAATAACCCAGTTTTTCATGAACGCACTAAGCATGTTGAGATGGACTGTTTTTTGTTCGAGAATGTGTCAAATCAAAACACATACACCCCATGCAGATCAACACCAAAGCACAAATTGCCAAATCCTAACCAAACCTTTGGGCGCACAGTTGTTTCGTACACCACTTGGCAAATTAGCATTCGTGATCTTCATGCTCCAACCTAAGGAGGAGTAATGGAAACCAATTTTTACTTTCGTGAATATCACAATTATCATTTATTTTCCTGCCTTAGCTATAGCCTATGTTATTGTCTTGATTACTACGTTTACAATTATATATAGAGGGGATATGTGCCTTCTATTTCTTTGTAACCCTTTTCAATAACAATAATCATCATCATAATTTATTTATAAGCGTGCTTTTGTCCTCATCATCCCCATCACCACATACTTGCTTGGTTCTAACCGCGCTCTCTGAATGTTGTAGTTCCAAACTAAAACACCCAATACTGATTGTATATATATTCTAAGCATAATCACACTTCAACTAGTAGTCCAAAGTTGGTTGCTATTACACCCCACATGTTAGATTCACATATATGATATATGTCTATAGCCACCTTCTTTTTTTACAAACTCAAATAAATCAATAACCTTTCCAATCTCTAAACATCATGGGAACGAATTTGATCAGTTCAAGTAACAGAGTACAAACCGTTATGTCATAACAGAAAAATTAGGTTTCAGAATGGATCGATGTAAACGAATAAGAAAGTAACACAATCATCAAATGATTCAATGTAATTGAATCCTCCCTGCCTAAATCTCTTTGCATCTTCATGAATTTGCAAAGTACGGTTATTAAAGTACCCATCCAAATACTCCTTTCTCTGTTCATATCATTCATCTTTAATTCTCTCCATACTTTCATTGTGTACATCATCATTCGTCTATATTGATATCCTACTTTCAAACATATTCGACAAGACATCGATCCCTCAAGATGATAATAACTGTGTGGAGTCAGATATAATTGATCCAGACTTAATAAAGATCAGGTGTGTAAAACGCACTAGGAATTAGAAAAGATTTGTCAAATATGCTCAATTCTATTGGTAATCATATAAGCCACAAATGAACTGATGATTGTAAACATAAATTATGAACAAGATATTTGATGTGCTAAAAGTAGTCAAATAATTATCAACTAAATTACGCAAAACTAGACACTAAGTAATACTCTAGAATCTTTAAACTCGACTAAACTACTGACCGACGAGTGAACCGATCGACTCTAGTATAGCTAAGTAAGTCCGGATATCAAACCCAAGAGACTTTTTAAATTACGTAAATTAACTAATTAGACTCAACTGACATGACTATTTGTTTATTATTTATTAAAAAGGGGTTTTTTAATTGATTAATATTAAACTAATAAAATAACTAATTAAGACAAAACAATTAATAAAACACAAGACAAATAAGTTTAACTGATTCAGAAAGTAATGAAAAAACCACTTAGGCCGGAATCGCCAAAGTTTCAGTTATTAAATAGTTGGAAAATAATAGTTATGAAACTGGGATCGTAAAATAGACACCCAAAAGAAAACCCAAACATGACCCCTAACCTTTCTCAAGAAGACACCATTGGGTTTCTAATAAGTTTTAAGACACACCAGTTTTATAAATTAAACTCCCTTATGGTTATCTAATTAATTATGAAAGGGTATCTTTATAGTGAAATCCTACCTTATAGTGCGGAAATCGGTGGTAATTCGATAAACTCAATTGACTCGTTAGACAATATTAATTAATCAAACCTAGACGGACTTCTTACAAAGAACTAAATCTAGCAATCTTAATCAACAAAGATCTAGCAATAATCTATCACCTTACATCTTTCTAGGTTAGCAGCACACTTTTATTCGTTTGACTAATAATATTATTCCTATGAGCTTATTCGAATTCAATCATAAACTACTAAAAAATACACAGTAGATGACTGACAAAATCCTATCATATGAAAAATCACCAAGGATTATGTGGAATAATAAAACTAGAACAACCAAAACCAAGTGCACAAACGCATCAATCAAATAAAATCAAATAGTTTACTGAATTATAATACCATAATGAAAGATAAAATCCAACTAGAATCAAACATTAACGATGGTTCATCATAAGCCTAGGCAGTTTATAGAGTTTAGTCTAGCATCTTCAAATCAAACAAAACTGTATTGATAATAGAAAACATGGTGAAAATAATGAAAACGGAAAAATCAAAGGTAATAAAATCCGTAATCTTCAATCTTGAGTGTAAGGCTCTTCACCGAATGCTTCCTTGCCTTAAAAACCGCCAAGAATCTCGAATAATAGCTCCACTAATCTCCAAATTTGTCTAGTGGTTGTAGGGTATTCTTCATATTAAGGTTAAGGGTGTATTTATAGTGAACTGGCCAAAACCTGACCAAAATTGAAAACTTTTGGGAAAAATAGGCTTGTCGTGCTGCACCATTAAGTATGGGGTACCTAGTTGCGAAGCGCGGCGTGCTCCAATGAGGGCCGGTCCGACCAGTTCTCCTTCCGGTTCATTTAATGATGCGTTATGGCTTCTTGTTTAGGCTTGTTTTGACTCGTTTTTCTCCATTTTCAACTACGATCAACTTTCGGAACCTACAAAACACAAATATATTGGTAGTATACAAATCTTAACTAAAAACGAGCCAAAACTAATGAAATATTATATAAAATATACAAGGGAAGTATATACATTTATCATTATATCAATATTGTATATGGAATGGAAATTATTATTGATTACACTGATGATTCGATTACAATTGTATAGCCAGCTATATATATACATGTGAGGCGTCGCTTTGTGAATCGACACACCGATTACATCGCTTTTATATAAATGGTGTTTACAAACAACAACTATTGTACCCCTAACTGCCCAACGGGCCTAATCACATAATTATATATATATATATGCCCCTGTTAATAATTAATATTTACATAAAAATACACACATATATTATTATGGTGAAAGTTAACGTACAATTGAAATTAACGTGCTAATTGTGAGAATCAAGCAGAGTAATTATGTAATTACACTATGATTATGATGATAATTACTCTATGATGTAATTACATAATTACTATACTTGTATATATAATTACTCTACTTGATTTTTACAATTAGCACGTTAATTTCATTTGTATTTGATCAAAACCCTATTATTATATACTTAGTATATGGATGTGATTAATACTTCATTGTCCCCCTTAATAACAAACAATCTTAGGTCTTCTTCTTTACATGGGCATCTTTCATTTCTTGAAACTGGGTGGAGGTTCCTGATTTGGTCTTCATTTAACTTGCTTTCATCATCATACAGGTTCACTCCAAGCCTTCAAGATAGATTAGTTAGACACGTTAAAGTCACAACCAACATCCATTGCTATGTAAGTCCAGGCATCATTCACAATTGCGTCTACAAATCTACCAAGTAACATTGCAATCATGAGTAGATCGTTTAGATCCATATCTGTACCATCTCTCATGTACGATGGAACGGGATTCTCGAAATCGGGTTTAGGGTACACAGTATGGTACCATTCCACGAGTTCCTAAAACATATTTTTGAACTCGTTAACTTGTAAATGAGATTTATAAACCTGCAAAGTGTTTAACAGATTCATACAATCACTTATTAATGATATTGTTGGACGAAGTTGAGTAATCTTCTTCAATTCTCGAGTCTTTTGGGGCCTACAAATCAATCGCGTCAAAGTAATTTGCCAAATACTCGTCCCTCTTCTTTTCAAAGGTCTCTGACCCACTTGTATCTTCCCCATCAATATTCAAATTAATGTGACATAAATCTCCTTCAAATATGACTTTAAATCCTTGTTTATTTAATTATTTTAGGCTTATTATATTATTATTATTATTATTATCAACGCTAGGCACGTAATACACACTCTTCTCAGGTGTATTTGTTAAATCAAAACAGATTTTCATGTCTTCTGTTACTTTTAT
Organism: Bidens hawaiensis; assembly: GCF_021521415.1. NCBI lineage: Eukaryota > Viridiplantae > Streptophyta > Magnoliopsida > Asterales > Asteraceae > Bidens > Bidens hawaiensis. Next base: position 119,796 of record NW_027504858.1, read on the forward strand.
AAACTTACACTCGTTATCTTTCCAATCAGTTTATACTCCAAAACCCAATTATAATTTGTAAACAAAGCCCTGTTACTGATCATATGATTATGGTAATATGTGTTTAAAAACCATACTCTATCCCATGTTTGTAAATTAGTCCCCGAGATTAGGACTCCTTAGTTTGAGTACAATCAAAGTTGAATATTAATGTGGGACTGATTTAGAGGACATTCATACGAAAAATGTCCATACATATTGCAAATATGACAATTAGGCAATGTCTCATGAATGGGATTAGGACTTACAGTGGGCGTTTGAAATTGTCCTTCTGGTTTTGTTTCTTCAGTTAAGGGTCGGTTCGGTTATTGGGTGAAACCCAAACCAAAACCGAAGCTATCGGTTATTTTAGAATACCAACCGATCAATTTTTAGTTATTCGGTTTACGGTTATTTTCGGTTTTGGTTTTGGTTACTTTCAATTATTTTTATTGTGAATAGAAATTACAAAAAAAAATTCAAAAAAATAGAGTACTGATGGTCGGGTAAAAGTCGTGTGTTGTAGTATATTAATTGTTTAGTTTTAGTTTAAATATTGCCACAAGCAAGCAGATTAGCTCCGTCATTCCATTATTGTGCCGGCAGGCCTGGGCGAGCGAGGTAGGCTTAGATTAGAGGGAGGGGGACCGTGATAATGGAATGCACGCATTAATAATCTATGATGATCTGAGTAAGCAAGCTCTTTACCCTCAAATTCAAACATGTGGGCGCAAAAGGCTATCCTGCTCTATTGTTATGTAGCAAGAGAAGCCTGCTTATGTTGCTTCGGCGGCGTCTACTAAATGAGCTCACGAAGCGATCCGGGAGCGAAGCCTTAAATTGAGTTGCTTCGTGAACAATGGTACTTCAAGCGTGTTTATGTGTTTCAGGGTACAAGACATTAAGGATGCTTATCGGGGTCATTTACGAGCTTGGAACAAGGACTTGGAAGAGCGGAATTGATCGGCACGCTTTTCTATGCAGAAAACAAGAAGAAAACAAAATCCTTGGCAGATAACCCCTTCGCGCGACGCGAATGGATTAGGAAAAATTGCTTCGCGTGACGCGAAGCAAATCAAAGTAGATCCCGACTAAATTGTCCTTCGCGCGACGCAAAGGACTACGTTCAAACTCGTGCGCGCGACGCGAACCATCTATAGACGGGAAAATTAAATCTAATTCTAATATAATCAATTTTCAATCCACATCCGACCTATCTTTCATTCCAGCAAGCAGAGAGAAGCCCTATGACGATTTTCCACCATCCCGAAGCTTCGAGTTCATCGGTTCATCGCATGCTTTCATCCTTTCATCAGCTAAGCAAATCTTTCGTGATGCCGATATCAGGCTAAAACCATTGCATTCACTTTAGGCTAGGGTTTGTGTAAACTAACTTTGATCAGATTCTATGTGTTTGAATGATTATAAACTTAATTGAGTGTTCTTTAATCTTGTTTTACATTATCAATTGATTGTTTAAACAGTTTATGCTTTTGACTATCAAAATTTGCATCACTTTTCTAGTTGTGTTCATCAACATTTAGGTTCAGCTCTTATGTTATTGAACCAATAATCGTTAGTCATTGCTTATACTTGATTTTCGTACATTAAACTGGTAATTGGGTAAACCCGGTTTAGTTATGTCAACAATTCGGTTACGGTATCGTTTGTCATCACAACCCAACTATTAGGTTTAGTAATTATTGTGAAATTAATTAACCTGAATCTATGATTAGTCGGTCATCGCATTACCTGAACCTGAAGTGAATCATTTTCTCATAATTGTTTACAACTCTTAATTTATAATCGTGTGTTTCTAAATCATAATTCTAATACTGCTTGACATCGTTTGTTCGCCCAATTTAATATATTAAATAATATTATGAGTTTTACTTGCACTTTACTTTGATTCCATGTGGAGACGACCTTACTTACCGTACTAGTTATAGGTACTTAAGTTAATAAAATACTTGTTTTTTATTTGAGCACGACATCTACATCAAAATGGCGCCCCGAGGAATCAACGCGCAAAGTGCTAGTTTAGTTTAATTTTTTTAGTTTTGTTTTATTATTTCTTCGTTGATTTTATGCGCCGTGTTAGTGTTTATGTCTTTGCAGGTCATCTTACTGGTTAATGTAGATAAGTATTCCCGCAAGAAAGAGTTGCTATAGTTTGGTCCAGAATTTGAAAAAACAGCAAAGAGAAACCGACCGGCTCAGTAACCCAAGTTAAACCGAAAACAAGAAGCCACAACTTCAATACAAAAAGCAAAAGATATGAGTAACCGAAACAACCCAGACCCGAATGACTACTAACCAGATAACCAAGATCAACCACCGAACTAAGAATAACCCGTTCCTCGAAACAACCCACCACCTAATCGTAACCAAATATTAACCGTAACAGAAACCAGGTAAACTATGGAGGGGTAAACCGTAACTAGAAAAGGCAGCAGAACTTTGATGACAACCGGTCAGTCAAATCCGCCCCACTAAATCGTCAGTGGCCAGCAGAGTTCAGGGAGGAAAGACTCCGGTTAACCAGGCTAATACAAGGGTCGAAGAATGGAACATTGGGGATGATGCAAGGTTAGATTATGAGGATGAAGAGGAGTTTGGGGATGAATATGTGGGTCAATATCAGTATCAGCAACAAAACTTTAAAAAAATCAAAACCCTCAACAAAACCATCCAGAAAATCAGCAATATCAAGCACCAAGACGTCTATTTAACCGCGAGCCACAGATTCCCTTTTACGAATTTGATGATGGAGTCCCGAGAATATATATTCCACCACCTATTAGGGGATTTCAAAGCCACTTTCATTCCACAAGTGCCACGAATCCTCTACTGATAATTGTTTCTGTTAGAGATGGGAGAACTTTTTCAGTGAGATAGAGCAATTTAACTAGATTATCCAATTTTCATGGAAAATCTACCGAAGAACCATATCTACTTGAGTTTTTTATTCGATCTGTGCTACGATCTCAAGTCATTTTCGTGACACGTTGGATTTTACCGACGGTTTAGAAAAAATTATAGTGTCATTACAAAACCGTTGTGTAATTTGCTACTAAAAGATGTACCATTTGTTTTTGATGAAGATTGCTTAAATGCTTTTGATGTGCTTAAAAACAAATTGGTTGAAGCCCGATCTTGATGTCACCCGATTGGTCACTTTCATTTGAACTTATGTGCGACGCGAGTGACTATGCGGTCGGCCTGTATTGGGTCAACGGGTGGATAAGAAACCCGTTGGCATATACTACGTGAGCAAAACCCTATACAGAAAAGGAGTTGCTTGTTGTAGTATATTCATTGGATGATCTTATATTTGGGGAAGCAAAGTTGTTGTGTTTTCATATCATAGTGCAGTGAAATACCTAATGGTGAAAAAGGATGTGAAGCCGCGCTTGATAAGATGGATTTTGCTACTTCAAGAGTTCGATTAGAGATCCGTGACAAGAAAAGAAGCGAGAATGTTTTCGTGGACCACTTATCCAGATTGTCTGGAGAAGAGGAGGAAAATGCTAGGCCACTATTGAGTCGTTTCCAGGTGAGTAATAGTTTTCTGTTTGAACCTTACCTTGGTATGCTGATATTATTAATTTTCTTGTTGCATATACAGTTCCCAAATTTTGGCCTAAGAAGAAGAAGCAGCACGTTTTATCACAGGTAAAGTATTATGTTTGGGAAGACCCGGACTTGTTTAGGGTGGATGGAGATCAAGTGATGAGAAATGCAATCCGGAGGAAGAAGTCAAGAATGTCTTATACCACGCCCAATCATCATCTTGTGGTGGGCATTTTAGTGGACAAACAACGGGGCATCGAGTACTGGCTTGTGGATTCTATTTTCCCTCCCTCTTTAAAGAAGCAGCTGAGTTTGTCCAAAATTATGTTAAATGCCAACAAATGGGTGGCATTTCCAAGAGGGACGAGATGCCTGTGCAACCAATCTTTGTTATCGACATCTTTAATGTTTGGGGGATTGATATCATGTGCACATTCCCAAATTCCTACGGGAATTTATATATCTTGGTGGCGGTTGATTATGTTTCTAAATGGGTAGAAGCAATTGCCACCAAGACAAACGGCCATACCGTTGTTTGCAAGTTTGGTCAACCAAACATAGTTTCACGTTTTGGTATTCCCCGAATTATAATTAGTGATATGGGTTCACAATTTAAAATATTTAACATTGGCAAATTGCTTAAACGGTATGGCGTTAACCACTGCATAACCACTCCATATCATCCTCAAATGAGTGGCCAAGTGGAGGTTTCCAATAGGCAAATCAAAGAGATTTTGCAAAAGACGGTAAGGCCCGATCGTAAGGATTGATCAAACAAGCTAAACGGTTTGTATTTGCATGTTCACTAGTTAATAAATACGAGGCATATGCATAGATAATAAGATATAATATTTGGTTTGATAGATTGAGTTTTGTTAGACTATACTAGATCTTATTACTGATGTGAAGCTATAGATCTTCTCTTGTTTGCTGGCAGCCTTAAAATTTGATATGGACCAATGAGTTCACTTATCAAGAGTATGTAAGTATTGTGTGGATTTTATTTGGAAAGAGGTCAATTAAAATGTGTGGGGATAAGTTGTGTAAACAACCAAGAGCGGAGTGAGTAGTGACAACAAAAATACGCATTAGTTAGTTTTTATTATTAGGGGTGGGGGTGTTTATTAACATGCTACACATCTTCCCTTACAAATCCCATTTGTCTTTTGTCGTGTCCCCTTTTCAATCAACCAATGCCTCGTTTGTATAAACTTACTATTTTGACTTGATTTTTAACTAAAAAACAAACAGCTTAAGAAAGATAATCTAGAAGGATTGTGAATCGATCATGTTTATGCAAAACTTTGTGTTCGTATACATCATTGAAAGTTGAGTTATTTTATACAAGTGTACAGTACTTTTAAGTAACTTTCACATTCCATTGTTAGCTTCGTGTATATTATAATGTATATTGATGTAGATGTAAATGAACTGTCTTTGTTTTAAGTTTTCTATAATGATGATATAGTTGCTTCATGGTTCGGCTATAAAGGCGACCATGATTTCCCTAAATCGAACAATTTTGTGGATTTTGAGTGTTTCGATTACGATTCAATCATGAACATTCCGTGGTATTGACTTGATGTTTATTGTCGTGGGAGTTTAGACAGCAATAACCTATTTCTTTTATCAACCTTCATTTATGGGCAGTTTGGTAAACTATTCTTATCATTGGCATTTCTTATGATAACAACTAACTAGTGGGATTACCCGCGCTTCGCTGCGCGGGCAAGAAACTAACCATTGTGAGTACATGTTATTGGCTCATTATGTTACATCCGTAACTAAATATCGCAAATCCATAGTGTATTTTTTCAATTATAGCATCATTTGTAACACCATTTTTGCAATAATTACTAACATCATGATCTCCTTATATCACTATATTAACCATGTAAAGAGTAAATCAACCTGTTTGGAAAAAAAATTCAAACAAACAAATCATGACAAACTAAATGACATTGAAATTAAAAAAAATGCAATAAAAAGTTTAATGAAAATAAAAATTAGAAATGAAAATTTTACCACCACCATACAATTGTAGTGTTATTTAACGCCTAGATCGGCTCTCAGACAAACCATATACGGGCAAAGCTATTGGAAACAGCAAGTCAACGGCCATTTCTTTGCTTCTCTCTCTAAAATCACCATTTAACCATCGTCGTCAACACTCGCGAGAAAAGAACCGGATCGTAGGAAATGTCGGGCGTGAACAGATTGCTCATAGCTCTTAAGGTTACTATCATGCAACAATATTATAAATTTCACTGTCTATTTAATAAATTTAAAATAAAACTAATATTCATTACAATATCCCGAAATACAAATAAAGCATCAAACAAATATAACCATAAAAATAATTGTCTCATTAAATTTTCTCTAATATAATTCCTTAAGTGATCTATTCACATCACACGATGACCTGCATATGCGTTGAAAATAAAGTAGATTTGTCAACACAATGTTGAGTGAGCAACACACTAGTTTAGTGTACATATAATATATCAAAATAAGTAGTGCAACAAGTCATATGAGAATAACAAATTAACCAATGAGCAAATATAAATGAGATTTCGAGAAGCACAAAGGCTACAACGACTGGCGTATGATCATACTATTTCTGAGATTATGCTGGACCTCTGCGAATGCGATTCACAATGAGCACATAAGCACATAACAAGTATGGTATACAATTCGTTAGCACATAAGACAATAGTTGCAGTTTTGTGTATAAGTATATATGAAAAATATATTTACGCATATGTCCCAAAAACGTGGAAAACGAGTAAAATATGAGGAATGTGGTACTCACCTCAAAGACGAACAAAGGTGATTGAGATAATAAGAATGCAGGAAATCACACGCGAATGTTAAAGCCTAATGAGGAACAAAGAAAACGGATACACTAAGTAAAGTACAAGATTTATTACGACAACTAGATAAACAATATTAAGTTCATATTATAATAATCTACCTATTCTAATAAAGTAAAATAATTGTGACACGTGTCAGTTTGTGGTTAATCCTTACAATTTTTTTCTCTCCAAAACTAATATATGTCATATATCAATAATTATACACTTTCCTTTTATACTCCATTTATATTATATCTAATTAAATTATTTACTTTTCTTTAAACTCTATTTATATTATATCTATACACTTTTATACAAATATATATTTACATATTATACTAACTAGCCTTTGAACCTGTGTATTACACGGGATTTGTCAAATGACGAAAATAAATATGTTATGTTATTTTAAAAAATAAAAAAAGTTAAATGTAAAAATAAAATAAATAAATCAGGTATGATATTTTAAGTGTGATTCTTAAAATACTTCTCATGATTGAAATTGCGTGTAGCTTAACATACCATATAACAAATCTAAAAGATTCATTGATGACGATAAACCGAGTTGCTATAAATGCAAGGTCCTACACAAGTCTTTGAGGCTATATTAGTTTTTATTGAAGTTGTTTTGAAATGAACCAAAGTCACCATTTTTTAAAATGACCCATGCGTATTCGATGATTGTCTCATGTCAAATCAAAACGAAACATGTGATACAGTTGTAGTCCGAAATGCAAAAACACAATTTGGTAATGGGATTGCATGTCCGAAAGGTGTCTTCACATTAAACGCAACATGTGATGCAAATTTTGTATACAAAGAAATATTTTCAAATTTGTAATCATCAAATTGAGGTCTCATTTACCATGTAAATTAATGTATTAGACAAAGTAAACAATTTATGAATTATAAATTTTCACGTTTCACGATTTATAAAATGTATCTTTTTCATGTTTCACTACTTGTACTACACATGGTGGATAATATGAACTTAATGTAATTTTCGTGTAATGATATTTAAAAGATAATGATCAATGTGCATATAGACAATAATCTAGAGTATAATGTCATCAGATTACATATATGCACACTTAAATATATACTTTATGCAATGTTGAAAAACCACAACCAACCCAATAATTGATTATATTTAGCATCAATTTTTCTTGAATGGTGATTATAAACTTGGCATTTATACACCTTTAAATAGTTAATAAAATCCATCTAATTATGCTATGGCGCAATTGATAAAATGGTTTTAACTAATGGATAGTTAGAATGAATGAGATGAGATATTAGGAAGTATGATGAAAAATTAGGCTATGAGTGAATGTAGAATTGACACGTAAGCATCAACATTTTCTATTAGTAGAATAACATAAGATTTGTTTTGTTGAAATTGATTATGTAATAAATGTATATTAAATAAAAAAACAAAATTTTACAGTTTCCCAAAAACAAAGAATTCGATTTTATAACTTTTTAGAAAAAATCTAAATTACAGGACTCCAAATTTCTTTAAGTATAACTGATCATTGTTTCAAATTTTCAATGCTTAAAAGTTTTTTTTGAATGACTACGTTTAGAATATTAAATTAAATATACAAAATTAATAATCACATTAGTTGGAAATTTAAATTAATTAGCATAATTAAAAATTTATATATATGAAGTGAGAAGTCTCGCATAATTCAAACTGAATTCACGAGTCGTTATTATTAAAACATGTGTTGACATCTTTAATAAAAAGTAATGTATACATTAAGCAAAGTTATATTTTAGGTTTTATATTATTGTAAATAGTCATTAATGTATGTATTATATCTTGAGATGTAACTTATGGGTCAAACCATTTTCATCAATGACCTATGGATAGCATGGATTAAGGAGAAGGGAGATTAGAAGATTAGTATGAAATTTTAATGTTGGAATGAATATGGTTAGGACATCTAGGCATCGTTATTTTTGTTTATTAGTATTGTAAGATGTACATTATCTATAATATATATAAACAAAAACATAAAAATCCTACGTGTCGCGATGTGGTCGTTCCCCCCTTCTTTGTAGTCACCAGATTTGCTTGATTTTTAAATGGAAGTTTCTCATTCATTTGACCCGAATTCACGGGTATGAGTCTTATCAAACCCAGATATTTCTTAAACGGGGTATAACATCTCATTAAAATAAAAACTAATCTCACCAAATATTTGATACAAAAATCCATATACTAAAAATTAAATAAAGTATGGATATACTAAAAATTAATATCCGATTTATTTAAAAAAGTTATATATTATTTATAATTAAAAAACCAATTTTATAGTAAAAAAAAGTAAACGGGTCTTGGGTCCCATCAAACTCATATAGCTTTTAAACCGGGATATAACATCTCATTTATTTGTGAAACAATTTAATATCAAACCATAAGTATATTATTAACTTTCATACAATAAAAATAAAAATTCAAAAAATAGATAAATATTAAAAACAAATAATATAAAACAACCCCCGTAATACGGGGGATAAAAACTAGTATAATATTATATATAAGGATTTATTATTTAAAATAATTAGTTTGATTTATGAAAACATAACTTGATAAATATTATTTTTAGTTTTATAAATATATATATATATATATATATGTTGGGTGCAGATTTTTTATCCTCGGGATTTGTTATGATTCAAGGATTCCGAGCTGTCCTACCGATGCGAATATTCTGAGGATGATATTTGACTCATTCAATTGTCCTATATTATTTTTGTTTGTTTTGCAGATAAGACCACGTGTTTAATATGTTAATATGAACGTGGGTTTGCAACGTTTAGTTCTGAAACTTCGTCAACTCAAACGTGGGCAGCAACGGATCATGGAAGACTTAGTCTAGGGTTTATTCCGGATTTCTCGGAATTTCAATTGTACTCTTTGCTTATTTAAACGAGCTGATAAGATCGATTAGAACACACACTACACTGCTTTAGCTACTAGCACTCATTGTAACACTTAGCATCTGATTTATTATCAGCTCCACCACTTGTAACCACCTTTTTGTTATTAATAAAATTGACAGTGATAGTTTTCACCGTTCGGGGTTTTTTGTGCCGGAGATTCTTACAATCAAGGGCTTTTTCCCTCGTAATCAAATCGTTGTGTTCACTCATTTTTCAATCAAGCACTCTACCTCACGTACTAATTTGATCAAAAGTTACTTTGTTAATTTTTTACCAAAACAATTTGGCGCCCACCGTGGGGCAAACGGTGCTTTGATCATAATTAACTCTCAAACTAAACCCTACTCTCATCCACAACATGTCTTCCCAACCGAATGTTGTTTCTTCTTCTGTCACAACTTCAGACTCCTCCGTGAGGCCTTCTATGCCTCCTCCTCCTGCTGGTGTTATTCCGAAGAAACCGGACAACACTCAGAAGAAAGCTGCTACTCCCGTGTTCTCAGGAGAGAGACCGTCTCCCCCGGATCCCATTATGGTGTCCAACAACGACCTTCTGTCTCTGTATAGACGGTTACAGGAACAAATGGGTTGCCAGAACAAGACCAACCAGATGCTTGTGAAGGAACTGGAAGATTTTAGGAAGGCCAAAAAGCCGGTGGAAGAGTTTACACCACTAATCCCAAGATCTCTGGATTTCACTCCTTTAGGATCTTCAGGATTGGTGTGTCCGGAGTCGGCCATGGCGTACAATCCTGGATCCTCATCTTTCCAACAGTCTGGATCCTCAGAATTGTTCCATCGGGCGGGATCCTCAGGATTGTTCCATCAGTCAGGATCCTCATGTCCTTATCAGCAGGCGTTATCCTCAGGATTGTCGCAGCAAGGAGGACCCACAGGATCGTCCCAGTAGTCCGGATCCTCAGGATTATCCCACCAAACGGGATCCTTAGGTCTTTATCAGCAGGCGTTATCCTCAGGATTTCAGCAACAAGTAGGATTCTCAGGAGTGCCTCCATCAGGGACCATCAATCCTCAGCAGCCATTTGCTCACACTCAGCAGTATGCAGGGTCCTCTGAGGTGCACCAGGGAGACTTCATCCCGATGCAGGCTAACACTTCGGCCACCCCATTTGTCACTCCAGGAAACACTACGTTTGGGAATACGAATTACAACACCCAGACTGTTCCTCATAATATTAATCAGGGTAACTCTTTCAATACAATTCCATTTAATGCTAATCAAGGATTTTTGCAGGATGCAGGCATAAGTTCAGGTTTAGCCCGAGAATTACAAAAGCTTAAGGACATGATATCAAATGTTTCTGGTGTAATCCGTCCCATAGCTGAAGTTCCCACTGTTAGTCACAGAGTATCCCGATTTGTACCATCAATTGGTGACGTACAGATCCCTAAACGGTTTCAAACCCCAAATATGAAGCTATATGATGGTTCGACGGACCCCGAGGAACATGTTGCACAGTCTAGAGAGCGTATGGAGATCAACCCAATCCCTATGGAAATCAAGGAAGCATGCCTTTGCAAGGGATTTGGGTCTACCTTGACTGGAGCATCCATGAAATGGCTACTGAGTATTCCTCCTAATACTATCACTTCCTTTTCTCATTTGATTAACTTGTTCAATAACCAATTTTCTTGGAGTAGAACATTTGAGAAAATGACAGGTGATCTTTACAGGGTTACCCAGAATCCTGGGGAATCCTTGAGAGATTTTATTACCAGGTTTAGCAAGGAGTCATTGGAGATTCCAAATCTAAATCCTGCTTCAGCAGTGGAAGCTCTTAAGTTGGGGTTAGAGAAAGACTCCTCTTTCTATGATGATCTTGTTATGACTCCATGCAGGTCATCGGATGAAGCAAGAAGCAGAGCCCTAAGGTTTATCAGGCTAGAAGACAATAAGAAAAACTTTAAAAAGATCGATATCCCGAAGTATGACCAGACGAACAAGAAGGCCGAATCCCCGGGAAAATCATATCGATCAAAGCCTTACTATAAACCTGATAACCCCAAGATCAATGCAATAGATGATGAAGATAATGAAGAATATCCTAATGTTTCTGAATATTGTTTTTCTGTTGATATTGGTAGATTAATGTGTGCCATGCAGGATTTAGGTGAGAAAGCCAGGTGGCCAAAGAAGATGGAAAAACAAGGAGCCTGGAAAGACAAATCAAAGTGGTGTGCCTTCCACGAAGACTTTGGGCACTTGACCGATGATTCCATTGCACTTAGACGGGAGATCAGCTATCTTCTCATCAAAGGCCACTTGAAAGAGCTACTTGGCGGGAAAAAGGGAAGAGAGCAAAATCCTGAAAAAGTTCATGAAAAGCCGACTCCTCCACCAACGGATGCAAAAACAATCATATTCATATCCGGAGGATCTGACATCTATGAAACCTCTTATTCTGCTGCAAAAAGAAATGCTGACCAACGAAAGTTACAAGTGGTTGACAGGCCAACAAAGACATCTATTCTCACTCAAACCAAGACCATATCCTTTGATGAAAGCGATAAAGTCAATATTCGGGATCCCCACCATGATAGTTTGGTAATAACATTATATGTGGCTAACCATTATGTGCGCAGGATCCTCATAGATGGTGGAAGCTCTGTCAACATTATTCAACTAGATGTGCTGAGAAAGATGAATATTCCTGAGGATGAGATTATCCCCAGTTCCTCAGTATTGGTTGGATTCAGTGGAGAAACTAAGAATACTATTGGGGATATCAAGCTCCCAGTATATGTCGAATGGGTAAATAAAATGAAAAAAATTTTGTTATTGACTGTTTGTCTTGTTGCAATATTATATTAGGCAGGCCCTGGATACACGACATGGAAGCAGTCCCCTACACTTACCACCAGTGTGTGAAACTCCTAATTCCGTGGGGAGTTATCAAAATCATCAGTGATCAACAAGATGCAAAGAATTGCTACACCTCTTCTATGAAGTGTACTGCCAAATCCCAGCAGGCGTAGCAATTACAGAAGCCAGCACGAGACGTAATGGAGGCCAGGGAACAAGAAATTAAAGAAGTACTTCCTTATCCCGAGGATCCTGAAGTCAAAGTGCTGATAGGAACGAGCATTCCTGAGGATATTGAGTCAAAATTGCTCGATTTCCTCAAGTCAAGACTGTCAACATTTGCATGGAAACATGATGATATGACAGGTATTTCCAAATATATTATAACACATAAACTTGGAATTGATAATTCTTTCAGGCCAATCCATCAAAAAAGAAGAAATTTTGCACCTGAGAGAAACATAATCATTCAAGAAGAAGTTGAAAGAGTACTCTTGAAGGAAAATATGATTAGGGAAGTCCAATATCCCCGATGGTTAGCAAATGTGGTGGTTGTGCAGAAAAAGAATGGAAAATGGAGAGTTTGTGTGGATTTCACATACTTGAACAAGGCCTGTCCTAAGGATCCATTCCCTCTACCACACATAGATTCAATGGTAGACGCTACAGCCGGCCACGAGATGCTGACATTTATGGATGTATCCTCAGAATTTCAGCAAATCCAAATGGAGCCCTCAGACCAAGAAGACACGGTCTTCATGACTCCCACAGGTATTTATTGTTATATTGCTTTGCCCTTTGGACTTAGAAATGCAGGTGCGACCTATCAGAGAGTAGTTAACATGATGTTCAAAGAGAAAATGGGGGACACGATGGAGGTCTATATTGATGATATGGTGGTGAAGTCCAAGAAAGATGAGGATCACCTCCAGGATCTCAAGACCGCGTTTGATATCCTTGACAAATATAACATGAAGCTGAATCCTGCAAAGTGCCATTTCGAAGTGAAGGCTGGCAAATTCTTGGGATACATGGTCACCAAAAGGGGGATAGAGGCGAGTCCAGAGCAGATACAAGCTATCCTGAATCTAAAATCCCCAGCATCAGTTAAGGACGTTCAAAGGCTGACTGGCAGGATAGCGGCACTCAACAGATTCATATCCAAATCCTCAGAAAAGTGCAAAGAATTTTATGATATCCTGAGGAAAAATAAGAAGTTCGAATGGACCAGTAAGCATGAGGAAGCTTTGATGTCCTTAAAAGCTTATCTTTCTTCTGCTCCTCAACTGGTAAAACCCGAAGAAGGTGAACCTCTATCTATATATCTAGTTGTATCAAATAATGTTGTAAGTGCAGTTTTAGCCAAGGATCTCGAAGGTCAACAGCATCCCATCTATTATGTAAGTAAAAGTCTATTGGATGCTGAAACCAGGTATTCTTATCTTGAGAAATTAATTTTAGCACTTATTATGGCATCTACTAAACTTAGACATTATTTTGAAACTCACCCTATTCATGTCAAAACTAATTACCCTATTAAGTTTATTTTAAGAAAACCAGAAATGTCAGATAAGATGGCAAAATGGGCTGTGAAGCTGAGTGCATATGATATAGCATATGAACCTAGGACTGTCATCAAATCCCAGGCATTAGCAGACTTTGTGGCTGAAGTGAACTTAAAGAAGAAGCAGACTTGGAAGTCCAACAACTTGAAGAAACCAAAGATAAGTGGACTCTATACACTGATGGTGCTTCAAATGTCAGAGGAACAGGTCTCGGGATCCTGTTGAAATCGTCACAGGGGGACATTATACCTCAAGCCATATCCTGCGGATTTCAAGCCACAAATAATGAGGCAGAATACGAAGCTTTGATAGCATGATTACAACTAGCAATCGGCAGGTTTATTCAAGTACATGTTGATTCATTATTATTAACTAATCACTTTAATGGTTCGTGTACTGTTAGAGGAGAAAAACTAATGAAATATTTAGAGCTAGTTAAAAAACTAGCAAAGTGTTTCAAAATGTTTGATATTTCACAGGTACCTAGAGAAGAAAATGTTGAAGCAGATGCCCTAGCGTATTTATCTTCATCCTTCTGGATACCAGAAGGTGTCAAGATTCCAGTCATACATATCCTGAGTCCAGCAATAGGAGAGCAAGATGTCAACGAAATATCAGAAGATGATGAAGATATGGGAGTTAAAAATCCTGAAGATAATGAAAATTCTTGGATTATCCCAATCAGGAGATATATTCAGGATGGAGTTATCCCCAAGGATGAAAACCCAAGGGCTTTTCGCACAAAGTTAATACCATATACTATAATGAATGATATATTAGACAGGAAATCTCTTGCAGGACCATATCTTAGGTGCTTGGAGAAGACAGAAGCTCAAGAAGTTCTTCAGGATATCCATGAAGGAGATTGTGGGAATCACACTGGGGCAGAGCACTATTCTCCAAAAATCCTGAGGATAAGATACTTTTGGCCAACGATGAAGAGGGATGCTATGAATTATTCTCATAAATGTGATGCATGCCAAAGACATAGCAACATTTTGCACCAGCCAGCAGAACCCTTGTATCCTGTTATATCCCCTTGGCCTTTCATGAAGTAGGGAATGATATTGTTGGAAAGCTACCCAGAGCTCCAGAAGGAAAAGTCTTTATGCTGGTTATGACAGATTATTTCTCGAAGTGGATTGAAGCGGAAGCTTTTGTTCAAGTCAGAGAGAAAGAAGTTATCTCATTCATAAAGTGCAATATCCTGACAAGATTTGGAATCCCAGCAGAGATAGTGTGTGACAATGGCTCGCAGTTCATTGGCAAAAGAACCACCAACTTTTGTGCCAGTTGGGGAATCAAGATGATCACCTCAACACTTGTCCATCCCCAGGCTAATGGTCAGGACGAGTAAAGCAACAAAATCATTATCAATAACCTGAAGAAAAAGTTGGGGTCTAAGAAGGGAAAGTGGGCCGAGGAACTACCTTTTGTTCTTTGGGCAGATAGGACCACTTCAAAGAATGCTACTGGTCAGACTCCTTTCTCATTAGTATCTATTTTTTCGGGTTAGACTTCAAGGTTTATGACCGGTCAACACGTGTTCAGATGAGAAGTAATGTTAGCAAAATGGATTAGGAGAAAGTTGTCGTTCGAAAAAAAACAAAGTGGATTGGGAGAATAAATGACATTTGCATTTCATTAAGTTTATAATATATACTTATATATTATGTTTCAAATATTTTCTACCTATGTGTAACACAGGTACTATCATATTATAACTAAAACACCAACCCGAGTTTATAACAATATAACCTCATTGTTATTCCGTAATAATATTTCATAAAAGTCGAAAATGTATAAATTACACAAAATCAATTGCAATTTCTTGAAACCAGCTATGAACTAAACAAATAATCACTTAGCACACATTTTTACACACATAATATTGTAATGGATGTCTAAAATATTAGTTTCATGATTTCACCAACGTTCGGGGTTAGACTCGCGTGATTCAATAATTCCCCGAATTACTGTTATGTGAATGTTTGTGCAATAACAAACACACTTAATTAACCTTAATTAGGTGATAAACATGAATGAATGTTTGGAATAACTGAGTTTGTGTTAACGGTGTTAACCTGAAATTGTCGGGTGGCACATAACATCTTAAATTTTCTAATAAACAAAATATTTATTTATTACATTTTGGTAATAAATAAAAGATGATGGAGACATTATGCAATTTCAGGAAAAAAAATTAGCATCAACTAACATGGGCTAGCCACCCTATTTTTCTTCATTTTCAAGTAACTCATTATCCAAGTTCAAGAGAAAGAGGGGGAGCGTGTAGAGACAGAAACCGAGCAAATAGCTTCAAGGCCTTAGCTTTTGCATCGAAACAAGCTAAATCAACTTAAATCATCATCATCATTATATGGAATGTGGAATATTCTCCTCCTGTTCTATTGCTTCTAGTTTATTTATTTCCTTACTGTTCACCTACAATCATGCATGTATTTTTGATGAATCTTTTTCCGGCTTCTTGATCGAGACATTGACGAATCCGACCTTACTTTTGGCAAACAGGAAATTTAGCATCTCCTTGACCAATCTGCATAATTCCCATCGGTAAGAACGTCGTTAACGTGCATTTGTCTTGGGTAGTCAGAGGGATGGAGATAGTAAGGGGAATCATGATTGATTCCTTCTTCTTTGGTTTTACCCGTCGAATTATCTTGGTCGCCGACCATGCTTCTGGTATTGTTTTGATCGGAGGATCTTTAGAAAGACCGCTCTAATACCATAATAAATTATTATGGGTTGTAATGTTTGATTGATTGTGTTTCGTATATCACAACTGGAAGAATAAAGGCCTCTTTATAGAAAGAGTGCCAAAAATACATGTATGATTTTAGGTGAACAGTAAGGAAAGAAATAAACTAGAAGCAATAGAATATGAGGAGAATTCCACATTTCATACATTATCAACTCATAGATAGCTAGGGCTCTGGTTCCAATGTGAGTTTTCAATTTAAAACATTTATTTTTCATTAATAGATTTGCATGGG
Organism: Bidens hawaiensis; assembly: GCF_021521415.1. Classification (NCBI taxonomy): domain Eukaryota; kingdom Viridiplantae; phylum Streptophyta; class Magnoliopsida; order Asterales; family Asteraceae; genus Bidens; species Bidens hawaiensis. The sequence continues at coordinate 136,597 of NW_027504858.1, forward strand.
ACCTTGGATTATTGTGTTATGAAGGACAAGGATTCATAAAATTGGAATCTTGATGTAGCATTATTCGTTAAATTTCAAAACCCGAAACCCAACCCAGTTTAAACTTTCGGATTTTCGTATTTAGTAAACTCTATTTTTAACTTATAATAATATTATTCCATCTTTTCGATTTTAATCCTAAACTCCATTTTATGTATTTGATACGTTAATTGCATTTTATTCAAGTCTAGGGTAATGTCACATGTTTTCATGTTTGATCTACCATTAACTCGTTTAACACCATTTTAAATGATTTCAGAGGTGTTTCAACTCATTTTATGATAATAGACTTAGTTGAATATATTCCTTATGTTTCAACTCAACCTTTATGGTCATTTTAAAGGTTTTGAATGTTATTCATGTTCATTAACAAGTCTTGACCAAATTTAATTCTCTGTATCATCTTTGGTCATGTTTACCTATAAATAGAGCTCATTTGCTTCCTAATTCACTTTGCCACAAATCAATTTACAAAGTATTGTTATTATTCTCTCATTTAGGTGTATTTTACCGACTTTGACTTTCAAAAGTCAAACCAATCAAGTTTCAAGTTTCTTATTTTTTGTTTTTGTTTTCATTCCTCGGGTATGTTTGTCTTATTTAGTTCATGCTTTAATAGTTTAAAACATGATGTTATGATTAATTTAAAATTAGTATTAGTTCATCAAAAACGAACTTGACTTGCTTATGAATGTATTCGGTTTCGGTTTGGTAATTTGATTATATCTAAAACCAATTTCTTTTAATTTATTATTCTAGAAATATTATTACCAAGCCGGAAACGAACCCGACATAAACGGTTGAGTTCGAGTCCAACCGAAAACGAACCACTCGCTACAACTCATTTTTGGCCCATTTGGGATTTTTCTCGAAACGAGCCCGACTTACATGACTAAGAAATATTATAACCCAGCATTTTATAAATAGTTAAAATTAATCAACTTTAAAACTTTACGACGGAAACTCTAAAAATAAAAAATTATAGAGTAAATATATATTTTTGCTTTCAAAGGTTTAAAACACTAAATCATGAACCGAATCTTCAATGTCTTTCATTTCCGTTTATTTTCTTGAATTTTATTTTGAACCTACAAATATTTTCTAGGCCGCTCGTCGAACCGAACTCATCCGGGTCAGCTCGCTTAAACTCGTAGTTTTCTTTTCACTCGCTTACTTTAACATGTGAGTTTTTAATATCCCCTTTTTAACATTTTTAATATTTTGGGGTGTAGCACGTCACGGATCTGTTTTGGATTTCACCATCACAACCGCCATTGCAGATCATATTTAATGTGTAAATAGTATACTTTACGCATATAGGGACTATGTGCATAGAATAATTCTCGCTTATGGATAGTATTCGCAAAGTATAAAGTATTTACTTAATACTAGTTCCCACATAACAGATAATATACGCATAGAATAGTTCTCACATAGCACAAGTATTCATATTCTAAAGAGAATATTTTACTTATGTGAGTACTTTGATGTGCTAGTAGCCTAGTACTGGAGGACTGGTGAGTACTTAATGTTTAGCGGGTACTTTGTTGTGTACTCAAATTAACACAACAAAGAGAGAATCAATTGAGAAGTAATTACTATGATTCAATTCACTCAATAGAGAGATTACAATAAGAAACAAAAAGATAACAAGAGGGAGATGGGAAACAGATTAGAGAATAAGAGATGAGAAGACTAGAACCAACTGATAACAATATTCATTCATACCCTATTCCATACTCTCGTCGTGCTTATAACCTTTGCTGGTCATTACCAAACCCGTGGGCCTTTCACCAACATCGAACAGGGCTGCAAGGTTGGGTCTACTTGGATTGGGCCAATTGTGTTCATAACATACTTGACATACAAAAACTTGATGTGCTTTGAAGAGTATTCATAGAGTGTGGAATTTGACAGTTCACGTATGGACTTTGCACATATTTGAAGAACAACATGTAAATAGCATAGTTAGTGGCGTAGCTAGGTTTTTATTCCTATTGGCCGGTTCGGAAAATTTTGAGGGACGGGCGACTCATTGTCAATCACTTTAGTTTTGGTTTTCTACGATTTTGATGTCGAAATTTCTACGGAATCGATGTAAAAATACATGAATATATAACATTAAAAAAAATTTGTATGGTTCAACCGAACCCGTTCCACAAAAGTTGTCTACACCCCTAAGCATAGTGCATGTAGTTACACCAACATGTGAGTTTTAGATCCCCTCTTTAACATGTTTTAAGACGGTATGCATACTTGGAAGAATACATAATAGATAAATGTGTTTTTATAAGTAAAGTCTTATAGTAGAGTAAACATGTTTTATTGTTAAACTAACAAACTTTTTAAAGTAAATACCGAAGTTTGGTAACCATAACCGAAAACACAAACAATATTTTAGATCATAAGCTCGATCCTTGTAACTTTCATTAGCTCGAAAATTACAATGCATAATGATATAACCCATGATTCGGGTATATATATTAGTTTAAACATGAAAACCTAATTAGACTAGAATACAAACTTCTTATCATACTCAAATACTAATTAGTAAAAACATATTTAAACAATTAATTAAATAACTTGTAGCCCAAATAATGTGCTCGACTTGGTCCCGAAGATACTGATCCACCATAGGCTTGATGGACCGGCCCAAACCAGGCTAAAAAATACAAAATGTATTAAATGGTAAATGTAGTATAATGTCAAGTTTGCTATGTACTATATCCCTTTAGGGGCGAATTGTTATAGTGCCTCCAAAGGTGGCCCTTGAAAACGGGCATAACTTGGCCCACGAACCTCCGTTTCAAGATCATTACCCGTCAAATCGAAGCTTGAGACGAGGAGCACATTGTGGCAAACGGTTATATGTCTACTATTCATTTTGAAGATTTGATATTGCTGCCTACATCGATAAGAGGGTAGAAAGGCGTAAGATTCAAATCGGGGTAAATTCAAACAAGCATACATCGGGTTTTGTATACTGTTATGAGAATAACGAGTTATCAAAGGCTGGCCTAGCTAGCCAAGTCAAATTAATATGAAACCACTCACAAGCGTGTTGACATTGTGGTTGGATGTGAAATCCGTCAATTAAGAATCTAGTTTCGTTTGAAAACATTTACCCTACATTGTATACGTTTTTTGTGTCATTGTTTATTTGTTTCTTTTCAAGTCGCTTTTATATTTTACAATAACGCAACTGACAGCACTCTTTAAGGGGTAAATTGCAACGATTATATGTGTACTATTCATTTTGAAGATTTGATATTGCCGGCTACATCGATAAGAGGGTAGAAAGGCGTAAGATTCAAATCGGGGTAAATTCAAACAAGCATAAATCGGGTTTTGTATGATGTTCGGAGAATAACAACGAGTTAGCAAAGGCTGGCCTAGTCAAGTAAAATTAAGTAGAAACCACCCGCATGCATGTTGGCATAGTGGTTGGATGTGAAATCGGTCAATTTAGAATCTAGTTTCATTTGAAAACATTTACCCTACATTGTATACGTTTTTGTGTCATTGTGATGGAGGCCCAAGTATTGAAGAACAGGCCATGCTATATTTGGAGGCCCATGATCGTGCCTCCAAAGATGGCCCACGAAAACGGGCATAACTTGGCCCACGAACCTCCGTTTCAAGCCCATTACCAATCAAATCGAAGCTTGAGACGAGGATCACATTGTGGCAAACGATTATATGTGTACTATTCATTTTGAAGATTTGATATTGCCGCCTACATCGATAAGAGGGTAGAAAGGCGCCTTAGTCTTTGTTCACAAGTGTAGTTAAGTAGGAGAACATGTTATAGAGCATTGGTATAAGCACGAAAGCTTCTTGTATTTATTATAACTTTTTAACGATAAATACACATCAAAGAGCACGACTAGGGACGAAGTAGATCAACACAAAACCCTAAGACCGAAATGATTTATATTTACGTTAGGTTCGCCTTTGATACAAACCTGGAAAAGTTGTGTTACTTGGCCTAACTTTGCCAAAGCATAACAAGGTATAAGAGCATTCTCATCAGCTCCTATATATTACACTTTATCTATATAATATATAGAAAAATATTGTTTTCCTCTTATTTAGGTTTACGTCAGGTCCTGTATTTTATTCTCCATCTCTAAAATATGTAGCACCATTCTCTATATTTACTATTCTACTGTTCAATCTATATATGACAATTCCTTCCTTTTTCCTCTGTCCATTCCCTCCCAAAAGAACTTGAAAAGTTTCCTGTAATCACAAAACAATAACAACAGATTTTGAAAGATGCCTTTAATCTTGGTTCTCAGAATAGCTTTTACCAATCTTAGTTGTTTTTATCAGTCTGCTTCCAACTCGTAGGTTTGTGTCGATAGCTTCTACTGGTACATTTCATCTTCTTTTTATTTTTGCATGTTCATCGAGATTCATATGCTAGTTTCTCTTCAATATGTATTGTGTTAGCATATTTGTGAATGATTTTGTAACATTGAGATGTAGATGAATACCTATTATTTTTGTTTATTTTTTCTGCCAGCCAAGTGTTTGATAAAAGTCCTCAATGAGTTTATGTTCTATTTACCTTAAAGAAACGGAATCCATGGTTGTGGTTGCTTAGTGATTATTATATATTGATAAGCATTAATATTTTGTGGCTTGTTAGTGAATAGTTGTATGTTAACACATCATTTCATGTTATTTTGATTACCATTCTAGTTGTAAATTTGCCTTTCTTGTACTTGATGATGAAGACGCCATTGGGACCGTCTTGTTGTGCTTGATGTTTCTGTTTTTTTTAATATGCTTTGATGGTAATGCGTCGGATTTGGGTCAGGTTTAAGTAATTCCAGCCCATACCCGATTATAAAACCTTTTTCCAAACCCGACCCAAAACCCGTCGAGTTTTCATTGGGTAATTACCCGTCGGGTATCGGGCAAACCCACGGGTTTCACGGGTATACAATGAGCTGAATATCTGATGCAATAAACAACCTACAAGTCATACGAAATGTTTTGGAATACATATGATTATTGTCATAAGATACTTTTGGTTGTTCATTTGCTATACCGAATGCTAATATATTTATGTTCTTTAAGACCATTTTATATGTTAATTATAGTTTTCATCTTTTGGCAGTTAGTGGCATTGTAAAACCCCTTTCCCCGTATGGATTCACAGAGTATGGATTCACAAAACATGTCTACACAAGAGCAATGTATGTACTTTACCAACCTTTTAAGCGAAGATCATCAACTCATTCCCAATTATGGTGGACAAAGCGAAACCTCACCAGAGACCTATAATAAAAATTCAAGGGGTGCGAACTTTAGCACTAAAGAAGACACTCTACTTGTCTCCGCATGGCTGAATTGTAGCCTTGATTCTGTTCAAGGAACAGATCAAAAACACTCCCAATTTTGGGAAAAGATCTTTAACTACTTTCAACAACATAGAGATACAACAACTAAGCGGTCATCGAAGTCTTTAAACTTACGATGGTCAGCTATTCAAAAAGCCACAAATAAATTTTGTTCGGCACTAGATCAAGTTAAAAGATTAAATCAAAGTGGCATAACTGATCATGATAAGGTAGCATTTTCTTTCTTATACCTTTATTATAATGATGTTAAATAAAATTGCATTTATTATATCTAACATCTATATTGTTTGTTTAAATGCAAGATTGACAAGGCAAAGATTATGTACCATAAATTAGAAGGTAGCAACTTCCAATTTGAGCATTGTTGGCACCTATTAAAGAATGAACCTAAGTGGATTTTGCATGCCACAAAGAAACCTACAAAGAAAAGGAGGATCAACCCAACCCCGACCCCAACTCAATGCCCCTTTCCTATATATGATGCACCAGTAAATCTCGATGCAGAGAATGCAATTGAGAGCGATGATATCGATTTAGACCGACCAATAGGTAGGAAAGCTAAAAAAAGAAAACGAAAGGCTCAAGGTATGCAATCCGAGGAAATCATCCAACTTAGGAAGATGAAGTATAATCTTTTTGAGCAGTGTCGTGCTCAAGATAAGGAGCTTTATCTCCTAAAAGCTGAAAAGATGAAGTTTGAAAAGGAGAGACAAGAAGAACAACTAAGGTTGGAGGCTGAGAAAATAGAGCTTGCCAAGATGGAATTTAATCAATGAATTATGGTGATGGATTTGAGTGCAATGTCAGATATGCAACGCCAATATTTTGAGGAGCTTCAAATGGAAATCATGAGGAAACGCAATCATACTTGAGATAATTACTTCGAGGAGCTCCCATGTTTTTGTTGGTTACATGGTAACATACCGGTTGTTATTTTGGCGTGTGTTTTAAATCTGATTTTTGGTATGATTAATGTTTTGTTCTAACATGCTCAAGGAACGCGTTTCGCCATTATTGTAAGAGTAGCTCCTGAACTAATTTGTTATAATATTTGTCATGAACTCTTGTTTTAATATTTGTCATGAACTCCATCTCTAACCTTTTGCTTTAATATTTGTGCATGTAATGCATTTAAGTGGATTTTTATGCATAATGCTACATGATGTCATATAGCTTGATGCCACATCTAACAGTAAGCTATTTGGGCATACTGCATTTGTTATGGGTCTTAATTTATGGCTAACAAGTATAATAGTAGTTTTGTTATCATATCTATTAAACTTAATTAGTGATTAGCTAACTTTCAAACCACGCCTAAGTTCAGATGACGAAGAGCATTTTGATAAGTTGAAAGGATGGCAAGGTTTGTCTCCAGATGTATATTTGTCTTGCATATAAGATATAAACATTAATTAGATGCTAAATTTTGTGAAAATTTATTAAACTCAATATTTGAGAACAAAAATTATAATAAGACAAAGTAAATAGTAGTTAAAGTTTGTTATAGAAAGAGAAAAATAAAATATTATTTTAATAAAATAGAGTTAGAGATAAAGGATGAGATGTGGAGGGATAAACAAAATGTAGATCAAATTATATAGTATGGTGATTTTTCTCTAAATTATAGAGATAGAGATAAAGGAGCTGATGGGAATGCTCTAAAACGTAAACGTAAACAAACACAAACTATATTGTTCATTACATATATGATTAAAGACATAAACCAATGAACAACTGGAACCAAGATGCACCTACAGACACCCCTTGGCATTATTTTCATTTGTTTCTTGTTAGACTTCACTCTGTAACAAAAATCACATATATAAACCATCACTTGAAACTCACAGCTAGTGCTGGCTTTATCTTGTTTATAAGTTTCGTTCTAGCTTTTAGTTTCTTTTGGTCTAAGCGTGCTTTTGTCTTCATCATCCCCATCATCACTTAAGTGCCTAGCTCTAACGTCGTTCTCTGAGCGTTGAGGTTCCAAACTAAAACATCCAAATACTGAATGTATATATATCCTAAGCATAATCACATCTTCAACCAGTATTCCCAAGTTGGTTGCTATTACACCCCACATGTTAAATTCACTTATATGATATGTCTATAGCCACCTTCTTTTTTTTTCTTAACAAACTCATATAAATCAAATAAATCAATAACCTTGTCATTCTCAAAACATGATGGGAACAAATTTGATCAGCTCAAGTAACAGTGTGCAAACCTTTATGTCATAACAGAAAATTTAGGTTTGAGAATGGACCGATGTTAATGAATAGAGGTTGGATCCTACAATATGCTAAGAAAGTAACATATTCCATCAAATGATTCAATGTAAGTGAATCCTCCCTGCGTAAATCTCTTTGCATCTTCATCAATTTGCAAAGTACCCATCCAAATACTCCTCCTTTCTCTGTTCATATCATTCATCTTCAATTCTCTCCATACTTTGTGTACATCATCATCCGTCCGTATTGAACTCCTGCTTTCAAACATATTCGACAAGTAACACACCGATCCCTCAAGATGATATTAAATACGTGGAGTCGTAATTGATCCAGACCTAATATATTCTTGTCAAGATCAGGCGTGTAAAACACACTAGGAATCAGAAAAGATTTGTCAAATATGCTCATTTCTATTGGTAATCAATCATAGAAGCCACAAACAGACAAACTAATTGATGATTGTAAACAGAAATTATGAACAAGAGATTGTATATGGAATGGAAATTATTATTGTTTACACTGATGATTCGATTACAATTGTATAGCCAGCCATATATATACATATGAGGCGTCGCTTTGTAAATCGACACACCGATTCACATCGCTTTTATCTAAACGATGTTTACAAACGACAGCTATTGTACCCCTAACTGCCTAACGGGCCTAATTACAAAAATATATATATTCCCCTGTTAATAATTAATATTTATATAATAAGGGAAAAGATCCAATACAATAATGCCTTAACGTACAATACGTACGGGAATCCATTTTTTCACGAATCGATCCATGAAATCACATCCAAACATCTCGGAATCGTCAATACATATCCAATCAATCATTGGTTTACCCAAAAAAAAAACAGTTTTGAATGGTTAATCGATCAATTTTTCACTTTTTTTTCACAAAGACCGTTTTTGTGCGTTTAAATTTTTGTGAGCGTTTTCTGAGCGTTTTAGGTTTTTTCCTTTGTTTTTTGCCGTTGAGCATCTCGCATACCGTACGTTAAGGCATTAGCGTACTGCACCCTACATAATAATACACATATCATTATATCTTTAGTATCTGTATGTGATTAATACTTCATTGTCCCCCTTAATCACAAACAATCTTAGGTCTTCATCTTCTTTACATGGCCATCTTTTTTTTCTTGAAACCGGGTGGTGCAGACGAGGTTCCCGATTTGGTCTTCATTTATCATGTTCACTACAAGCCTTCAAGATATGTAGGTCCAGGCATTGTTCGCTGTTGCTTCTACATATCTTCCATGTAACATTGCCATCATTAATAGATCATATAAATATATTTCTGTACCATCGCTCAGGTACGATGGAATGGGCTTCTCGAAATAGTATTTAAGGTACACTTTGTGGTACCATTCCACGAGTTCCTAGAACATATTTATGAACTCATTAACTTGTAAATGAGATTTATAAGCCTGCAAAGTGTTTAACAGATTCATACAGTCACTTATTAACGATATTGCTGGAAGAGTTGAGTAATCTTCTTCCATTCTTGAGTCTTGTTGGGCCTGCAAATCAATCGCGTCAAAGTAATTTGCCAAATACTCGCCCCTCTTCGCTTTCAAACGCCTCTGACCCATTTGAATCTTCCCCATCAATATTCAGATTAATTGTGACATAAATCTCCTTTAAATATGACTTTGAATCCTTGTTTAGTTAATTGTTTTAGGATTAATATATTATTATTATTATTATCAACGCTAGGCACGTAATACACACTCTTCTAAGGTGTATTTATTCCATCAGAACAGATTTTCATGTCTTCTGTTACTTTTAATCCCTAAAGAACAGATTTCCATCACACTCTTCTGTATTTAATCCCTAAAGAAGGAGGTTTCGATCTCACTGCATATTATTGTGACTCTGATTGGCTTGGATGTCTGATCACAAGGAGATCTAGAACGGGCTATATGTTACTTTTAGGAGCCTCCATATCATGGAGGTCTAAAAGGCAATCAGTCGTCTCACGATCATCGGCGAATACCGGGCAATGTGAAGTGCAGTTAGTGAAGTTTTGTGGATGAGTTGGCTCCTTACCATCCTAGAAGTGGCTCCTACCGGACCAACACCCTTATTTTGTGACAACCAAGTTACTCGTCATATAGCAAATAACCCAGTTTTTCACGAACGCACTAAGCATGTTGAGATGGACTGTTTTTTGTTCGAGAATGTGTCAAATCAAAACACATACACCCCATGCAGATCAACACCAAAGCACAAATTGCCAAATCCTAACCAAACCTTTGGGCGCACAGTTGTTTCGTACACCACTTGGCAAATTAGCATTCGTGATCTTCATGCTCCAACCTAAGGAGGAGTAATGGAAACCAATTTTTACTTCCGTGAATATCACAATTATCATTTATTTTCCTGCCTTAGCTATAGCCTATGTTATTGTCTTGATTACTACGTTTACAATTATATATAGAGGGGATATGTGCCTTCTATTTCTTTGTAACCCTTTTCAATAACAATAATCATCATCATAATTTATTTATAAGCGTGCTTTTGTCCTCATCATCCCCATCACCACATACTTGCTTGGTTCTAACCGCGCTCTCTGAATGTTGTAGTTCCAAACTAAAACACCCAATACTGATTGTATATATATTCTAAGCATAATCACACTTCAACTAGTAGTCCAAAGTTGGTTGCTATTACACCCCACATGTTAGATTCACATATATGATATATGTCTATACCCACCTTCTTTTTTTACAAACTCAAATAAATCAATAACCTTTCCAATATCTAAACATCATGGGAACGAATTTGATCAGTTCAAGTAACAGAGTACAAACCTTTATGTCATAACAGAAAAATTATGTTTCAGAATCGATGTAAACGAATAAGAAAGTAACACAATCATCAAATGATTCAATGTAATTGAATCCTCCCTGCCTAAATCTCTTTGCATCTTCATGAATTTGCAAAGTACGGTTATTAAAGTACCCATCCAAATACTCCTTTCTCTGTTCATATCATTCATCTTTAATTCTCTCCATACTTTCATTGTGTACATCATCATTCGTTTATATTGATATCCTACTTTCAAACATATTCGACAAGACATCGATCCCTCAAGATGATAATAACTGTGTGGAGTCAGATATAATTGATCCAGACTTAATAAAGATCAGGTGTGTAAAACGCACTAGGAATTAGAAAAGATTTGTCAAATATGCTCAATTCTATTGGTAATCATATAAGCCACAAACGAACTGATGATTGTAAACATAAATTATGAACAAGATATTTGATGTGCTAAAAGTAGTCAAATAATTATCAACTAAATTACGCAAAACTAGACACTAAGTAATACTCTAGAATCTTTAAACTCGACTAAACTACTGACCGACGAGTGAACCGATCGACTCTAGTATAGCTAAGTAAGTCCGGATATCAAACCCAAGAGACTTTTTAAATTACGTAAATTAACTAATTAGACTCAACTGACATGACTATTTGTTTATTATTTATTAAAAGGGGGTTTTTTAATTGATTAATATTAAACTAATAAAATAACTAATTAAGACAAAACAATTAATAAAACACAAGACAAATAAGTTTAACTGATTCAGAAAGTAATGAAAAAACCACTTAGGCCGGAATCGCCAAAGTTTCAGTTATTAAATAGTTGGAAAATAATAGTTATGGAACTGGGATCGTAAAATAGACACCCAAAAGAAAACCCAAACATAACCCCTAACCTTTCTCAAGAAGACACCATTGGGTTTCTAATAAGTTTTAAGACACACCAGTTTTATAAATTAAACTCCCTTATGGTTATCTAATTAATTATGAAAGGGTATCTTTATAGTGAAATCCTACCTTATAGTGCGGAAATCGGTGGTAATTCGATAAACTCAATTGACTCGTTAGACAATATTAATTAATCAAACCTAGACGGACTTCTTACAAAGAACTAAATCTAGCAATCTTAATCAACAAAGATCTAGCAATAATCTATCACCTTACATCTTTCTAGGTTAGCAGCACACTTTTATTCGTTTGACTAATAATATTATTCCTATGAGCTTATTCGAATTCAATCATAAACTACTAAAAAATACACAGTAGATGACTGACAAAATCCTATCATATGAAAAATCACCAAGGATTATGTGGAATAATAAAACTAGAACAACCAAAACCAAGTGCACAAACACATCAATCAAATATAATCAAATAGTTTACTGAATTATAATACCATAATGAAAGATAAAATCCAACTAGAATCAAACATTAACGATGGTTCATCATAAGCCTAGGCAGTTTATAGAGTTTAGTCTAGCATCTTCAAATCTAACAAAACTATATTGATAATAGAAAACATGGTGAAAATAATGAAAACGGAAAAATCAAAGGTAATAAAATCCGTAATCTTCAATCTTGAGTGTAAGGCTCTTCACCGAATGCTTCCTTGCCTTAAAAACCGCCAAGAATCTCGAATAATAGCTCCACTAATCTCCAAATTTGTCTAGTGGTTGTAGGGTATTCTTCATATTAAGGTTAAGGGTGTATTTATAGTGAACTGGCCAAAACCTGACCAAAATTGAAAACTTTCGGGAAAAATAGGCTTGTCGTGCTGCACCATTAAGTATGGGGTACCTAGTTGCGAAGCGCGGCGTGCTCCAATGAGGGCCGGTCCGACCAGTTCTCCTTCCGGTTCATTTAATGATGCGTTATGGCTTCTTGTTTAGGCTTGTTTTGACTCGTTTTTCTCCATTTTCAACTACGATCAACTTTCGGAACCTACAAAACACAAATATATTGGTAGTATACAAATCTTAACTAAAAACGAGCCAAAACTAATGAAATATTATATAAAATATACAAGGGAAGTATATACATTTATCATTATATCAATATTGTATATGGAATGGAAATTATTATTGATTACACTGATGATTCGATTACAATTGTATAGCCAGCTATATATATACATGTGAGGCGTCGCTTTGTAAATCGACACACCGATTACATCGCTTTTATATAAATGGTGTTTACAAACAACAACTATTGTACCCCTAACTGCCTAACGGGCCTAATCACATAATTATATATATATATATGCCCCTGTTAATAATTAATATTTACATAAAAATACACACATAAATTATTATGGTGAAAGTTAACGTACAAATGAAATTAACGTGGTAATTGTGAGAATCAAGCAGAGTAATTATGTAATTACACTATGATTATGATGATAATTACTCTATGATGTAATTACATAATTACTATACTTGTATATATAATTACTCTACTTGATTTTTACAATTAGCACGTTAATTTCATTTGTATTTGATCAAAACCCTATTATTATATACTTAGTATATGCATGTGATTAATACTTCATTGTCCCCCTTAATAACAAACAATCTTAGGTCTACTTCTTTACATGGGCATCTTTCATTTCTTGAAACTGGGTGGAGGTTCCTGATTTGGTCTTCATTTAACTTGCTTTCATCATCATACAGGTTCACTCCAAGCCTTCAAGATAGATTAGTTAGACACGTTAAAGTCACAACCAACATCCATTGCTATGTAAGTCCAGGCATCATTCACTATTGCGTCTACAAATCTACCAAGTAACATTGCAATCATGAGTAGATCGTTTAGATCCATATCTGTACCATCTCTCATGTACGATGGAACGGGATTCTCGAAATCGGATTTAGGGTACACAGTATGGTACCATTCCACGAGTTCCTAAAACATATTTTTGAACTCGTTAACTTGTAAATGAGATTTATAAACCTGCAAAGTGTTTAACAGATTCATACAATCACTTATTAATGATATTGTTGGACGAGTTGAGTAATCTTCTTCAATTCTCGAGTCTTTTGGGGCCTACAAATCAATCGCGTCAAAGTAATTTGCCAAATACTCGTCCCTCTACTTTTCAAAGGTCTCTGACCCACTTGTATCTTCCCCATCAATATTCAAATTAATGTGACATAAATCTCCTTCAAATATGACTTTAAATCCTTGTTTATTTAATTATTTTAGGCTTAATATATTATTATTATTATTATTATCAACGCTAGGCACGTAATACACACTCTTCTCAGGTGTATTTGTTAAATCAAAACAGATTTTCATGTCTTCTGTTACTTTTATAAACTTACACTCGTTATCTTTCCAATCAGTTTATACTCCAAAACCCAATTATAATTTGTAAACAAAGCCCTGTTACTGATCATATGATTATGGTAATATGTGTTTAAAAACCATACTCTATCCCATGTTTGTAAATTAGTCCCCGAGATTAGGACTCCTTAGTTTGAGTACAATCAAAGTTGAATATTAATGTGGGACTGATTTAGAGGACATTCATACGAAAAATGTCCATACATATTGCAAATATGACAATTAGGCAATGTCTCATGAATGGGATTAGGACTTACAGTGGGCGTTTGAAATTGTCCTTCTGGTTTTGTTTCTTCAGTTAAGGGTCGGTTCGGTTATTGGGTGAAACCCAAACCAAAACCGAAGCTATCGATCAATTTTTAGTTATTCGGTTTACGGTTATTTTCGGTTTTGGTTTTGGTTACTTTCAATTATTTTTATTGTGAATAGAAATTACAAAAAAAAATTCAAAAAAATAGAGTACTGATGGTCGGGTAAAAGTCGTGTGTTGTAGTATATTAATTGTTTAGTTTTAGTTTAAATATTGCCACAAGCAAGCAGATTAGCTCCGTCATTCCATTATTGTGCCGGCAGGCCTGGGCGAGCGAGGTAGGCTTAGATTAGAGGGAGGGGGACCGTGATAATGGAATGCACGCATTAATAATCTATAATGATCTGAGTAAGCAAGCTCTTTACCCTCAAATTCAAACATGTGGGCGCAAAAGGCTATCCTGCTCTATTGTTACGTAGCAAGAGAAGCCTGCTTATGTTGCTTCGGCGGCGTCTACTAAATGAGCTCACGAAGCGATCTGGGAGCGAAGCCTTAAATTGAGTTGCCTCGTGAACAATGGTACTTCAAGCGTGTTTATGTGTTTCAGGGTACAAGACATTAAGGATGCTTATCGGGGTCATTTACGAGCTTGGAACAAGGACTTGGAAGAGCGGAATTGATCGGCACGCTTTCCTATGCAGAAAACAAGAAGAAAACAAAATCCTTGGCAGATAACCCCTTCGCGCGACGCGAATGGATTAGGAAAAATTGCTTCGCGTGACGCGAAGCAAATCAAAGTAGATCCCGACTAAATTGTCCTTCGCGCGACGCAAAGGACTACGTTCAAACTCGTGCGCGCGACGCGAACCATCTATAGACGGGAAAATTAAATCTAATTCTAATATAATCAATTTTCAATCCACATTCGACCTATCTTTCATTCCAGCAAGCAGAGAGAAGCCCTATGACGATTTTCCACCATCCCGAAGCTTCGAGTTCATCGGTTCATCGCATGCTTTCATCCTTTCATCAGCTAAGCAAATCTTTCGTGATGCCGATATCAGGCTAAAACCATTGCATTCACTTTAGGCTAGGGTTTGTGTAAACTAACTTTGATCAGATTCTATGTGTTTGAATGATTATAAACTTAATTGAGTGTTCTTTAATCTTGTTTTACATTATCAATTGATTGTTTAAACAGTTTATGCTTTTGACTATCAAAATTTGCATCACTTTTCTAGTTGTGTTCATCAACATTTAGGTTCAGCTCTTATGTTATTGAACCAATAATCGTTAGTCATTGCTTATACTTGATTTTCGTACATTAAACTGGTAATTGGGTAAACCCGGTTTAGTTATGTCAACAATTCGGTTACGGTATCGTTTGTCATCACAACCCAACTATTAGGTTTAGTAATTATTGTGAAATTAATTAACCTGAATCTATGATTAGTCGGTCATCGCATTACCTGAACCTGAAGTGAATCATTTTCTCATAATTGTTTACAACTCTTAATTTATAATCGTGTGTTTCTAAATCATAATTCTAATACTGCTTGACATCGTTTGTTCGCCCAATTTAATATATTAAATAATTAGTAAAATATGAGTTTTACTTGCACTTTACTTTGATTCCATGTGGAGACGACCTTACTTACCGTACTAGTTATAGGTACTTAAGTTAATAAAATACTTGTTTTTTATTTGAGCACGACATCTACATCAAAATGGCGCCCCCGAGGAATCAACGCGCAAAGTGCTAGTTTAGTTTAATTTTTTTAGTTTTGTTTTATTATTTCTTCGTTGATTTTATGCGCCGTGTTAGTGTTTATGTCTTTGCAGGTCATCTTACTGGTTAATGTAGATAAGTATTCCCGCAAGAAAGAGTTGCTATAGTTTGGTCCAGAATTTGAAAAAACAGCAAAGAGAAACCGACCGGCTCAGAAACCCAAGTTAAACCGAAAACAAGAAGCCACAACTTCAATACAAAAAGCAAAAGATATGAGTAACCGAAACAACCCAGACCCGAATGACTACTAACCAGATAACCAAGATCAACCACCGAACTAAGAATAACCCGTTCCTCGAAACAACCCACCACCTAATCGTAACCAAATATTAACCGTAACAGAAACCAGGTAAACTATGGAGGGGTAAACCGTAACTAGAAAAGGCAGCAGAACTTTGATGACAACCGGTCAGTCAAATCCGCCCCACTAAATCGTCAGTGGCCAGCAGAGTTCAGGGAGGAAAGACTCCGGTTAACCAGGCTAATACAAGGGTCGAAGAATGGAACATTGGGGATGATGCAAGGTTAGATTATGAGGATGAAGAGGAGTTTGGGGATGAATATGTGGGTCAATATCAGTATCAGCAACAAAACTTTAAAAAAATCAAAACCCTCAACAAAACCATCCAGAAAATCAGCAATATCAAGCACCAAGACGTCTATTTAACCGCGAGCCACAGATTCCCTTTTACGAATTTGATGATGGAGTCCCGAGAATATATATTCCACCACCTATTAGGGGATTTCAAAGCCACTTTCATTCCACAAGTGCCACGAATCCTCTACTGATAATTGTTTCTGTTAGAGATGGGAGAACTTTTTCAGTGAGATAGAGCAATTTAACTAGATTATCCAATTTTCATGGAAAATCTACCGAAGAACCATATCTACTTGAGTTTTTTATTCGATCTGTGCTACGATCTCAAGTCATTTTCGTGACACGTTGGATTTTACCGACGGTTTAGAAAAAATTATAGTGTCATTACAAAACCGTTGTGTAATTTGCTACTAAAAGATGTACCATTTGTTTTTGATGAAGATTGCTTAAATGCTTTTGATGTGCTTAAAAACAAATTGGTTGAAGCCCCGATCTTGATGTCACCCGATTGGTCACTTTCATTTGAACTTATGTGCGACGCGAGTGACTATGCGGTCGGCCTGTATTGGGTCAACGGGTGGATAAGAAACCCGTTGGCATATACTACGTGAGCAAAACCCTTTACAGAAAAGGAGTTGCTTGCTGTAGTATATTCATTGGATGATCTTATATTTGGGGAAGCAAAGTTGTTGTGTTTTCATATCATAGTGCAGTGAAATACCTAATGGTGAAAAAGGATGTGAAGCCGCGCTTGATAAGATGGATTTTGCTACTTCAAGAGTTCGATTAGAGATCCGTGACAAGAAAAGAAGCGAGAATGTTTTCGCGGACCACTTATCCAGATTGTCCGGAGAAGAGGAGGAAAATGCTAGGCCACTATTGAGTCGTTTCCAGGTGAGTAATAGTTTTCTGTTTGAACCTTACCTTGGTATGCTGATATTATTAATTTTCTTGTTGCATATACAGTTCCCAAATTTTGGCCTAAGAAGAAGAAGCATCACGTTTTATCACAGGTAAAGTATTATGTTTGGGAAGACCCGGACTTGTTTAGGGTGGATGGAGATCAAGTGATGAGAAATGCAATCCGGAGGAAGAAGTCAAGAATGTCTTATACCACGCCCAATCATCATCTTGTGGTGGGCATTTTAGTGGACAAACAATGGGGCATCGAGTACTGGCTTGTGGATTCTATTTTCCCTCCCTCTTTAAAGAAGCAGCTGAGTTTGTCCAAAATTATGTTAAATGCCAACAAATGGGTGGCATTTCCAAGAGGGACGAGATGCATGTGCAACCAATCTTTGTTATCGACATCTTTAATGTTTGGCGGATTGATATCATGTGCACATTCCCAAATTCCTACGGGAATTTATATATCTTGGTGGCGGTTGATTATGTTTCTAAATGGGTAGAAGCAATTGCCACCAAGACAAACGGCCATACCGTTGTTTGCAAGTTTGGTCAATCAAACATAGTTTCACGTTTTGGTATTCCCCGAATTATAATTAGTGATATGGGTTCACAATTTAAAATATTTAACATTGGTAAATTGCTTAAACGGTATGGCGTTAACCACTACATAACCACTCCATATCATCCTCAAATGAGTGGCCAAGTGGAGGTTTCCAATAGGCAAATCAAAGAGATTTTGCAAAAGACGGTAAGGCCCGATCGTAAGGATTGATCAAACAAGCTAAACGGTTTGTATTTGCATGTTCACTAGTTAATAAATACGAGGCATATGCATAGATAATAAGATATAATATTTGGTTTGATAGATTGAGTTTTGTTAGACTATACTAGATCTTATTACTGATGTGAAGCTATAGATCTTCTCTTGTTTGCTGGCAGCCTTAAAATTTGATATGGACCAATGAGTTCACTTATCAAGAGTATGTAAGTATTGTGTGGATTTTATTTGGAAAGAGGTCAATTAAAATGTGTGGGGATAAGTTGTGTAAACAACCAAGAGCGGAGTGAGTAGTGACAACAAAATACACATTAGTTAGTTTTTATTATTAGGGGTGGGGGTGTTTATTAACATGCTACACATCTTCCCTTACAAATCCCATTTGTCTTTTGTCGTGTCCCCTTTTCAATCAACCAATGCCTCGTTTGTATAAACTTACTATTTTGACTTGATTTTTAACTAAAAAACAAACAGCTTAAGAAAGATAATCTAGAAGGATTGTGAATCGATCATGTTTATGCAAAACTTTGTGTTCGTATACATCATTGAAAGTTGAGTTATTTTATACAAGTGTACAGTACTTTTAAGTAACTTTCACATTCCATTGTTAGCTTCGTGTATATTATAATGTATATTGATGTAGATGTAAATGAACTGTCTTTGTTTTAAGTTTTCTATAATGATGATATAGTTGCTTCATGGTTCGGCTATAAAGGCGACCATGATTTCCCTAAATCGAACAATTTTGTGGATTTTGAGTGTTTCGATTACGATTCAATCATGAACATTCCGTGGTATTGACTTGATGTTTATTGTCGTGGGAGTTTAGACAGCAATAACCTATTTCTTTTATCAACCTTCATTTATGGGCAGTTTGGTAAACTATTCTTATCATTGGCATTTCTTATGATAACAACTAACTAGTGGGATTACCCGCGCTTCGCTGCGCGGGCAAGAAACTAACCATTGTGAGTACATGTTATTGGCTCATTATGTTACATCCGTAACTAAATATCGCAAATCCATAGTGTATTTTTTCAATTATAGCATCATTTGTAACACCATTTTTACAATAATTACTAACATCATGATCTCCTTATATCACTATATTAACCATGTAAAGAGTAAATCAACCTGTTTGGAAAAAAAATTCAAACAAACAAATCATGACAAACTAAATGACATTGAAATTAAAAAAAAAATGCAATAAAAAGTTTAATGAAAATAAAAATTAGAAATGAAAATTTTACCACCACCATACAATTGTAGTGTTATTTAATGCCTAGATCGGCTCTCAGACAAACCATATACGGGCAAAGCTATTGGAAACAGCAAGTCAACGGCCATTTCTTTGCTTCTCTCTCTAAAATCACCATTTAACCATCGTCGTCAACACTCGCGAGAAAAGAACCGGATGTCACACCCCAACCTACGACGGAAATGTCGGGCGTGAACTGATTGCTCATAGCTCTCAAGGTTGCTATCATGCAACAATATTATAAATTTCACTATCTATTTAATAAATTTAAAATAAAACTAATATTCATTACAATATCCCGAAATACAAATAAAGCATCAAACAAATATAACCATAAAAATAATTGTCTCATTAAATTTTCTCTAATATAATTCCTTAAGTGATCTATTCACATCACACGATGACCTGCATATGCGTTGAAAATAAAGTAGATTTGTCAACACAATGTTGAGTGAGCAACACACCAGTTTAGTGTACATATAATATATCAAAATAAGTAGTGCAACAAGTCATATGAGAATAACAAATTAACCAATGAGCAAATATAAATGAGATTTCGAGAAGCACAAAGGCTACAACGACTGGCGTATGATCATACTATTTCTGAGATTATGCTGGACCTCTGCGAATGCGATTCACAATGAGCACATAAGCACATAACAAGTATGGTATACAATTCGTTAGCACATAAGACAATAGTTGCAGTTTTGTGTATAAGTATATATGAAAAATATATTTACGCATATGTCCCAAAAACGTGGAAAACGAGTAAAATTCTCACATCAAAGACGAACAAAGGTGATTGAGATAATAAGAATGCGGGAAATCACACGCGAATGTTAAAGCCTAATGAGGAACAAAGAAAACGGATACACTAAGTAAAGTACAAGATTTATTACGACAACTAGATAAAAAATATTAAGTTCATATTATAATAATCTACCTATTCTAATAAAGTAAAATAATTGTGACACGTGTCAGTTTGTGGTTAATCCTTACAATTTTTTTCTCTCCAAAACTAATATATGTCATATGTCAATAATTATACACTTTCCTTTTATACTCCATTTATATTATATCTAATTAAATTATTTACTTTTCTTTAAACTCTATTTATATTATATCTATACACTTTTATACAAATATATATTTACATATTATACTAACTAGCCTTTGAACCCGTGTATTACACGGGATTTGTCAAATGACGAAAATAAATATGTTATGTTATTTTAAAAAAATAAAAAAAGTTAAATGTAAAAATAAAATAAATAAATCAGGTATGATATTTTAAGTGTGATTCTTAAAATACTTCTCATGATTGAAATTGCGTGTAGCTTAACATACCATATAACAAATCTAAAAGATTCATTGATGACGATAAACCGAGTTGCTATAAATGCAAGGTCCTACACAAGTCTTTGAGGCTATATTAGTTTTTATTGAAGTTGTTTTGAAATGAACCAAAGTCACCATTTTTTAAAATGACCCATGCGTATTCGATGATTGTCTCATGTCAAATCAAAACGAAACATGTGATACAGTTGTAGTCCGAAATGCAAAAACACAATTTGGTAATGGGATTGCATGTCCGAAAGGTGTCTTCACATTAAACGCAACATGTGATGCAAATTTTGTATACAAAGAAATATTTTCAAATTTGTAATCATCAAATTGAGGTCTCATTTACCATGTAAATTAATGTATTAGACAAAGTAAACAATTTATGAATTATAAATTTTCACGTTTCACGATTTATAAAATGTATCTTTTTCATGTTTCACTACTTGTACTACACATGGTGGATAATATGAACTTAATGTAATTTTCGTGTAATGATATTTAAAAGATAATGATCAATGTGCATATAGACAATAATCTAGAGTATAATGTCATCAGATTACATATATGCACACTTAAATATATACTTTATGCAATGTTGAAAAACCACAACCAACCCAATAATTGATTATATTTAGCATCAATTTTTCTTGAATGGTGATTATAAACTTGGCATTTATACACCTTTAAATAGTTAATAAAATCCATCTAATTATGCTATGGCGCAATTGATAAAATGGTTTTAACTAATGGATAGTTAGAATGAATGAGATGAGATATTAGGAAGTATGATGAAAAATTAGGCTATGAGTGAATGTAGAATTGACACGTAAGCATCAACATTTTCTATTAGTAGAATAACATAAGATTTGTTTTGTTGAAATTGATTATGTAATAAATGTATATTAAATAAAAAAACAAAATTTTACACTTTCCCAAAAACAAAGAATTCGATTTTATAACTTTTTAGAAAAAATCTAAATTACAGGACTCCAAATTTCTTTAAGTATAACTGATCATTGTTTCAAATTTTCAATGCTTAAAAGTTTTTTTTTGAATGACTACGTTTAGAATATTAAATTAAAGATACAAAATTAATAATCACATTAGTTGGAAATTTAAATTAATTAGCATAATTAAAAATTTATATATATGAAGTGAGAAGTCTCGCATAATTCAAACTGAATTCACGAGTCGTTATTATTAAAACATGTGTTGACATCTTTAATAAAAAGTAATGTATACATTAAGCAAAGTTATATTTTAGGTTTTATATTATTGTTAATAGTCATTAATGTATGTATTATATCTTGAGATGTAACTTATAGGTCAAACCATTTTCATCAATGACCTATGGATAGCATGGATTAAGGAGAAGGGAGATTAGAAGATTAGTATGAAATTTTAATGTTGGAATGAATATGGTTAGGACATCTAGGCATCATTATTTTTGTTTATTAGTATTGTAAGATGTACATTATCTATAATATATATAAAAAAAAAATAAAAATCCTACGTGTCGCGATGTGGTCGTTCCCCCCTTTTTTGTAGTCACCAGATTTGCTTGATTTTTAAATGGAAGTTTCTCATTCATTTGACCCGAATTCACGGGTATGAGTCTTATCAAACCCAGATATTTCTTAAACGGGGTATAACATCTCATTAAAATAAAAACTAATCTCACCAAATATTTGATACAAAACTCCAATAAAGTATGGATATACTAAAAATTAATATCCGATTTATTTAAAAAAAGTTATATATTATTTATAATTAAAAAACCAATTTTATAGTAAAAAAAGTAAACGGGTCTTGGGTCCCATCAAACTCATATAGCTTTTAAACCGGGATATAACATCTCATTTATTTGTGAAACAATTTAATATCAAACCATAAGTATATTATTAACTTTTATACAATAAAAAATAAAAATTCAAAAAATAGATAAATATTAAAAACAAATAATATAAAACAACCCCGTAATACGGGGGATAAAAACTAGTATAATATTATATATAAGGATTTATTATTTAAAATAATTAGTTTGATTTATGAAAACATAACTTGATAAATATTATTTTTAGTTTTATAAATATATATATATATATATATATATATGTTGGGTGCAGATTTTTTATCCTCAGGATTTGTTATGATTCAAGGATTCCGAGCTGTCCTACCGATGCGAATATTCTGAGGATGATATTTGACTAATTCAATTGTCCTATAATATTTTTGTTTGTTTTGCAGATAAGACCACGTGTTTAATATGTTAATATGAACGTGGGTTTGCAACGTTTAGTTCTGAAACTTCGTCAACTCAAACGTGGGCAGCAACGGATCATGGAAGACTTAGTCTAGGGTTTATTCCGGATTTCTCGGAATTTCAATTGTACTCTTTGCTTATTTAAACGAGCTGATAAGATCGATTAGAACACACACTACACTGCTTTAGCTACTAGCACTCATTGTAACACTTAGCATCTGATTTATTATCAGCTCCACCACTTGTAACCACCTTTTTGTTATTAATAAAATTGACAGTGATAGTTTTCACCGTTCGGGGTTTTTTGTGCCGGAGATTCTTACAATCAAGGGCTTTTTCCCTCGTAATCAAATCGTTGTGTTCACTCATTTTTCAATCAAGCACTCTACCTCACGTACTAATTTGATCAAAAGTTACTTTGTTAATTTTTTACCAAAACAATTTGGCGCCCACCGTGGGGCAAACGGTGCTTTGATCATAATTAACTCTCAAACTAAACCCTACTCTCATCCACAACATGTCTTCCCAACCGAATGTTGTTTCTTCTTCTGTCACAACTTCAGACTCCTCCGTGAGGCCTTCTATGCCTCCTTCTCCTGCTGGTTTTATTCCGAAGAAACCGGACAACACTCAGAAGAAAGCTGCTACTCCCGTGTTCTCAGGAGAGAGACCGTCTCCCCCGGATCCCATTATGGTGTCCAACAACAACCTTCTGTCTCTGTATAGACGGTTACAGGAACAAATGGGTTGCCAGAACAAGACCAACCAGATGCTTGTGAAGGAACTGGAAGATTTCAGGAAGGCCAAAAAGCCGGTGGAAGAGTTTACACCACTAATCCCAAGATCTCTGGATTTCACTCCTTTAGGATCTTCAGGATTGGTGTGTCCGGAGTCGGCCATGGCGTACAATCCTGGATCCTCATCTTTCCAACAGTCTGGATCCTCAGAATTGTTCCATCGGGCGGGATCCTCAGGATTGTTCCATCAGTCAGGATCCTCATGTCCTTATCAGCAGGCGTTATCCTCAGGATTGTCGCAGCAAGGAGGACCCACAGGATCGTCCCAGTAGTCCGGATCCTCATGATTATCCCACCAAACGGGATCCTTAGGTCTTTATCAGCAGGCGTTATCCTCAGGATTTCAGCAACAAGTAGGATTCTCAGGAGTGCCTCCATCAGGGACCATCAATCCTCAGCAGCCATTTGCTTACACTCAGCAGTTTGCAGGGTCCTCTGAGGTGCACCAGGGAGACTTCATCCCGATGCAGGCTAACACTTCGGCCACCCCATTTGTCACTCCAGGAAACACTACGTTTGGGAATACGAATTACAACACCCAGACTGTTCCTCATAATATTAATCAGGGTAACTCTTTCAATACAATTCCATTTAATGCTAATCAAGGATTTTTGCAGGATGCAGGCATAAGTTCAGGTTTAGCCCGAGAATTACAAAAGCTTAAGGACATGATATCAAATGTTTCTGGTGTAATCCGTCCCATAGCTGAAGTTCCCACTGTTAGTCACAGAGTATCCCGATTTGTACCATCAATTGGTGACGTACAGATCCCTAAACGGTTTCAAACCCCAAATATGAAGCTATATGATGGTTCGACGGACCCCGAGGAACATGTTGCACAGTCTAGAGAGCGTATGGAGATCAACCCAATCCCTATGGAAATCAAGGAAGCATGCATTTGCAAGGGATTTGGGTCTACCTTGACTGGAGCATCCATGAAATGGCTACTGAGTATTCCTCCTAATACTATCACTTCCTTTTCTCATTTGATTAACTTGTTCAATAACCAATTTTCTTGGAGTAGAACATTTGAGAAAATGACAGGTGATCTTTACAGGGTTACCCAGAGAATCCTGGGGAATCCTTGAGAGATTTTATTACCAGGTTTAGCAAGGAGTCATTGGAGATTCCAAATCTAAATCCTGCTTCAGCAGTGGAAGCTCTTAAGTTGGGGTTAGAGAAAGACTCCTCATTCTATGATGATCTTGTTATGACTCCATGAAGGTCATCGAATGAAGCAAGAAGCAGAGCCCTAAGGTTTATCAGGCTAGAAGACGATAAGAAAAACTTTAAAAAGATCGATATCCCGAAGTATGACCAGACGAACAAGAAGGCCGAAATCCCCGGGAAAATCATATCGATCAAAGCCTTACTATAAACCTGATAACCCCAAGATCAATGCAATAGATGATGAAGATAATGAAGAATATCCTAATGTTTCTGAATATTGTTTTTCTGTTGATATTGGTAGATTAATGTGTGTCATGCAGGATTTAGGTGAGAAAGCCAGGTGGCCAAAGAAGATGGAAAAACAAGGAGTCTGGAAAGACAAATCAAAGTGGTGTGCCTTCCACGAAGACTTTGGGCACTTGACCGATGATTCCATTACACTCAGACGGGAGATCAGCTATCTTCTCATCAAAGGCCACTTGAAAGAGCTACTTGGCGGGAAAAAGGGAAGAGAGCAAAATCCTGAAAAAGTTCATGAAAAGCCGACTCCTCCACCAACGGATGCAAAAACAATCATGTTCATATCCGGAGGATCTGACATCTATGAAACCTCTTATTCTGCTGCAAAAAGAAATGCTGACCAACGAAAGTTACAAGTGGTTGACAGGCCAACAAAGACATCTATTCTCACTCAAACCAAGACCATATCCTTTGATGAAAGCGATAGAGTCAATATTCGGGATCCCCACCATGATAGTTTGGTAATAACATTATATGTGGCTAACCATTATGTGCGCAGGATCCTCATAGATGGTGGAAGCTCTGTCAACATTATTCAACTAGATGTGCTGAGAAAGATGAATATTCCTGAGGATGAGATTATCCCCAGTTCCTCAATATTGGTTGGATTCAGTGGAGAAACTAAGAATACTATTGGGCCAGTATATGTCGAAGGGGTAAATAAAATGAAAAAATTTTGTTATTGACTGTTTGTCTTGTTGCAATATTATATTAGGCAGGCCCTGGATACACGACATGGAAGCAGTCCCCTACACTTACCACCAGTGTGTGAAACTCCTAATTCCGTGGGGAGTTATCAAAATCATCAGTGATCAACAAGATGCAAAGAATTGCTACACCTCTTCTATGAAGTGTACTGCCAAATCCCAGCAGGCGTAGCAATTACAGAAGCCAGCACGAGACGTAATGGAGGCCAGGGAACAAGAAATTAAAGAAGTACTTCCTTATCCCGAGGATCCTGAAGTCAAAGTGCTGATAGGAACGAGCATTCCTGAGGATATTGAGTCAAAATTGCTCGATTTCCTCAAGTCAAGACTGTCAACATTTGCATGGAAACATGATGATATGACAGGTATTTCCAAATATATTATAACACATAAACTTGGAATTGATAATTCTTTCAGGCCAATCCATCAAAAAAGAAGAAATTTTGCACCTGAGAGAAACATAATCATTCAAGAAGAAGTTGAAAGAGTACTCTTGAAGGAAAACATGATTAGGGAAGTCAAATATCCCCGATGGTTAGCAAATGTGGTGGTTGTGTAGAAAAAGAATGGAAAATGGAGAGTTTGTGTGGATTTCACATACTTGAACAAGGCGTGTCCTAAGGATCCATTCCCTCTACCACACATAGATTCAATGGTAGACGCTACAGCCGGCCACGAGATGCTGACATTTATGGATGCATCCTCAGAATTTCAGCAAATCCAAATGGAGCCCTCAGACCAAGAAGACACGGCCTTCATGACTCCCACAGGTATTTATTGTTATATTGCTTTGCCCTTTGGACTTAAAAATGCAGGTGCGACCTATCAGAGAGTAGTTAACATGATGTTCAAAGAGAAAATGGGGGACACGATGGAGGTCTATATTGATGATATGGTGGTGAAGTCCAAGAAAGATGAGGATCACCTCCAGGATCTCAAGACCGCGTTTGATATCCTTGACAAATATAACATGAAGCTGAATCCTGCAAAGTGCCATTTCGAAGTGAAGGCTGGCAAATTCTTGGGATACATGGTCACCAAGATGGGGATAGAGGCGAGTCCAGAGCAGATACAAGCTATCCTGAATCTAAAATCCCCAGCATCAGTTAAGGACGTTCAAAGGCTGACTGGCAGGATAGCGGCACTCAACAGATTCATATCCAAATCCTCATAAAAGTGCAAAGAATTTTATGATATCCTGAGGAAAAATAAGAAGTTCGAATGGACCAGTAAGCATGAGGAAGCTTTGATGTCCTTAAAAGCTTATCTTTCTTCTGCTCCTCAACTGGTAAAACCCGAAGAAGGTGAACCTCTATCTATATATCTAGTTGTATTAAATAATGCTGTAAGTGCAGTTTTAGCCAAGGATCTCGAAGGTCAACAGCATCCCATCTATTATGTAAGTAAAAGTCTATTGGATGCTGAAACCAGGTATTCTTATCTTGAGAAATTAATTTTAGCACTTATTATGGCATCTACTAAACTTAGACATTATTTTGAAACTCACCCTATTCATGTCAAAACTAATTACCCTATTAAGTTTATTTTAAGAAAACCAGAAATGTTAGATAAGATGGCAAAATGGGCTGTGAAGCTGAGTGCATATGATATAGCATATGAACCTAGGACTGCCATCAAATCCCAGGCATTAGCAGACTTTGTGGCTGATGTCACCAGTGAACTTAAAGAAGAAGCAGACTTGGAAGTCCAACAACTTGAAGAAACCAAAGATAAGTGGACTCTATACACTGATGGTGCTTCAAATGTTAGAGGAACAGGTCTCGGGATCCTGTTGAAATCGTCACAGGGGGACATTATACCTCAATCCATATCCTGCGGATTTCAAGCCACAAATAATGAGGCAGAATACGAAGCTTTGATAGCATGATTACAACTAGCAATCGGCAGGTTTATTCAAGTACATGCTGATTCATTATTATTAACTAATCACTTTAATGGTTCGTGTACTGTTAGAGGAGAAAAACTAATGAAATATTTAGAGCTAGTTAAAAAACTAGCAAAGTGTTTCAAAATGTTTGATATTTCACAGGTACCTAGAGAAGAAAATGTTGAAGCAGATGCCCTAGCGTATTTATCTTCATCCTTCTGGATACCAGAAGGTGTCAAGATTCCTATCATACATATCCTGAGTCCAGCAATAGGAGAGCAAGATGTCAACGAAATATCAGAAGATGATGAAGATATGGGAGTTAAAAATCCTGAAGATAATGAAAATTCTTGGATTATCCCAATCAGGAGATATATTCAGGAAGGAGTTATCCCCAAGGATGAAAACCCAAGGGCTTTTCGCACAAAGTTAATACCATATACTATAATGAATGATATATTAGACAGGAAATCTCTTACAGGACCATATCTTAGGTGCTTGGAGAAGACAGAAGCTCAAGAAGTTCTTCAGGATATCCATGAAGGAGATTGTGGGAATCACACTGGGGCAGAGCACTATTCTCCAAAAATCCTGAGGATAGGATACTTTTGGCCAACGATGAAGAGGGATGCTATGAATTATTCTCATAAATGTGATGCATGCCAAAGACATAGCAACATTTTGCACCAGCCAGCAGAACCCTTGTATCCTGTTATATCCCCTTAGCCTTTCATGAAGTGGGGAATGGATATTGTTGGAAAGCTACCGAGAGCTCCAGAAGGAAAAGTCTTTATGCTGGTTATGACAGATTATTTCTCGAAGTGGATTGAAGCGGAAGCTTTTGTTCAAGTCAGAGAGAAAGAAGTTATCTCATTCATAAAGTGCAATATCCTGACAAGATTTGAAATCCCAGCAGAGATAGTGTGTGACAATGGCTCGCAGTTCATTGGCAAAAGAACCACCAACTTTTGTGCCAGTTGGGGAATCAAGATGATCACCTCAACACCTGTCCATCCCCAGGCTAATGGTCAGGACGAGTAAAGCAACAAAATCATTATCAATAACCTGAAGAAAAAGTTGGGGTCTAAGAAGGGAAAGTGGGTCGAGGAACTACCTTTTGTTCTTTGGGCAGATAGGACCACTTCAAAGAATGCTACTGGTCAGACTCCTTTCTCATTAGTATCTATTTTTTCGGGTTAGACTTCAAGGTTTATGACCGGTCAACACGTGTTCAGATGAGAAGTAATGTTAGCAAAATGGATTAGGAGAAAGTTGTCGTTCGAAAAAAAACAAAGTGGATTGGGAGAATAAATGACATTTGCATTTCATTAAGTTTATAATATATACTTATATATTATGTTTCAAATATTTTCTACCTATGTGTAACACAGGTACTATCATATTATAACTAAAACACCAACCCGAGTTTATAACAATATAACCTCATTGTTATTCCGTAATAATATTTCATAAAAGTCGAAAATGTATAAATTACACAAAATCAATTGCAATTTCTTGAAACAAGCTATGAACTAAACACATAATCACTTAGCACACATTTTTACACACATAATATTGTAATGGATGTCTAAAATATTAGTTTCATGATTTCACCAACGTTCGGGGTTAGACTCGCGTGATTCAATAATTCCCCGAATTACTGTTATGTGAATGTTTGTGCAATAACAAACACACTTAATTAACCTTAATTAGGTGATAAACATGAATGAATGTTTGGAATAACTGAGTTTGTGTTAACGGTGTTAACCTGAAATTGTCGGGTGGCACATAACATCTTAAATTTTCTAATAAACAAAATATTTATTTATTACATTTTGGTAATAAATAAAAGATGATGGAGACATTATGCAATTTCAGGAAAAAAAATTAGCATCAACTAACATGGGCTAGCCACCCTATTTTTCTTCATTTTCAAGTAACTCATTATCCAAGTTCAAGAGAAAGAGGGGGAGCGTGTAGAGACAGAAACCGAGCAAATAGCTTCAAGGCCTTAGCTTTTGCATCGAAACAAGCTAAATCAACTTAAATCATCATCATCATTATATGGAATGTGGAATATTCTCCTCCTATTCTATTGCTTCTAGTTAATTTATTTCCTTACTGTTCACCTACAATCATGCATGTATTTTTGATGAATTTTTTCCGGCTTCTTGATCGAGCCATTGACGAATCCGACCTTACTTTTGGCAAACAGGAAATTTAGCATCTCCTTGACCAATCTGCATAATTCCCATCGGTAAGAACGTCGTTAACGTGCATTTGTCTTGGGTAGTCAGAGGGATGGAGATAGTAAGGGGAATCATGATTGATTCCTTCTTCTTTGGTTTTACCCGTCGAATTATCTTGGTCGCCGACCATGCTTCTGGTATTGTTTTGATCGGAGGATCTTTAGAAAGACCGCTCTGATACCATAATAAATTATTATGGGTTGTAATGTTTGATTGATTGTGTTTCGTATATCACAACTGGAAGAATAAAGGCCTCTTTATAGAAAGAGTGCCAAAAATACATGTATGATTTTAGGTGAACAGTAAGGAAAGAAATAAACTAGAAGCAATAGAATATGAGGAGAATATTCCACATTTCATACATTATCAATTCATAGATAGCTAGGGCTCTGGTTCCAATGTGAGTTTTCAATTTAAAACATTTATTTTTCATTAATAGATTTGCATGGGACCTTGGATTATTGTGTTATGAAGGACAAGGATTCATAAAATTGGAATCTTGATGTAGCATTATTCGTTAAATTTCAAAACCCGAAACCCAACCCAGTTTAAACTTTCGGATTTTCGTATTTAGTAAACTCTATTTTTAACTTATAATAATATTATTCCATCTTTTCGATTTTAATCCTAAACTCCATTTTATGTATTTGATACGTTAATTGCATTTTATTCAAGTCTAGGGTAATGTCACATGTTTTCATGTTTGATCTACCATTAACTCGTTTAACACCATTTTAAATGATTTCAGAGGTGTTTCAACTCATTTTATGATAATAGACTTGGTTGAATATATTCCTTATGTTTCAACTCAACCTTTATGGTCATTTTAAAGGTTTTGAATGTTATTCATGTTCATTAACAAGTCTTGACCAAATTTAATTCTCTGTATCATCTTTGGTCATGTTTACCTATAAATAGAGCTCATTTGCTTCCTAATTCACTTTGCCACAAATCAATTTACAAAGTATTGTTATTATTCTCTCATTTAGGTGTATTTTACCGACTTTGACTTTCAAAAGTCAAACCAATCAAGTTTCAAGTTTCTTATTTTTTGTTCTTGTTTTCATTCCTCGGGTATGTTTGTCTTATTTAGTTCATGCTTTAATAGTTTAAAACATGATGTTATGATTAATTTAAAATTAGTATTAGTTCATCAAAAACGAACTTGACTTGCTTATGAATGTATTCGGTTTCGGTTTGGTAATTTGATTATATCTAAAACCAATTTCTTTTAATTTATTATTCTAGAAATATTATTACCAAGCCGGAAACGAACCCGACATAAATGGTTGAGTTCGAGTCCAACCGAAAACGAACCACTCGCTACGACTCATTTTTGGCCCATTTGGGATTTTTCTCGAAACGAGCCCGACTTACATGACTAAGAAATATTATAACCCAGCATTTTATAAATAGTTAAAATTAATCAACTTTAAAACTTTACGACGGAAACTCTAAAAATAAAAAATTATAGAGTAAATATATATTTTTGCTTTCAAAGGTTTAAAACACTAAATCATGAACCGAATCTTCAATGTCTTTCATTTCCGTTTATTTTCTTGAATTTTATTTTGAACCTACAAATATTTTCTAGGCCGCTCGTCGAACCGAACTCATCCGGGTCAGCTCGCTTAAACGCGTAGTTTTCTTTTCACTCGCTTACTTTAACATGTGAGTTTTTAATATCCCCTTTTTAACATTTTTAATATTTTGGGGTGTAGCACGTCACGGATCTGTTTTGGATTTCACCATCACAACCGCCATTGCAGATCATATTTAATGTGTAAATAGTATACTTTACGCATATAGGGACTATGTGCATAGAATAATTCTCGCTTATGGATAGTATTCGCAAAGTATAAAGTATTTACTTTATACTAGTTCCCACATAACAGATAATATACGCATAGAATAGTTCTCACATAGCACAAGTATTCATATTCTAAAGAGAATATTTTACTTATGTGAGTACTTTGATGTGCTAGTAGCCTAGTACTGGAGGACTGGTGAGTACTTAATGTTTAGCGGGTACTTTGTTGTGTACTCAAATTAACACAACAAAGAGATAATCAATTGAGAAGTAATTACTATGATTCAATTTACTCAATAGAGAGATTACAATAAGAAACAAAAAGATAACAAGAGGGAGATGGGAAACAGATTAGAGAATAAGAGATGAGAAGACTAGAACCAACTGCTAACAATATTCATTCATACCCTATTCCATACTCTCGTCGTGCTTATAACCTTTGCTGGTCATTACCAAACCCGTGGGCCTTTCACCAACATCGAACAGGGCTGCAAGGTTGGGTCTACTAGGATTGGGCCAATTGTGTTCATAACATACTTGACATACAAAAACTTGATGTGCTTTGAAGAGTATTCATAGAGTGTGGAATTTGACAGTTCACGTATGGACTTTGCACATATTTGAAGAACAACATGTAAATAGCATAGTTAGTGGCGTAGCCAGGTTTTTATTCCTATTGGCCGGTTCGGAAAATTTTGAGGGACGGGCGACTCATTGTCAATCACTTTAGTTTTGGTTTTCTACGATTTTGATGTCGAAATTTCTACGGAATCGATGTAAAAATACATGAATATATAACATTAAAAAAAATTTGTATGGTTCAACCGAACCCGTTCCACAAAAGTTGTCTACACCCCTAAGCATAGTGCATGTAGTTACACCAACATGTGAGTTTTAGATCCCCTCTTTAACATGTTTTAAGACGGTATGCATACTTGGAAGAATACATAATAGAGAAATGTGTTTTTATAAGTAAAGTCTTATAGTAGAGTAAACATGTTTTATTGTTAAACTAACAAACTTTTTAAAGTAAATACCGAAGTTTGGTAACCATAACCGAAAACACAAACAATATTTTAGATCATAAGCTCGATCCTTGTAACTTTCATTAGCTCGAAAATTACAATGCATAATGATATAACCCATGATTCGGGTATATATATTAGTTTAAACATGAAAACCTAATTAGACTAGAATACAAACTTCTTATCATACTCAAATACTAATTAGTAAAAACATATTTAAACAATTAATTAAATAACTTGTAGCCCAAATAATGTGCTCGACTTGGTCCCGAAGATACTGATCCACCATAGGCTTGATGGACCGGCCCAAACCAGATTATGGCTAAAAAATACAAAATGTATTAAATGGTAAATGTAGTATAATGTCAAGTTTGCTATGTACTATATCCCTTTAAGGGCGAATTGTTATAGTGCCTCCAAAGGTGGCCCTTGAAAACGGGCATAACTTGGCCCACGAACCTCCGTTTCAAGATCATTACCCGTCAAATCGAAGCTTGAGACGAGGAGCACATTGTGGCAAACGGTTATATGTCTACTATTCATTTTGAAGATTTGATATTGCTGCCTACATCGATAAGAGGGTAGAAAGGCGTAAGATTCAAATCGGGGTAAATTCAAACAAGCATACATCGGGTTTTGTATACTGTTATGAGAATAACGAGTTATCAAAGGCTGGCCTAGCTAGCCAAGTCAAATTAATATGAAACCACTCACAAGCGTGTTGACATTGTGGTTGGATGTGAAATCCGTCAATTAAGAATCTAGTTTCGTTTGAAAACATTTACCCTACATTGTATACGTTTTTTGTGTCATTGTTTATTTGTTTCTTTTCAAGTCGCTTTTATATTTTACAATAACGCAACTGACAGCACTCTTTAAGGGGTAAATTGCAACGATTATATGTGTACTATTCATTTTGAAGATTTGATATTGCCGGCTACATCGATAAGAGGGTAGAAAGGCGTAAGATTCAAATCGGGGTAAATTCAAACAAGCATAAATCGGGTTTTGTATGATGTTCGGAGAATAACAACGAGTTAGCAAAGGCTGGCCTAGTCAAGTAAAATTAAGTAGAAACCACCCGCATGCATGTTGGCATAGTGGTTGGATGTGAAATCGGTCAATTTAGAATCTAGTTTCATTTGAAAACATTTACCCTACATTGTATACGTTTTTGTGTCATTGTGATGGAGGCCCAAGTATTGAAGAACAGGCCATGCTATATTTGGAGGCCCATGATCGTGCCTCCAAAGATGGCCCACGAAAACGGGCATAACTTGGCCCACGAACCTCCGTTTCAAGCCCATTACCAATCAAATCGAAGCTTGAGACGAGGATCACATTGTGGCAAACGATTATATGTGTACTATTCATTTTGAAGATTTGATATTGCCGCCTACATCGATAAGAGGGTAGAAAGGCGCCTTAGTCTTTGTTCACAAGTGTAGTTAAGTAGGAGAACATGTTATAGAGCATTGGTATAAGCACGAAAGCTTCTTGTATTTATTATAACTTTTTAACGATAAATACACATCAAAGAGCACGACTAGGGACGAAGTAGATCAACACAAAACCCTAAGACCGAAATGATTTATATTTATGTTAGGTTCGCCTTTGATACAAACCTGGAAAAGTTGTGTTACTTGGCCTAACTTTGCCAAAGCATAACAAGGTATAAGAGCATTCTCATCAGCTCCTATATATTACACTTTATCTATATAATATATAGAAAAATATTGTTTTCCTCTTATTTAGGTTTACGTCAGGTCCTGTATTTTATTCTCCATCTCTAAAATATGTAGCACCATTCTCTATATTTACTATTCTACTGTTCAATCTATATATGACAATTCCTTCCTTTTTCCTCTGTCCATTCCCTCCCAAAAGAACTTGAAAAGTTTCCTGTAATCACAAAACAATAACAACAGATTTTGAAAGATGCCTTTAATCTTGGTTCTCAGAATAGCTTTTACCAATCTTAGTTGTTTTTATCAGTCTGCTTCCAACTCGTAGGTTTGTGTCGATAGCTTCTACTGGTACATTTCATCTTCTTTTTATTTTTGCATGTTCATCGAGATTCATATGCTAGTTTCTCTTCAATATGTATTGTGTTAGCATATTTGTGAATGATTTTGTAACATTGAGATGTAGATGAATACCTATTATTTTTGTTTATTTTTTCTGCCAGCCAAGTGTTTGATAAAAGTCCTCAATGAGTTTATGTTCTATTTACCTTAAAGAAACGGAATCCATGGTTGTGGTTGCTTAGTGATTATTATATATTGATAAGCATTAATATTTTGTGGCTTGTTAGTGAATAGTTGTATGTTAACACATCATTTCATGTTATTTTGATTACCATTCTAGTTGTAAATTTGCCTTTCTTGTACTTGATGATGAAGACGCCATTGGGACCGTCTTGTTGTGCTTGATGTTTCTGTTTTTTTTAATATGCTTTGATGGTAATGCGTCGGATTTGGGTCAGGTTTAAGTAATTCCAGCCCATACCCGATTATAAAACCTTTTTCCAAACCCGACCCAAAACCCGTCGAGTTTTCATTGGGTAATTACCCGTCGGGTATCGGGCAAACCCACGGGTTTCACGGGTATACAATGAGCTGAATATCTGATGCAATAAACAACCTACAAGTCATACGAAATGTTTTGGAATACATATGATTATTGTCATAAGATACTTTTGGTTGTTCATTTGCTATACCGAATGCTAATATATTTATGTTCTTTAAGACCATTTTATATGTTAATTATAGTTTTCATCTTTTGGCAGTTAGTGGCATTGTAAAACCCCTTTCCCCGTATGGATTCACAGAGTATGGATTCACAAAACATGTCTACACAAGAGCAATGTATGTACTTTACCAACCTTTTAAGCGAAGATCATCAACTCATTCCCAATTATGGTGGACAAAGCGAAACCTCACCAGAGACCTATAATAAAAATTCAAGGGGTGCGAACTTTAGCACTAAAGAAGACACTCTACTTGTCTCCGCATGGCTGAATTGTAGCCTTGATTCTGTTCAAGGAACAGATCAAAAACACTCCCAATTTTGGGAAAAGATCTTTAACTACTTTCAACAACATAGAGATACAACAACTAAGCGGTCATCGAAGTCTTTAAACTTACGATGGTCAGCTATTCAAAAAGCCACAAATAAATTTTGTTCGGCACTAGATCAAGTTAAAAGATTAAATCAAAGTGGCATAACTGATCATGATAAGGTAGCATTTTCTTTCTTATACCTTTATTATAATGATGTTAAATAAAATTGCATTTATTATATCTAACATCTATATTGTTTGTTTAAATGCAAGATTGACAAGGCAAAGATTATGTACCATAAATTAGAAGGTAGCAACTTCCAATTTGAGCATTGTTGGCACCTATTAAAGAATGAACCTAAGTGGATTTTGCATGCCACAAAGAAACCTACAAAGAAAAGGAGGATCAACCCAACCCCGACCCCAACTCAATGCCCCTTTCCTATATATGATGCACCAGTAAATCTCGATGCAGAGAATGCAATTGAGAGCGATGATATCGATTTAGACCGACCAATAGGTAGGAAAGCTAAAAAAAGAAAACGAAAGGCTCAAGGTATGCAATCCGAGGAAATCATCCAACTTAGGAAGATGAAGTATAATCTTTTTGAGCAGTGTCGTGCTCAAGATAAGGAGCTTTATCTCCTAAAAGCTGAAAAGATGAAGTTTGAAAGGAGAGACAAGAAGAACAACTAAGGTTGGAGGCTGAGAAAATAGAGCTTGCCAAGATGGAATTTAATCAATGAATTATGGTGATGGATTTGAGTGCAATGTCAGATATGCAACGCCAATATTTTGAGGAGCTTCAAATGGAAATCATGAGGAAACGCAATCATACTTGAGATAATTACTTCGAGGAGCTCCCATGTTTTTGTTGGTTACATGGTAACATACCGGTTGTTATTTTGGCGTGTGTTTTAAATCTGATTTTTGGTATGATTAATGTTTTGTTCTAACATGCTCAAGGAACGCGTTTCGCCATTATTGTAAGAGTAGCTCCTGAACTAATTTGTTATAATATTTGTCATGAACTCTTGTTTTAATATTTGTCATGAACTCCATCTCTAACCTTTTGCTTTAATATTTGTGCATGTAATGCATTTAAGTAGATTTTTATGCATAATGCTACATGATGTCATATAGCTTGATGCCACATCTAACAGTAAGCTATTTGGGCATACTGCATTTGTTATGGGTCTTAATTTATGGCTAACAAGTATAATAGTAGTTTTGTTATCATATCTATTAAACTTAATTAGTGATTAGCTAACTTTCAAACCACGCCTAAGTTCAGATGACGATGAGCATTTTGATAAGTTGAAAGGATGGCAAGGTTTGTCTCCAGATGTATATTTGTCTTGCATATAAGATATAAACATTAATTAGATGCTAAATTTTGTGAAAATTTATTAAACTCAATATTTGAGAACAAAAATTATAATAAGACAAAGTAAATAGTAGTTAAAGTTTGTTATAGAAAGAGAAAAATAAAATATTATTTTAATAAAATAGAGTTAGAGATAAAGGATGAGATGTGGAGGGATAAACAAAATGTAGATCAAATTATATAGTATGGTGATTTTTCTCTAAATTATAGAGATAGAGATAAAGGAGCTGATGGGAATGCTCTAAAACGTAAACGTAAACAAACACAAACTATATTGTTCATTACATATATGATTAAAGACATAAACCAATGAACAACTGGAACCAAGATGCACCTACAGACACCCCTTGGCATTATTTTCATTTGTTTCTTGTTAGACTTCACTCTGTAACAAAAATCACATATATAAACCATCACTTGAAACTCACAGCTAGTGCTGGCTTTATCTTGTTTATAAGTTTCGTTCTAGCTTTTAGTTTCTTTTGGTCTAAGCGTGCTTTTGTCTTCATCATCCCCATCATCACTTAAGTGCCTAGCTCTAACGTCGTTCTCTGAGCGTTGAGGTTCCAAACTAAAACATCCAAATACTGAATGTATATATATCCTAAGCATAATCACATCTTCAACCAGTATTCCCAAGTTGGTTGCTATTACACCCCACATGTTAAATTCACTTATATGATATGTCTATAGCCACCTTCTTTTTTTTTCTTAACAAACTCATATAAATCAAATAAATCAATAACCTTGTCATTCTCAAAACATGATGGGAACAAATTTGATCAGCTCAAGTAACAGTGTGCAAACCTTTATGTCATAACAGAAAATTTAGGTTTGAGAATGGACCGATGTTAATGAATAGAGGTTGGATCCTACAATATGCTAAGAAAGTAACATATTCCATCAAATGATTCAATGTAAGTGAATCCTCCCTGCGTAAATCTCTTTGCATCTTCATCAATTTGCAAAGTACCCATCCAAATACTCCTCCTTTCTCTGTTCATATCATTCATCTTCAATTCTCTCCATACTTTGTGTACATCATCATCCGTCCGTATTGAACTCCTGCTTTCAAACATATTCGACAAGTAACACACCGATCCCTCAAGATGATATTAAATACGTGGAGTCGTAATTGATCCAGACCTAATATATTCTTGTCAAGATCAGGCGTGTAAAACACACTAGGAATCAGAAAAGATTTGTCAAATATGCTCATTTCTATTGGTAATCAATCATAGAAGCCACAAACAGACAAACTAATTGATGATTGTAAACAGAAATTATGAACAAGAGATTGTATATGGAATGGAAATTATTATTGTTTACACTGATGATTCGATTACAATTGTATAGCCAGCCATATATATACATATGAGGCGTCGCTTTGTAAATCGACACACCGATTCACATCGCTTTTATCTAAACGATGTTTACAAACGACAGCTATTGTACCCCTAACTGCCTAACGGGCCTAATTACAAAAATATATATATTCCCCTGTTAATAATTAATATTTATATAATAAGGGAAAAGATCCAATACAATAATGCCTTAACGTACAATACGTACGGGAATCCATTTTTTCACGAATCGATCCATGAAATCACATCCAAACATCTCGGAATCGTCAATACATATCCAATCAATCATTGGTTTACCCAAAAAAAAAACAGTTTTGAATGGTTAATCGATCAATTTTTCACTTTTTTTTCACAAAGACCGTTTTTGTGCGTTTAAATTTTTGTGAGCGTTTTCTGAGCGTTTTATGTTTTTTCCTTTGTTTTTTGCCTTTGAGCATCTCGCATACCGTACGTTAAGGCATTAGCGTACTGCACCCTACATAATAATACACATATCATTATATCTTTAGTATCTGTATGTGATTAATACTTCATTGTCCCCCTTAATCACAAACAATCTTAGGTCTTCATCTTCTTTACATGGCCATCTTTTTTTTCTTGAAACCGGGTGGTGCAGACGAGGTTCCCGATTTGGTCTTCATTTATCATGTTCACTACAAGCCTTCAAGATATGTAGGTCCAGGCATTGTTCGCTGTTGCTTCTACATATCTTCCATGTAACATTGCCATCATTAATAGATCATATAAATATATTTCTGTACCATCGCTCAGGTACGATGGAATGGGCTTCTCGAAATAGTATTTAAGGTACACTTTGTGGTACCATTCCACGAGTTCCTAGAACATATTTATGAACTCATTAACTTGTAAATGAGATTTATAAGCCTGCAAAGTGTTTAACAGATTCATACAGTCACTTATTAACGATATTGCTGGAAGAGTTGAGTAATCTTCTTCCATTCTTGAGTCTTGTTGGGCCTGCAAATCAATCGCGTCAAAGTAATTTGCCAAATACTCGCCCCTCTTCGCTTTCAAACGCCTCTGACCCATTTGAATCTTCCCCATCAATATTCAGATTAATTGTGACATAAATCTCCTTTAAATATGACTTTAAATCCTTGTTTAGTTAATTGTTTTAGGATTAATATATTATTATTATTATCAACGCTAGGCACGTAATACACACTCTTCTAAGGTGTATTTATTCCATCAGAACAGATTTTCATGTCTTCTGTTACTTTTAATCCCTAAAG
Organism: Bidens hawaiensis; assembly: GCF_021521415.1. NCBI lineage: Eukaryota > Viridiplantae > Streptophyta > Magnoliopsida > Asterales > Asteraceae > Bidens > Bidens hawaiensis. Next base: position 176,615 of record NW_027504858.1, read on the forward strand.
AACAGATTTCCATCACACTCTTCTGTATTTAATCCCTAAAGAAGGAGGTTTCGATCTCATTGCATATTATTGTGACTCTGATTGGCTTGGATGTCTGATCACAAGGAGATCTAGAACGGGCTATATGTTACTTTTAGGAGCCTCCATATCATGGAGGTCTAAAAGGCAATCAGTCGTCTCACGATCATCGGCGAATACCGGGCAATGTGAAGTGCAGTTAGTGAAGTTTTGTGGATGAGTTGGCTCCTTACCATCCTAGAAGTGGCTCCTACCGGACCAACACCCTTATTTTGTGACAACCAAGTTACTCGTCATATAGCAAATAACCCAGTTTTTCACGAACGCACTAAGCATGTTGAGATGGACTGTTTTTTGTTCGAGAATGTGTCAAATCAAAACACATACACCCCATGCAGATCAACACCAAAGCACAAATTGCCAAATCCTAACCAAACCTTTGGGCGCACAGTTGTTTCGTACACCACTTGGCAAATTAGCATTCGTGATCTTCATGCTCCAACCTAAGGAGGAGTAATGGAAACCAATTTTTACTTCCGTGAATATCACAATTATCATTTATTTTCCTGCCTTAGCTATAGCCTATGTTATTGTCTTGATTACTACGTTTACAATTATATATAGAGGGGATATGTGCCTTCTATTTCTTTGTAACCCTTTTCAATAACAATAATCATCATCATAATTTATTTATAAGCGTGCTTTTGTCCTCATCATCCCCATCACCACATACTTGCTTGGTTCTAACCGCGCTCTCTGAATGTTGTAGTTCCAAACTAAAACACCCAATACTGATTGTATATATATTCTAAGCATAATCACACTTCAACTAGTAGTCCAAAGTTGGTTGCTATTACACCCCACATGTTAGATTCACATATATGATATATGTCTATAGCCACCTTCTTTTTTTACAAACTCAAATAAATCAATAACCTTTCCAATATCTAAACATCATGGGAACGAATTTGATCAGTTCAAGTAACAGAGTACAAACCTTTATGTCATAACAGAAAAATTATGTTTCAGAATGGATCGATGTAAACGAATAAGAAAGTAACACAATCATCAAATGATTCAATGTAATTGAATCCTCCCTGCCTAAATCTCTTTGCATCTTCATGAATTTGCAAAGTACGGTTATTAAAGTACCCATCCAAATACTCCTTTCTCTGTTCATATCATTCATCTTTAATTCTCTCCATACTTTCATTGTGTACATCATCATTCGTCTATATTGATATCCTACTTTCAAACATATTCGACAAGACATCGATCCCTCAAGATGATAATAACTGTGTGGAGTCAGATATAATTGATCCAGACTTAATAAAGATCAGGTGTGTAAAACGCACTAGGAATTAGAAAAGATTTGTCAAATATGCTCAATTCTATTGGTAATCATATAAGCCACAAACGAACTGATGATTGTAAACATAAATTATGAACAAGATATTTGATGTGCTAAAAGTAGTCAAATAATTATCAACTAAATTACGCAAAACTAGACACTAAGTAATACTCTAGAATCTTTAAACTCGACTAAACTACTGACCGACGAGTGAACCGATCGACTCTAGTATAGCTAAGTAAGTCCGGATATCAAACCCAAGAGACTTTTTAAATTACGTAAATTAACTAATTAGACTCAACTGACATGACTATTTGTTTATTATTTATTAAAAGGGGGTTTTTTAATTGATTAATATTAAACTAATAAAATAACTAATTAAGACAAAACAATTAATAAAACACAAGACAAATAAGTTTAACTGATTCAGAAAGTAATGAAAAAACCACTTAGGCCGGAATCGCCAAAGTTTCAGTTATTAAATAGTTGGAAAATAATAGTTATGGAACTGGGATCGTAAAATAGACACCCAAAAGAAAACCCAAACATGACCCCTAACCTTTCTCAAGAAGACACCATTGGGTTTCTAATAAGTTTTAAGACACACCAGTTTTATAAATTAAACTCCCTTATGGTTATCTAATTAATTATGAAAGGGTATCTTTATAGTGAAATCCTACCTTATAGTGCGGAAATCGGTGGTAATTCGATAAACTCAATTGACTCGTTAGACAATATTAATTAATCAAACCTAGACGGACTTCTTACAAAGAACTAAATCTAGCAATCTTAATCAACAAAGATCTAGCAATAATCTATCACCTTACATCTTTCTAGGTTAGCAGCACACTTTTATTCGTTTGACTAATAATATTATTCCTATGAGCTTATTCGAATTCAATCATAAACTACTAAAAAATACACAGTAGATGACTGACAAAATCCTATCATATGAAAAATCACCAAGGATTATGTGGAATAATAAAACTAGAACAACCAAAACCAAGTGCACAAACACATCAATCAAATAAAATCAAATAGTTTACTGAATTATAATACCATAATGAAAGATAAAATCCAACTAGAATCAAACATTAACGATGGTTCATCATAAGCCTAGGCAGTTTATAGAGTTTAGTCTAGCATCTTCAAATCTAACAAAACTATATTGATAATAGAAAACATGGTGAAAATAATGAAAACGGAAAAATCAAAGGTAATAAAATCCGTAATCTTCAATCTTGAGTGTAAGGCTCTTCACCGAATGCTTCCTTGCCTTAAAAATCGCCAAGAATCTCGAATAATAGCTCCACTAATCTCCAAATTTGTCTAGTGGTTGTAGGGTATTCTTCATATTAAGGTTAAGGGTGTATTTATAGTGAACTGGCCAAAACCTGACCAAAATTGAAAACTTTCGGGAAAAATAGGCTTGTCGTGCTGCACCATTAAGTATGGGGTACCTAGTTGCGAAGCGCGGCGTGCTCCAATGAGGGCCGGTCCGACCAGTTCTCCTTCCGGTTCATTTAATGATGCGTTATGGCTTCTTGTTTAGGCTTGTTTTGACTCGTTTTTCTCCATTTTCAACTACGATCAACTTTCGGAACCTACAAAACACAAATATATTGGTAGTATACAAATCTTAACTAAAAACGAGCCAAAACTAATGAAATATTATATAAAATATACAAGGGAAGTATATACATTTATCATTATATCAATATTGTATATGGAATGGAAATTATTATTGATTACACTGATGATTCGATTACAATTGTATAGCCAGCTATATATATACATGTGAGGCGTCGCTTTGTGAATCGACACACCGATTACATCGCTTTTATATAAATGGTGTTTACAAACAACAACTATTGTACCCCTAACTGCCTAACGGGCCTAATCACATAATTATATATATATATATATATATGCCCCTGTTAATAATTAATATTTACATAAAAATACACACATAAATTATTATGGTGAAAGTTAACGTACAAATGAAATTAACGTGGTAATTGTGAGAATCAAGCAGAGTAATTATGTAATTACACTATGATTATGATGATAATTACTCTATGATGTAATTACATAATTACTATACTTGTATATATAATTACTCTACTTGATTTTTACAATTAGCACGTTAATTTCATTTGTATTTGATCAAAACCCTATTATTATATACTTAGTATATGCATGTGATTAATACTTCATTGTCCCCCTTAATAACAAACAATCTTAGGTCTACTTCTTTACATGGGCATCTTTCATTTCTTGAAACTGGGTGGAGGTTCCTGATTTGGTCTTCATTTAACTTGCTTTCATCATCATACAGGTTCACTCCAAGCCTTCAAGATAGATTAGTTAGACACGTTAAAGTCACAACCAACATCCATTGCTATGTAAGTCCAGGCATCATTCACTATTGCGTCTACAAATCTACCAAGTAACATTGCAATCATGAGTAGATCGTTTAGATCCATATCTGTACCATCTCTCATGTACGATGGAACGGGATTCTCGAAATCGGATTTAGGGTACACAGTATGGTACCATTCCACGAGTTCCTAAAACATATTTTTGAACTCGTTAACTTGTAAATGAGATTTATAAACCTGCAAAGTGTTTAACAGATTCATACAATCACTTATTAATGATATTGTTGGACGAGTTGAGTAATCTTCTTCAATTCTCGAGTCTTTTGGGGCCTACAAATCAATCGCGTCAAAGTAATTTGCCAAATACTCGTCCCTCTACTTTTCAAAGGTCTCTGACCCACTTGTATCTTCCCCATCAATATTCAAATTAATGTGACATAAATCTCCTTCAAATATGACTTTAAATCCTTGTTTATTTAATTATTTTAGGCTTAATATATTATTATTATTATTATCAACGCTAGGCACGTAATACACACTCTTCTCAGGTGTTTTTGTTAAATCAAAACAGATTTTCATGTCTTCTGTTACTTTTATAAACTTACACTCGTTATCTTTCCAATCAGTTTATACTCCAAAACCCAATTATAATTTGTAAACAAAGCCCTGTTACTGATCATATGATTATGGTAATATGTGTTTAAAAACCATACTCTATCCCATGTTTGTAAATTAGTCCCCGAGATTAGGACTCCTTAGTTTGAGTACAATCAAAGTTGAATATTAATGTGGGACTGATTTAGAGGACATTCATACGAAAAATGTCCATACATATTGCAAATATGACAATTAGGCAATGTCTCATGAATGGGATTAGGACTTACAGTGGGCGTTTGAAATTGTCCTTCTGGTTTTGTTTCTTCAGTTAAGGGTCGGTTCGGTTATTGGGTGAAACCCAAACCAAAACCGAAGCTATCGGTTATTTTAGAATACCAACCGATCAATTTTTAGTTATTCGGTTTACGGTTATTTTCGGTTTTGGTTTTGGTTACTTTCAATTATTTTTATTGTGAATAGAAATTACAAAAAAAAATTCAAAAAAATAGAGTACTGATGGTCGGGTAAAAGTCGTGTGTTGTAGTATATTAATTGTTTAGTTTTAGTTTAAATATTGCCACAAGCAAGCAGATTAGCTCTGTCATTCCATTATTGTGCCGGCAGGCCTGGGCGAGCAAGGTAGGCTTAGATTAGAGGGAGGGGGACCGTGATAATGGAATGCACGCATTAATAATCTATAATGATCTGAGTAAGCAAGCTCTTTACCCTCAAATTCAAACATGTGGGCGCAAAAGGCTATCCTGCTCTATTGTTACGTAGCAAGAGAAGCCTGCTTATGTTGCTTCGGCGGCGTCTACTAAATGAGCTCACGAAGCGATCTGGGAGCGAAGCCTTAAATTGAGTTGCCTCGTGAACAATGGTACTTCAAGCGTGTTTATGTGTTTCAGGGTACAAGACATTAAGGATGCTTATCGGGGTCATTTACGAGCTTGGAACAAGGACTTGGAAGAGCGGAATTGATCGGCACGCTTTCCTATGCAGAAAACAAGAAGAAAACAAAATCCTTGGCAGATAACCCCTTCGCGCGACGCGAATGGATTAGGAAAAATTGCTTCGCGTGACGCGAAGCAAATCAAAGTAGATCCCGACTAAATTGTCCTTCGCGCGACGCAAAGGACTACGTTCAAACTCGTGCGCGCGACGCGAACCATCTATAGACGGGAAAATTAAATTTAATTCTAATATAATCAATTTTCAATCCACATTCGACCAATCTTTCATTCCAGCAAGCAGAGAGAAGCCCTATGACGATTTTCCACCATCCCGAAGCTTCGAGTTCATCGGTTCATCGCATGCTTTCATCCTTTCATCAGCTAAGCAAATCTTTCGTGATGCCGATATCAGGCTAAAACCCTTGCATTCACTTTAGGCTAGGGTTTGTGTAAACTAACTTTGATCAGATTCTATGTGTTTGAATGATTATAAACTTAATTGAGTGTTCTTTAATCTTGTTTTACATTATCAATTGATTGTTTAAACAGTTTATGCTTTTGACTATCAAAATTTGCATCACTTTTCTAGTTGTGTTCATCAACATTTAGGTTCAGCTCTTATGTTATTGAACCAATAATTGTTAGTCATTGCTTATACTTGATTTTCGTACATTAAACTGGTAATTGGGTAAACCCGGTTTAGTTATGTCAACAATTCGGTTACGGTATCGTTTGTCATCACAACCCAACTATTAGGTTTAGTAATTATTGTGAAATTAATTAACCTGAATCTATGATTAGTCGGTCATCGCATTACCTGAACCTGAAGTGAATCATTTTCTCATAATTGTTTACAACTCTTAATTTATAATCGTGTGTTTCTAAATCATAATTCTAATACTGCTTGACATCGTTTGTTCGCCCAATTTAATATATTAAATAATTAGTAAAATATGAGTTTTACTTGCACTTTACTTTGATTCCATGTGGAGACGACCTTACTTACCGTACTAGTTATAGGTACTTAAGTTAATAAAATACTTGTTTTTTATTTGAGCACGACATCTACATCAAAATGGCGCCCCCGAGGAATCAACGCGCAAAGTGCTAGTTTAGTTTAATTTTTTTAGTTTTGTTTTATTATTTCTTCGTTGATTTTATGCGCCGTGTTAGTGTTTATGTCTTTGCAGGTCATCTTACTGGTTAATGTAGATAAGTATTCCCGCAAGAAAGAGTTGCTATAGTTTGGTCCAGAATTTGAAAAAACAGCAAAGAGAAACCGACCGGCTCAGAAACCCAAGTTAAACCGAAAACAAGAAGCCACAACTTCAATACAAAAAGCAAAAGATATGAGTAACCGAAACAACCCAGACCCGAATGACTACTAACCAGATAACCAAGATCAACCACCGAACTAAGAATAACCCGTTCCTCGAAACAACCCACCACCTAATCGTAACCAAATATTAACCGTAACAGAAACCAGGTAAACTATGGAGGGGTAAACCGTAACTAGAAAAGGCAGCAGAACTTTGATGACAACCGGTCAGTCAAATCCGCCCCACTAAATCGTCAGTGGCCAGCAGAGTTCAGGGAGGAAAGACTCCGGTTAACCAGGCTAATACAAGGGTCGAAGAATGGAACATTGGGGATGATGCAAGGTTAGATTATGAGGATGAAGAGGAGTTTGGGGATGAATATGTGGGTCAATATCAGTATCAGCAACAAAACTTTAAAAAAATCAAAACCCTCAACAAAACCATCCAGAAAATCAGCAATATCAAGCACCAAGACGTCTATTTAACCGCGAGCCACAGATTCCCTTTTACGAATTTGATGATGGAGTCCCGAGAATATATATTCCACCACCTATTAGGGGATTTCAAAGCCACTTTCATTCCACAAGTGCCACGAATCCTCTACTGATAATTGTTTCTGTTAGAGATGGGAGAACTTTTTCAGTGAGATAGAGCAATTTAACTAGATTATCCAATTTTCATGGAAAATCTACCGAAGAACCATATCTACTTGAGTTTTTTATTCGATCTGTGCTACGATCTCAAGTCATTTTCGGGACACGTTGGATTTTACCGACGGTTTAGAAAAAATTATAGTGTCATTACAAAACCGTTGTGTAATTTGCTACTAAAAGATGTACCATTTGTTTTTGATGAAGATTGCTTAAATGCTTTTGATGTGCTTAAAAACAAATTGGTTGAAGCCCCGATCTTGATGTCACCCGATTGGTCACTTTCATTTGAACTTATGTGCGACGCGAGTGACTATGCGGTCGGCCTGTATTGGGTCAACGGGTGGATAAGAAACCCGTTGGCATATACTACGTGAGCAAAACCCTTTACAGAAAAGGAGTTGCTTGCTGTAGTATATTCATTGGATGATCTTATATTTGGGGAAGCAAAGTTGTTGTGTTTTCATATCATAGTGCAGTGAAATACCTAATGGTGAAAAAGGATGTGAAGCCGCGCTTGATAAGATGGATTTTGCTACTTCAAGAGTTCGATTAGAGATCCGTGACAAGAAAAGAAGCGAGAATGTTTTCGCGGACCACTTATCCAGATTGTCTGGAGAAGAGGAGGAAAATGCTAGGCCACTATTGAGTCGTTTCCAGGTGAGTAATAGTTTTCTGTTTGAACCTTACCTTGGTATGCTGATATTATTAATTTTCTTGTTGCATATACAGTTCCCAAATTTTGGCCTAAGAAGAAGAAGCATCACGTTTTATCACAGGTAAAGTATTATGTTTGGGAAGACCCGGACTTGTTTAGGGTGGATGGAGATCAAGTGATGAGAAATGCAATCCGGAGGAAGAAGTCAAGAATGTCTTATACCACGCCCAATCATCATCTTGTGGTGGGCATTTTAGTGGACAAACAACGGGGCATCGAGTACTGGCTTGTGGATTCTATTTTCCCTCCCTCTTTAAAGAAGCAGCTGAGTTTGTCCAAAATTATGTTAAATGCCAACAAATGGGTGGCATTTCCAAGAGGGACGAGATGCCTGTGCAACCAATCTTTGTTATCGACATCTTTAATGTTTGGCGGATTGATATCATGTGCACATTCCCAAATTCCTACGGGAATTTATATATCTTGGTGGCGGTTGATTATGTTTCTAAATGGGTAGAAGCAATTGCCACCAAGACAAACGTCCATACCGTTGTTTGCAAGTTTGGTCAATCAAACATAGTTTCACGTTTTGGTATTCCCCGAATTATAATTAGTGATATGGGTTCACAATTTAAAATATTTAACATTGGCAAATTGCTTAAACGGTATGGCGTTAACCACTGCATAACCACTCCATATCATCCTCAAATGAGTGGCCAAGTGGAGGTTTCCAATAGGCAAATCAAAGAGATTTTGCAAAAGACGGTAAGGCCCGATCGTAAGGATTGATCAAACAAGCTAAACGGTTTGTATTTGCATGTTCACTAGTTAATAAATACGAGGCATATGCATAGATAATAAGATATAATATTTGGTTTGATAGATTGAGTTTTGTTAGACTATACTAGATCTTATTACTGATGTGAAGCTATAGATCTTCTCTTGTTTGCTGGCAGCCTTAAAATTTGATATGGACCAATGAGTTCACTTATCAAGAGTATGTAAGTATTGTGTGGATTTTATTTGGAAAGAGGTCAATTAAAATGTGTGGGGATAAGTTGTGTAAACAACCAAGAGCGGAGTGAGTAGTGACAACAAAAATACACATTAGTTAGTTTTTATTATTAGGGGTGGGGGTGTTTATTAACATGCTACACATCTTCCCTTACAAATCCCATTTGTCTTTTGTCGTGTCCCCTTTTCAATCAACCAATGCCTCGTTTGTATAAACTTACTATTTTGACTTGATTTTTAACTAAAAAACAAACAGCTTAAGAAAGATAATCTAGAAGGATTGTGAATCGATCATGTTTATGCAAAACTTTGTGTTCGTATACATCATTGAAAGTTGAGTTATTTTATACAAGTGTACAGTACTTTTAAGTAACTTTCACATTCCATTGTTAGCTTCGTGTATATTATAATGTATATTGATGTAGATGTAAATGAACTGTCTTTGTTTTAAGTTTTCTATAATGATGATATAGTTGCTTCATGGTTCGGCTATAAAGGCGACCATGATTTCCCTAAATCGAACAATTTTGTGGATTTTGAGTGTTTCGATTACGATTCAATCATGAACATTCCGTGGTATTGACTTGATGTTTATTGTCGTGGGAGTTTAGACAGCAATAACCTATTTCTTTTATCAACCTTCATTTATGGGCAGTTTGGTAAACTATTCTTATCATTGGCATTTCTTATGATAACAACTAACTAGTGGGATTACCCGCGCAGCGAAGCGCGGGCAAGAAACTAACCATTGTGAGTACATGTTATTGGCTCATTATGTTACATCCGTAACTAAATATCGCAAATCCATAGTGTATTTTTTCAATTATAGCATCATTTGTAACACCATTTTTACAATAATTACTAACATCATGATCTCCTTATATCACTATATTAACCATGTAAAGAGTAAATCAACCTGTTTGGAAAAAAAATTCAAACAAACAAATCATGACAAACTAAATGACATTGAAATTAAAAAAAATGCAATAAAAAGTTTAATGAAAATAAAAATTAGAAATGAAAATTTTACCACCACCATACAATTGTAGTGTTATTTAACGCCTAGATCGGCTCTCAGACAAACCATATACGGGCAAAGCTATTGGAAACAGCAAGTCAACGGCCATTTCTTTGCTTCTCTCTCTAAAATCACCATTTAACCATCGTCGTCAACACTCGCGAGAAAAGAACCGGATGTCACACCCCAACCTACGACGGAAATGTCGTGCGTGAACTGATTGCTCATAGCTCTCAAGGTTGCTATCATGCAACAATATTATAAATTTCACTATCTATTTAATAAATTTAAAATAAAACTAATATTCATTACAATATCCCGAAATACAAATAAAGCATCAAACAAATATAACCATAAAAATAATTGTCTCATTAAATTTTCTCTAATATAATTCCTTAAGTGATCTATTCACATCACACGATGACCTGCATATGCGTTGAAAATAAAGTAGATTTGTCAACACAATGTTGAGTGAGCAACACACCAGTTTAGTGTACATATAATATATCAAAATAAGTAGTGCAACAAGTCATATGAGAATAACAAATTAACCAATGAGCAAATATAAATGAGATTTCGAGAAGCACAAAGGCTACAACGACTGGCGTATGATCATACTATTTCTGAGATTATGCTGGACCTCTGCGAATGCGATTCACAATGAGCACATAAGCACATAACAAGTATGGTATACAATTCGTTAGCACATAAGACAATAGTTGCAGTTTTGTGTATAAGTATATATGAAAAATATATTTACGCATATGTCCCAAAAACGTGGAAAACGAGTAAAATTCTCACATCAAAGACGAACAAAGGTGATTGAGATAATAAGAATGCGGGAAATCACACGCGAATGTTAAAGCCTAATGAGGAACAAAGAAAACGGATACACTAAGTAAAGTACAAGATTTATTACGACAACTAGATAAAAAATATTAAGTTCATATTATAATAATCTACCTATTCTAATAAAGTAAAATAATTGTGACACGTGTCAGTTTGTGGTTAATCCTTACAATTTTTTTCTCTCCAAAACTAATATATGTCATATGTCAATAATTATACACTTTCCTTTTATACTCCATTTATATTATATCTAATTAAATTATTTACTTTTCTTTAAACTCTATTTATATTATATCTATACACTTTTATACAAATATATATTTACATATTATACTAACTAGCCTTTGAACCCGTGTATTACACGGGATTTGTCAAATGACGAAAATAAATATGTTATGTTATTTTAAAAAAATAAAAAAAGTTAAATGTAAAAATAAAATAAATAAATCAGGTATGATATTTTAAGTGTGATTCTTAAAATACTTCTCATGATTGAAATTGCGTGTAGCTTAACATACCATATAACAAATCTAAAAGATTCATTGATGACGATAAACCGAGTTGCTATAAATGCAAGGTCCTACACAAGTCTTTGAGGCTATATTAGTTTTTATTGAAGTTGTTTTGAAATGAACCAAAGTCACCATTTTTTAAAATGACCCATGCGTATTCGATGATTGTCTCATGTCAAATCAAAACGAAACATGTGATACAGTTGTAGTCCGAAATGCAAAAACACAATTTGGTAATGGGATTGCATGTCCGAAAGGTGTCTTCACATTAAACGCAACATGTGATGCAAATTTTGTATACAAAGAAATATTTTCAAATTTGTAATCATCAAATTGAGGTCTCATTTACCATGTAAATTAATGTATTAGACAAAGTAAACAATTTATGAATTATAAATTTTCACGTTTCACGATTTATAAAATGTATCTTTTTCATGTTTCACTACTTGTACTACACATGGTGGATAATATGAACTTAATGTAATTTTCGTGTAATGATATTTAAAAGATAATGATCAATGTGCATATAGACAATAATCTAGAGTATAATGTCATCAGATTACATATATGCACACTTAAATATATACTTTATGCAATGTTGAAAAACCACAACCAACCCAATAATTGATTATATTTAGCATCAATTTTTCTAGAATGGTGATTATAAACTTGGCATTTATACACCTTTAAATAGTTAATAAAATCCATCTAATTATGCTATGGCGCAATTGATAAAATGGTTTTAACTAATGGATAGTTAGAATGAATGAGATGAGATATTAGGAAGTATGATGAAAAATTAGGCTATGAGTGAATGTAGAATTGACACGTAAGCATCAACATTTTCTATTAGTAGAATAACATAAGATTTGTTTTGTTGAAATTGATTATGTAATAAATGTATATTAAATAAAAAAACAAAATTTTACACTTTCCCAAAAACAAAGAATTCGATTTTATAACTTTTTAGAAAAAATCTAAATTACAGGACTCAAAATTTCTTTAAGTATAACTGATCATTGTTTCAAATTTTCAATGCTTAAAAGTTTTTTTTTGAATGACTACGTTTAGAATATTAAATTAAAGATACAAAATTAATAATCACATTAGTTGGAAATTTAAATTAATTAGCATAATTAAAAATTTATATATATGAAGTGAGAAGTCTCGCATAATTCAAACTGAATTCACGAGTCGTTATTATTAAAACATGTGTTGACATCTTTAATAAAAAGTAATGTATACATTAAGCAAAGTTATATTTTAGGTTTTATATTATTGTTAATAGTCATTAATGTATGTATTATATCTTGAGATGTAACTTATAGGTCAAACCATTTTCATCAATGACCTATGGATAGCATGGATTAAGGAGAAGGGAGATTAGAAGATTAGTATGAAATTTTAATGTTGGAATGAATATGGTTAGGACATCTAGGCATCATTATTTTTGTTTATTAGTATTGTAAGATGTACATTATCTATAATATATATAAAAAAAAAATAAAAATCCTACGTGTCGCGATGTGGTCGTTCCCCCCTTTTTTGTAGTCACCAGATTTGCTTGATTTTTAAATGGAAGTTTCTCATTCATTTGACCCGAATTCACGGGTATGAGTCTTTTCAAACCCAGATATTTCTTAAACGGGGTATAACATCTCATTAAAATAAAAACTAATCTCACCAAATATTTGATACAAAACTCCAATAAAGTATGGATATACTAAAATTAATATCCGATTTATTTAAAAAAAGTTATATATTATTTATAATTAAAAAACCAATTTTATAGTAAAAAAAGTAAACGGGTCTTGGGTCCCATCAAACTCATATAGCTTTTAAACCGGGATATAACATCTCATTTATTTGTGAAACAATTTAATATCAAACCATAAGTATATTATTAACTTTTATACAATAAAAAATAAAAATTCAAAAAATAGATAAATATTAAAAACAAATAATATAAAACAACCCCGTAATACGGGGGATAAAAACTAGTATAATATTATATATAAGGATTTATTATTTAAAATAATTAGTTTGATTTATGAAAACATAACTTGATAAATATTATTTTTAGTTTTATAAATATATATATATATATATATATATGTTGGGTGCAGATTTTTTATCCTCAGGATTTGTTATGATTCAAGGATTCCGAGCTGTCCTACCGATGCGAATATTCTGAGGATGATATTTGACTAATTCAATTGTCCTATAATATTTTTGTTTGTTTTGCAGATAAGACCACGTGTTTAATATGTTAATATGAACGTGGGTTTGCAACGTTTAGTTCTGAAACTTCGTCAACTCAAACGTGGGCAGCAACGGATCATGGAAGACTTAGTCTAGGGTTTATTCCGGATTTCTCGGAATTTCAATTGTACTCTTTGCTTATTTAAACGAGCTGATAAGATCGATTAGAACACACACTACACTGCTTTAGCTACTAGCACTCATTGTAACACTTAGCATCTGATTTATTATCAGCTCCACCACTTGTAACCACCTTTTTGTTATTAATAAAATTGACAGTGATAGTTTTCACCGTTCGGGGTTTTTTGTGCCGGAGATTCTTACAATCAAGGGCTTTTTCTCTCGTAATCAAATCGTTGTGTTCACTCATTTTTCAATCAAGCACTCTACCTCACGTACTAATTTGATCAAAAGTTACTTTGTTAATTTTTTACCAAAACAATTTGGCGCCCACCGTGGGGCAAACGGTGCTTTGATCATAATTAACTCTCAAACTAAACCCTACTCTCATCCACAACATGTCTTCCCAACCGAATGTTGTTTCTTCTTCTGTCACAACTTCAGACTCCTCCGTGAGGCCTTCTATGCCTCCTTCTCCTGCTGGTGTTATTCCGAAGAAACCGGACAACACTCAGAAGAAAGTTGCTACTCCCGTGTTCTCAGGAGAGAGACCGTCTCCCACGGATCCCATTATGGTGTCCAACAACAACCTTCTGTCTCTGTATAGACGGTTACAGGAACAAATGGGTTGCCAGAACAAGACCAACCAGATGCTTGTGAAGGAACTGGAAGATTTCAGGAAGGCCAAAAAGCCGGTGGAAGAGTTTACACCACTAATCCCAAGATCTCTGGATTTCACTCCTTTAGGATCTTCAGGATTGGTGTGTCCGGAGTCGGCCATGGCGTACAATCCTGGATCCTCATCTTTCCAACAGTCTGGATCCTCAGAATTGTTCCATCGGGCGGGATCCTCAGGATTGTTCCATCAGTCAGGATCCTCATGTCCTTATCAGCAGGCGTTATCCTCAGGATTGTCGCAGCAAGGAGGACCCACAGGATCGTCCCAGTAGTCCGGATCCTCATGATTATCCCACCAAACGGGATCCTTAGGTCTTTATCAGCAGGCGTTATCCTCAGGATTTCAGCAACAAGTAGGATTCTCAGGAGTGCCTCCATCAGGGACCATCAATCCTCAGCAGCCATTTGCTCACACTCAGCAGTTTGCAGGGTCCTCTGAGGTGCACCAGGGAGACTTCATCCCGATGCAGGCTAACACTTCGGCCACCCCATTTGTCACTCCAGGAAACACTACGTTTGGGAATACGAATTACAACACCCAGACTGTTCCTCATAATATTAATCAGGGTAACTCTTTCAATACAATTCCATTTAATGCTAATCAAGGATTTTTGCAGGATGCAGGCATAAGTTCAGGTTTAGCCCGAGAATTACAAAAGCTTAAGGACATGATATCAAATGTTTCTGGTGTAATCCGTCCCATAGCTGAAGTTCCCACTGTTAGTCACAGAGTATCCCGATTTGTACCATCAATTGGTGACGTACAGATCCCTAAACGGTTTCAAACCCCAAATATGAAGCTATATGATGGTTCGACGGACCCCGAGGAACATGTTGCACAGTCTAGGGAGCGTATGGAGATCAACCCAATCCCTATGGAAATCAAGGAAGCATGCATTTGCAAGGGATTTGGGTCTACCTTGACTGGAGCATCCATGAAATGGCTACTGAGTATTCCTCCTAATACTATCACTTCCTTTTCTCATTTGATTAACTTGTTCAATAACCAATTTTCTTGGAGTAGAACATTTGAGAAAATGACAGGTGATCTTTACAGGGTTACCCAGAATCCTGGGGAATCCTTGAGAGATTTTATTACCAGGTTTAGCAAGGAGTCATTGGAGATTCCAAATCTAAATCCTGCTTCAGCAGTGGAAGCTCTTAAGTTGGGGTTAGAGAAAGACTCCTCATTCTATGATGATCTTGTTATGACTCCATGAAGGTCATCGGATGAAGCAAGAAGCAGAGCCCTAAGGTTTATCAGGCTAGAAGACGATAAGAAAAACTTTAAAAAGATCGATATCCCGAAGTATGACCAGACGAACAAGAAGGCCGAAATCCCCGGGAAAATCATATCGATCAAAGCCTTACTATAAACCTGATAACCCCAAGATCAATGCAATAGATGATGAAGATAATGAAGAATATCCTAATGTTTCTGAATATTGTTTTTCTGTTGATATTGGTAGATTAATGTGTGCCATGCAGGATTTAGGTGAGAAAGCCAGGTGGCCAAAGAAGATGGAAAAACAAGGAGTCTGGAAAGACAAATCAAAGTGGTGTGCCTTCCACGAAGACTTTGGGCACTTGACCGATGATTCCATTGCACTCAGACGGGAGATCAGCTATCTTCTCATCAAAGGCCACTTGAAAGAGCTACTTGGCGGGAAAAAGGGAAGAGAGCAAAATCCTGAAAAAGTTCATGAAAAGCCGACTCCTCCACCAACGGATGCAAAAACAATCATGTTCATATCCGGAGGATCTGACATCTATGAAACCTCTTATTCTGCTGCAAAAAGAAATGCTGACCAACGAAAGTTACAAGTGGTTGACAGGCCAACAAAGACATCTATTCTCACTCAAACCAAGACCATATCCTTTAATGAAAGCGATAGAGTCAATATTCGGGATCCCCACCATGATAGTTTGGTAATAACATTATATGTGGCTAACCATTATGTGCGCAGGATCCTCATAGATGGTGGAAGCTCTGTCAACATTATTCAACTAGATGTGCTGAGAAAGATGAATATTCCTGAGGATGAGATTATCCCCAGTTCCTCAGTATTGGTTGGATTCAGTGGAGAAACTAAGAATACTATTGGGCCAGTATATGTCGAAGGGGTAAATAAAATGAAAAAATTTTGTTATTGACTGTTTGTCTTGTTGCAATATTATATTAGGCAGGCCCTGGATACACGACATGGAAGCAGTCCCCTACACTTACCACCAGTGTGTGAAACTCCTAATTCCGTGGGGAGTTATCAAAATCATCAGTGATCAACAAGATGCAAAGAATTGCTACACCTCTTCTATGAAGTGTACTGCCAAATCCCAGCAGGCGTAGCAATTACAGAAGCCAGCACGAGACGTAATGGAGGCCAGGGAACAAGAAATTAAAGAAGTACTTCCTTATCCCGAGGATCCTGAAGTCAAAGTGCTGATAGGAACGAGCATTCCTGAGGATATTGAGTCAAAATTGCTCGATTTCCTCAAGTCAAGACTGTCAACATTTGCATGGAAACATGATGATATGACAGGTATTTCCAAATATATTATAACACATAAACTTGGAATTGATAATTCTTTCAGGCCAATCCATCAAAAAAGAAGAAATTTTGCACCTGAGAGAAACATAATCATTCAAGAAGAAGTTGAAAGAGTACTCTTGAAGGAAAATATGATTAGGGAAGTCAAATATCCCCGATGGTTAGCAAATGTGGTGGTTGTGTAGAAAAAGAATGGAAAATGGAGAGTTTGTGTGGATTTCACATACTTGAACAAGGCCTGTCCTAAGGATCCATTCCCTCTACCACACATAGATTCAATGGTAGACGCTACAACCGGCCACGAGATGCTGACATTTATGGATGCATCCTCAGAATTTCAGCAAATCCAAATGGAGCCCTCAGACCAAGAAGACACGGCCTTCATGACTCCCACAGGTATTTATTGTTATATTGCTTTGCCCTTTGGACTTAAAAATGCAGGTGCGACCTATCAGAGAGTAGTTAACATGATGTTCAAAGAGAAAATGGGGGACACGATGGAGGTCTATATTGATGATATGGTGGTGAAGTCCAAGAAAGATGAGGATCACCTCCAGGATCTCAAGACCGCGTTTGATATCCTTGACAAATATAACATGAAGCTGAATCCTGCAAAGTGCCATTTCGAAGTGAAGGCTGGCAAATTCTTGGGATACATGGTCACCAAGATGGGGATAGAGGCGAGTCCAGAGCAGATACAAGCTATCCTGAATCTAAAATCCCCAGCATCAGTTAAGGACGTTCAAAGGCTGACTGGCAGGATACCGGCACTCAACAGATTCATATCCAAATCCTCATAAAAGTGCAAAGAATTTTATGATATCCTGAGGAAAAATAAGAAGTTCGAATGGACCAGTAAGCATGAGGAAGCTTTGATGTCCTTAAAAGCTTATCTTTCTTCTGCTCCTCAACTGGTAAAACCCGAAGAAGGTGAACCTCTATCTATATATCTAGTTGTATTAAATAATGCTGTAAGTGCAGTTTTAGCCAAGGATCTCGAAGGTCAACAGCATCCCATCTATTATGTAAGTAAAAGTCTATTGGATGCTGAAACCAGGTATTCTTATCTTGAGAAATTAATTTTAGCTCTTATTATGGCATCTACTAAACTTAGACATTATTTTGAAACTCACCCTATTCATGTCAAAACTAATTACCCTATTAAGTTTATTTTAAGAAAACCAGAAATGTCAGATAAGATGGCAAAATGGGCTGTGAAGCTGAGTGCATATGATATAGCATATGAACCTAGGACTGCCATCAAATCCCAGGCATTAGCAGACTTTGTGGCTGATGTCACCAGTGAACTTAAAGAAGAAGCAGACTTGGAAGTCCAACAACTTGAAGAAACCAAAGATAAGTGGACTCTATACACTGATGGTGCTTCAAATGTTAGAGGAACAGGTCTCGGGATCCTGTTGAAATCGTCACAGGGGGACATTATACCTCAATCCATATCCTGCGGATTTCAAGCCACAAATAATGAGGCAGAATACGAAGCTTTGATAGCATGATTACAACTAGCAATCGGCAGGTTTATTCAAGTACATGCTGATTCATTATTATTAACTAATCACTTTAATGGTTCGTGTACTGTTAGAGGAGAAAAACTAATGAAATATTTAGAGCTAGTTAAAAAACTAGCAAAGTGTTTCAAAATGTTTGATATTTCACAGGTACCTAGAGAAGAAAATGTTGAAGCAGATGCCCTAGCGTATTTATCTTCATCCTTCTGGATACCAGAAGGTGTCAAGATTCCTATCATACATATCCTGAGTCCAGCAATAGGAGAGCAAGATGTCAACGAAATATCAGAAGATGATGAAGATATGGGAGTTAAAAATCCTGAAGATAATGAAAATTCTTGGATTATCCCAATCAGGAGATATATTCAGGAAGGAGTTATCCCCAAGGATGAAAACCCAAGGGCTTTTCGCACAAAGTTAATACCATATACTATAATGAATGATATATTAGACAGGAAATCTCTTACAGGACCATATCTTAGGTGCTTGGAGAAGACAGAAGCTCAAGAAGTTCTTCAGGATATCCATGAAGGAGATTGTGGGAATCACACTGGGGCAGAGCACTATTCTCCAAAAATCCTGAGGATAGGATACTTTTGGCCAACGATGAAGAGGGATGCTATGAATTATTCTCATAAATGTGATGCATGCCAAAGACATAGCAACATTTTGCACCAGCCAGCAGAACCCTTGTATCCTGTTATATCCCCTTGGCCTTTCATGAAGTGGGGAATGGATATTGTTGGAAAGCTACCGAGAGCTCCAGAAGGAAAAGTCTTTATGCTGGTTATGACAGATTATTTCTCGAAGTGGATTGAAGCGGAAGCTTTTGTTCAAGTCAGAGAGAAAGAAGTTATCTCATTCATAAAGTGCAATATCCTGACAAGATTTGGAATCCCAGCAGAGATAGTGTGTGACAATGGCTCGCAGTTCATTGGCAAAAGAACCACCAACTTTTGTGCCAGTTGGGGAATCAAGATGATCACCTCAACACCTGTCCATCCCCAGGCTAATGGTCAGGACGAGTAAAGCAACAAAATCATTATCAATAACCTGAAGAAAAAGTTGGGGTCTAAGAAGGGAAAGTGGGCCGAGGAACTACCTTTTGTTCTTTGGGCAGATAGGACCACTTCAAAGAATGCTACTGGTCAGACTCCTTTCTCATTAGTATCTATTTTTTCGGGTTAGACTTCAAGGTTTATGACCGGTCAACACGTGTTCAGATGAGAAGTAATGTTAGCAAAATGGATTAGGAGAAAGTTGTCGTTCGAAAAAAACAAAGTGGATTGGGAGAATAAATGACATTTGCATTTCATTAAGTTTATAATATATACTTATATATTATGTTTCAAATATTTTCTACCTATGTGTAACACAGGTACTATCATATTATAACTAAAACACCAACCCGAGTTTATAACAATATAACCTCATTGTTATTCCGTAATAATATTTCATAAAAGTCGAAAATGTATAAATTACACAAAATCAATTGCAATTTCTTGAAACAAGCTATGAACTAAACACATAATCACTTAGCACACATTTTTACACACATAATATTGTAATGGATGTCTAAAATATTAGTTTCATGATTTCACCAACGTTCGGGGTTAGACTCGCGTGATTCAATAATTCCCCGAATTACTGTTATGTGAATGTTTGTGCAATAACAAACACACTTAATTAACCTTAATTAGGTGATAAACATGAATGAATGTTTGGAATAACTGAGTTTGTGTTAACGGTGTTAACCTGAAATTGTCGGGTGGCACATAACATCTTAAATTTTCTAATAAACAAAATATTTATTTATTACATTTTGGTAATAAATAAAAGATGATGGAGACATTATGCAATTTCAGGAAAAAAAATTAGCATCAACTAACATGGGCTAGCCACCCTATTTTTCTTCATTTTCAAGTAACTCATTATCCAAGTTCAAGAGAAAGAGGGGGAGCGTGTAGAGACAGAAACCGAGCAAATAGCTTCAAGGCCTTAGCTTTTGCATCGAAACAAGCTAAATCAACTTAAATCATCATCATCATTATATGGAATGTGGAATATTCTCCTCCTATTCTATTGCTTCTAGTTTATTTATTTCCTTACTGTTCACCTACAATCATGCATGTATTTTTGATGAATTTTTTCCGGCTTCTTGATCGAGCCATTGACGAATCCGACCTTACTTTTGGCAAACAGGAAATTTAGCATCTCCTTGACCAATCTGCATAATTCCCATCGGTAAGAACGTCGTTAACGTGCATTTGTCTTGGGTAGTCAGAGGGATGGAGATAGTAAGGGGAATCATGATTGATTCCTTCTTCTTTGGTTTTACCCGTCGAATTATCTTGGTCGCCGACCATGCTTCTGGTATTGTTTTGATCGGAGGATCTTTAGAAAGACCGCTCTGATACCATAATAAATTATTATGGGTTGTAATGTTTGATTGATTGTGTTTCGTATATCACAACTGGAAGAATAAAGGCCTCTTTATAGAAAGAGTGCCAAAAATACATGTATGATTTTAGGTGAACAGTAAGGAAAGAAATAAACTAGAAGCAATAGAATATGAGGAGAATATTCCACATTTCATACATTATCAATTCATAGATAGCTAGGGCTCTGGTTCCAATGTGAGTTTTCAATTTAAAACATTTATTTTTCATTAATAGATTTGCATGGGACCTTGGATTATTGTGTTATGAAGGACAAGGATTCATAAAATTGGAATCTTGATGTAGCATTATTCGTTAAATTTCAAAACCCGAAACCCAACCCAGTTTAAACTTTCGGATTTTCGTATTTAGTAAACTCTATTTTTAACTTATAATAATATTATTCCATCTTTTCGATTTTAATCCTAAACTCCATTTTATGTATTTGATACGTTAATTGCATTTTATTCAAGTCTAGGGTAATGTCACATGTTTTCATGTTTGATCTACCATTAACTCGTTTAACACCATTTTAAATGATTTCAGAGGTGTTTCAACTCATTTTATGATAATAGACTTGGTTGAATATATTCCTTATGTTTCAACTCAACCTTTATGGTCATTTTAAAGGTTTTGAATGTTATTCATGTTCATTAACAAGTCTTGACCAAATTTAATTCTCTGTATCATCTTTGGTCATGTTTACCTATAAATAGAGCTCATTTGCTTCCTAATTCACTTTGCCACAAATCAATTTACAAAGTATTGTTATTATTCTCTCATTTAGGTGTATTTTACCGACTTTGACTTTCAAAAGTCAAACCAATCAAGTTTCAAGTTTCTTATTTTTTGTTCTTGTTTTCATTCCTCGGGTATGTTTGTCTTATTTAGTTCATGCTTTAATAGTTTAAAACATGATGTTATGATTAATTTAAAATTAGTATTAGTTCATCAAAAACGAACTTGACTTGCTTATGAATGTATTCGGTTTCGGTTTGGTAATTTGATTATATCTAAAACCAATTTCTTTTAATTTATTATTCTAGAAATATTATTACCAAGCCGGAAACGAACCCGACATAAATGGTTGAGTTCGAGTCCAACCGAAAACGAACCACTCGCTACGACTCATTTTTGGCCCATTTGGGATTTTTCTCGAAACGAGCCCGACTTACATGACTAAGAAATATTATAACCCAGCATTTTATAAATAGTTAAAATTAATCAACTTTAAAACTTTACGACGGAAACTCTAAAAATAAAAAATTATAGAGTAAATATATATTTTTGCTTTCAAAGGTTTAAAACACTAAATCATGAACCGAATCTTCAATGTCTTTCATTTCCGTTTATTTTCTTGAATTTTATTTTGAACCTACAAATATTTTCTAGGCCGCTCGTCGAACCGAACTCATCCGGGTCAGCTCGCTTAAACGCGTAGTTTTCTTTTCACTCGCTTACTTTAACATGTGAGTTTTTAATATCCCCTTTTTAACATTTTTAATATTTTGGGGTGTAGCACGTCACGGATCTGTTTTGGATTTCACCATCACAACCGCCATTGCAGATCATATTTAATGTGTAAATAGTATACTTTACGCATATAGGGACTATGTGCATAGAATAATTCTCGCTTATGGATAGTATTCGCAAAGTATAAAGTATTTACTTTATACTAGTTCCCACATAACAGATAATATACGCATAGAATAGTTCTCACATAGCACAAGTATTCATATTCTAAAGAGAATATTTTACTTATGTGAGTACTTTGATGTGCTAGTAGCCTAGTACTGGAGGACTGGTGAGTACTTAATGTTTAGCGGGTACTTTGTTGTGTACTCAAATTAACACAACAAAGAGATAATCAATTGAGAAGTAATTACTATGATTCAATTTACTCAATAGAGAGATTACAATAAGAAACAAAAAGATAACAAGAGGGAGATGGGAAACAGATTAGAGAATAAGAGATGAGAAGACTAGAACCAACTGCTAACAATATTCATTCATACCCTATTCCATACTCTCGTCGTGCTTATAACCTTTGCTGGTCATTACCAAACCCGTGGGCCTTTCACCAACATCGAACAGGGCTGCAAGGTTGGGTCTACTAGGATTGGGCCAATTGTGTTCATAACATACTTGACATACAAAAACTTGATGTGCTTTGAAGAGTATTCATAGAGTGTGGAATTTGACAGTTCACGTATGGACTTTGCACATATTTGAAGAACAACATGTAAATAGCATAGTTAGTGGCGTAGCCAGGTTTTTATTCCTATTGGCCGGTTCGGAAAATTTTGAGGGACGGGCGACTCATTGTCAATCACTTTAGTTTTGGTTTTCTACGATTTTGATGTCGAAATTTCTACGGAATCGATGTAAAAATACATGAATATATAACATTAAAAAAAATTTGTATGGTTCAACCGAACCCGTTCCACAAAAGTTGTCTACACCCCTAAGCATAGTGCATGTAGTTACACCAACATGTGAGTTTTAGATCCCCTCTTTAACATGTTTTAAGACGGTATGCATACTTGGAAGAATACATAATAGAGAAATGTGTTTTTATAAGTAAAGTCTTATAGTAGAGTAAACATGTTTTATTGTTAAACTAACAAACTTTTTAAAGTAAATACCGAAGTTTGGTAACCATAACCGAAAACACAAACAATATTTTAGATCATAAGCTCGATCCTTGTAACTTTCATTAGCTCGAAAATTACAATGCATAATGATATAACCCATGATTCGGGTATATATATTAGTTTAAACATGAAAACCTAATTAGACTAGAATACAAACTTCTTATCATACTCAAATACTAATTAGTAAAAACATATTTAAACAATTAATTAAATAACTTGTAGCCCAAATAATGTGCTCGACTTGGTCCCGAAGATACTGATCCACCATAGGCTTGATGGACCGGCCCAAACCAGATTATGGCTAAAAAATACAAAATGTATTAAATGGTAAATGTAGTATAATGTCAAGTTTGCTATGTACTATATCCCTTTAAGGGCGAATTGTTATAGTGCCTCCAAAGGTGGCCCTTGAAAACGGGCATAACTTGGCCCACGAACCTCCGTTTCAAGATCATTACCCGTCAAATCGAAGCTTGAGACGAGGAGCACATTGTGGCAAACGGTTATATGTCTACTATTCATTTTGAAGATTTGATATTGCTGCCTACATCGATAAGAGGGTAGAAAGGCGTAAGATTCAAATCGGGGTAAATTCAAACAAGCATACATCGGGTTTTGTATACTGTTATGAGAATAACGAGTTATCAAAGGCTGGCCTAGCTAGCCAAGTCAAATTAATATGAAACCACTCACAAGCGTGTTGACATTGTGGTTGGATGTGAAATCCGTCAATTAAGAATCTAGTTTCGTTTGAAAACATTTACCCTACATTGTATACGTTTTTTGTGTCATTGTTTATTTGTTTCTTTTCAAGTCGCTTTTATATTTTACAATAACGCAACTGACAGCACTCTTTAAGGGGTAAATTGCAACGATTATATGTGTACTATTCATTTTGAAGATTTGATATTGCCGGCTACATCGATAAGATAAGAGGGTAGAAAGGCGTAAGATTCAAATCGGGGTAAATTCAAACAAGCATAAATCGGGTTTTGTATGATGTTCGGAGAATAACAACGAGTTAGCAAAGGCTGGCCTAGTCAAGTAAAATTAAGTAGAAACCACCCGCATGCATGTTGGCATAGTGGTTGGATGTGAAATCGGTCAATTTAGAATCTAGTTTCATTTGAAAACATTTACCCTACATTGTATACGTTTTTGTGTCATTGTGATGGAGGCCCAAGTATTGAAGAACAGGCCATGCTATATTTGGAGGCCCATGATCGTGCCTCCAAAGATGGCCCACGAAAACGGGCATAACTTGGCCCACGAACCTCCGTTTCAAGCCCATTACCAATCAAATCGAAGCTTGAGACGAGGATCACATTGTGGCAAACGATTATATGTGTACTATTCATTTTGAAGATTTGATATTGCCGCCTACATCGATAAGAGGGTAGAAAGGCGCCTTAGTCTTTGTTCACAAGTGTAGTTAAGTAGGAGAACATGTTATAGAGCATTGGTATAAGCACGAAAGCTTCTTGTATTTATTATAACTTTTTAACGATAAATACACATCAAAGAGCACGACTAGGGACGAAGTAGATCAACACAAAACCCTAAGACCGAAATGATTTATATTTACGTTAGGTTCGCCTTTGATACAAACCTGGAAAAGTTGTGTTACTTGGCCTAACTTTGCCAAAGCATAACAAGGTATAAGAGCATTCTCATCAGCTCCTATATATTACACTTTATCTATATAATATATAGAAAAATATTGTTTTCCTCTTATTTAGGTTTACGTCAGGTCCTGTATTTTATTCTCCATCTCTAAAATATGTAGCACCATTCTCTATATTTACTATTCTACTGTTCAATCTATATATGACAATTCCTTCCTTTTTCCTCTGTCCATTCCCTCCCAAAAGAACTTGAAAAGTTTCCTGTAATCACAAAACAATAACAACAGATTTTGAAAGATGCCTTTAATCTTGGTTCTCAGAATAGCTTTTACCAATCTTAGTTGTTTTTATCAGTCTGCTTCCAACTCGTAGGTTTGTGTCGATAGCTTCTACTGGTACATTTCATCTTCTTTTTATTTTTGCATGTTCATCGAGATTCATATGCTAGTTTCTCTTCAATATGTATTGTGTTAGCATATTTGTGAATGATTTTGTAACATTGAGATGTAGATGAATACCTATTATTTTTGTTTATTTTTTCTGCCAGCCAAGTGTTTGATAAAAGTCCTCAATGAGTTTATGTTCTATTTACCTTAAAGAAACGGAATCCATGGTTGTGGTTGCTTAGTGATTATTATATATTGATAAGCATTAATATTTTGTGGCTTGTTAGTGAATAGTTGTATGTTAACACATCATTTCATGTTATTTTGATTACCATTCTAGTTGTAAATTTGCCTTTCTTGTACTTGATGATGAAGACGCCATTGGGACCGTCTTGTTGTGCTTGATGTTTCTGTTTTTTTTAATATGCTTTGATGGTAATGCGTCGGATTTGGGTCAGGTTTAAGTAATTCCAGCCCATACCCGATTATAAAACCTTTTTCCAAACCCGACCCAAAACCCGTCAAGTTTTCATTGGGTAATTACCCGTCGGGTATCGGGCAAACCCACGGGTTTCACGGGTATACAATGAGCTGAATATCTGATGCAATAAACAACCTACAAGTCATACGAAATGTTTTGGAATACATATGATTATTGTCATAAGATACTTTTGGTTGTTCATTTGCTATACCGAATGCTAATATATTTATGTTCTTTAAGACCATTTTATATGTTAATTATAGTTTTCATCTTTTGGCAGTTAGTGGCATTGTAAAACCCCTTTCCCCGTATGGATTCACAGAGTATGGATTCACAAAACATGTCTACACAAGAGCAATGTATGTACTTTACCAACCTTTTAAGCGAAGATCATCAACTCATTCCCAATTATGGTGGACAAAGCGAAACCTCACCAGAGACCTATAATAAAAATTCAAGGGGTGCGAACTTTAGCACTAAAGAAGACACTCTACTTGTCTCCGCATGGCTGAATTGTAGCCTTGATTCTGTTCAAGGAACAGATCAAAAACACTCCCAATTTTGGGAAAAGATCTTTAACTACTTTCAACAACATAGAGATACAACAACTAAGCGGTCATCGAAGTCTTTAAACTTACGATGGTCGGCTATTCAAAAAGCCACAAATAAATTTTGTTCGGCACTAGATCAAGTTAAAAGATTAAATCAAAGTGGCATAACTGATCATGATAAGGTAGCATTTTCTTTCTTATACCTTTATTATTATGATGTTAAATAAAATTGCATTTATTATATCTAACATCTATATTGTTTGTTTAAATGCAAGATTGACAAGGCAAAGATTATGTACCATAAATTAGAAGGTAGCAACTTCCAATTTGAGCATTGTTGGCACCTATTAAAGAATGAACCTAAGTGGATTTTGCATGCCACAAAGAAACCTACAAAGAAAAGGAGGATCAACCCAACCCCGACCCCAACTCAATGCCCCTTTCCTATATATGATGCACCAGTAAATCTCGATGCAGAGAATGCAATTGAGAGCGATGATATCGATTTAGACCGACCAATAGGTAGGAAAGCTAAAAAAAGAAAACGAAAGGCTCAAGGTATGCAATCCGAGGAAATCATCCAACTTAGGAAGATGAAGTATAATCTTTTTGAGCAGTGTCGTGCTCAAGATAAGGAGCTTTATCTCCTAAAAGCTGAAAAGATGAAGTTTGAAAGGAGAGACAAGAAGAACAACTAAGGTTGGAGGCTGAGAAAATAGAGCTTGCCAAGATGGAATTTAATCAATGAATTATGGTGATGGATTTGAGTGCAATGTCAGATATGCAACGCCAATATTTTGAGGAGCTTCAAATGGAAATCATGAGGAAACGCAATCATACTTGAGATAATTACTTCGAGGAGCTCCCATGTTTTTGTTGGTTACATGGTAACATACCGGTTGTTATTTTGGCGTGTGTTTTAAATCTGATTTTTGGTATGATTAATGTTTTGTTCTAACATGCTCAAGGAACGCGTTTCGCCATTATTGTAAGAGTAGCTCCTGAACTAATTTGTTATAATATTTGTCATGAACTCCATCTCTAACCTTTTGCTTTAATATTTGTGCATGTAATGCATTTAAGTAGATTTTTATGCATAATGCTACATGATGTCATATAGCTTGATGCCACATCTAACAGTAAGCTATTTGGGCATACTGCATTTGTTATGGGTATTAATTTATGGCTAACAAGTATAATAGTAGTTTTGTTATCATATCTATTAAACTTAATTAGTGATTAGCTAACTTTCAAACCACGCCTAAGTTCAGATGACGAAGAGCATTTTGATAAGTTGAAAGGATGGCAAGGTTTGTCTCCAGATGTATATTTGTCTTGCATATAAGATATAAACATTAATTAGATGCTAAATTTTGTGAAAATTTATTAAACTCAATATTTGAGAACAAAAATTATAATAAGACAAAGTAAATAGTAGTTAAAGTTTGTTATAGAAAGAGAAAAATAAAATATTATTTTAATAAAATAGAGTTAGAGATAAAGGATGAGATGTGGAGGGATAAACAAAATGTAGATCAAATTATATAGTATGGTGATTTTTCTCTAAATTATAGAGATAGAGATAAAGGAGCTGATGGGAATGCTCTAAAACGTAAACGTAAACAAACACAAACTATATTGTTCATTACATATATGATTAAAGACATAAACCAATGAACAACTGGAACCAAGATGCACCTACAGACACCCCTTGGCATTATTTTCATTTGTTTCTTGTTAGACTTCACTCTGTAACAAAAATCACATATATAAACCATCACTTGAAACTCACAGCGTGCACCCCATGTCTAACAAATACCGAGACAACCTTTTGGTATTCAAACCATCAGTCTTCCAAGCTAGTATATAAAAGATCTTCTTTTAATGAAATACCTGTAAATCAGATTTCGATTGTAACACCACGTCCCTAACCCTCTCAATTTAAGCTTAAAAGTAATAACTTAAGAAGTACAGGGACCAAAAGTACAAATTCTAAAACTTTGTTCCCATCGCGATACGCGATGGGGTAACAATCAACCCATCGTGTAGCGCGATAGGCTTGGTGAGTCACCGGACACGTGTTGAAACCGTGTCGACACGTGGCACAATATGACAGGCCACGTGTCATCACCGCATAAGGCGGTGTAAAATGGCAGCGTCGCGATACGCGACGGGCCATAAGGGACCTATCGCGTATCGCGATAGGGTACTGAATCAGCCATAAAAGGGGGAGACGGGTGTTGAGCTCTCCTCATCCCATTTCACCTCCACTTTCACATAGTTAACATCGAAAGGCATGCCCGGTTGCCGTAGTAAGCCGACGTGCTGTTTTCTCGTAATACGTGCAAGAAACGAAGTTGGAATTAAGCTAGCAATCACGTCAAAACATATTTATACTCGATAAGATGAACGGGTGTTTGTCTTAACGAGTCAATCAAATGTCTACATGAGATAATGAAATCTCTAAAACATTATAATACAAAGTAGAGAATAATATCAACTCAGACCGAATACGCATGTGTCTGGATCCAAACATAACTGTTAAAGCTCAATCAATCAATCAAAGGCAATGAAGCCGCGAGCTTAAACGGTCATGACCAGTTCTCAGTTTAGGGTCGTTTGGCTCGGGGAATCCCGTTGTGTGTGTAGGGCAGTGGTTATACCGGAAGTAGAAATGCTTCTGCTGAGATTGTCAAGAAAACTACATTTGTATTATATTGTCATTCAAAATGTTTTATTGAGTCATACGTGTTCACCAGCATATAGCTGACGTATTTTTCTAACCCATTGTAGGTAATTAAGCGTAAGTAGCATTAACAATGATTGGAGTCTTAATGAAGATAGAAGTGCGTACAAGATGGCTCCGTTTTTTATATAAAAATCCTTGTAAATATGAAAACATATATTTTGTAAACCAATACTCGAGTATTTAATTCCCGAGTAAATTTTCAATGTAAATTAATATTATATTCAACCTAAAGTCTTCCGCTAAATTAACCCATAAACTCTGATATATTTACAAAACAGGTACCAACTCGTGGTCACACGCCTAGGCCCTAAGTCGGGGTGTGACATCGATAAGGTTCATAGCGTCATTTACTCTCAAAATCTCATGTTTATCTTCATCCTCCATCGTTTCCTTTATAGTCTCACTATCCACATACCACCACTTTAACTTAAATAACACATTCCAAGCCAAAGACTCTAGTCGTATTTGATCGATATCGTTTGGCCGGTCTAAATATGTAACTATGCAGTAAACGAAAGCCGAGTTGCCTCCTCACACAATTTGTGGTAATTATAGTTTCTTCATAATTGTCGAACTAATATTCTAAAAATAAATAATCCTTGTTTAATTTTTAAAACAATGTGAGAAAAAGTAATATTCTCCGAGTTTCGCGTTTGTTAAACAATGCAAATCAAATTGAGCCGGTGGGCAGGTATTAAGAGTGGCTATGTGTATGATTAATATAGTGTTAATTGAACTCTAAAAACTTAAGTCGGTCTATGCAGACAATTACCAATTCAATAATATGAGCTAATTAACAAAATCAATTATTTTATGTAAAAAAATACCTATTATATCTTAATTGTTTATTATAAATTCATTATTGTTCCATCATTATCAAAAGTAACAGTTATCTTTGCATTAAATATATTCACTAAAAGTTTTAATTTTTTTATTCTATTCAGAATTAAAAAATAAAGAAAATAAAATATAAAGTTTTCCTATTTAAATGAATCAAACATAATCACTAATCAAGAAAAATCAATTTATTTTTTGTTTGAGCATACACAATATATCAAAGTCAACATACTTTTGCTTGGTGATACTCATTATTGCTGTTGCAGGTTTGTTAATTAGTTCTCTTGCTAATTTTTTTATTAAATCATAATGCATATCGAAACACCTATATTTACTTATCACGTAAGTGTTTGTTTTTGTTTGTCTTTCAGCTGAAGTCTCAATGGTCGAAGGCGGCACATGCTTGGAGCATATAATTGGGGGGCAAGGTTGTGACATCAATTGGTGTAAAGAAATATGCGTTGCAAGTCACCCTAATGGCAATGGAAAATGCAAATATTATAGGGAGAGTGATACTAATATATGTGATTGCTATTACAATTGTTGAGGATATGTCAATAAAAAAAAATCAAAATGTCTTGCAAGTGAAAACTCTATAGAGTTTAGAAAAACATTATGAACCTGTGATCCTTACCAATTATAATATTAATGATTTTCTTGAGATTATTATGAGTTGTCTACGCAATTACGTTAATAATAGTCGGCTACCCGTCGGTTCTATATAATACATGTATTTTTAAATTGGATCTGATATACTTCTTTAGGACTGGGTTTGGGCTATAAAAACTCCTAACGATCTTCGATCTCATGGATCTATTCTCATGTCTGTCTTTTTAACTAAGTGTCTTAATTATGTATATGCCAATGGTCATCATAATCGTACATGTCCTCGTCTTTTTCATACCCATCCTCAATGTCCTTGGCATCGTCGTTGTCTTCATCTTCATCAGCATCTTCCTCATCGCCATTCTCCTCCTCTCCGTCTTCTTTAGATATTATTATTATTGTTATTGTTATTATTATTTATTAACTTGTCATTATTGTAATTAACTAAAGCATTATTATATGAACACTATTAAACAAATGATTAAAAACAAAGTTATATTACTTTTTATTAATGTTTCTTAAAAGTGGTCCCTAATTTAACACGTATGTCTGGTACATATTAGGAGAAGATTTTGTCCCTAACATATTAGTGTTTATGAAAAATCTTTTTAACAACATTATGTTTTCAATTGCTTTTTTTATTTGTCTTATGAAAAGAACTATAAAGAAAAAAAATGCAAATTTATGAAAAATTCGGTGTTAATCACATCATGAGAAACTTGTTTCTACACGATTTTCAGTAGCTTTTGTAGTTTACTCCGATAAAATTTGATAATAATCACACTCGAGGATCATGCCACGATGACTATCCATATGAACTCTTTCTTTTTGATTAAGTAGTTTAAAAATGATTAATTTTATTGTTTATCATACTTGTATTATGCCGTGTGTATTTCGAAATAATTAACCGTCGTTAATTTTCTCGGATAAATATTTGAAGTCCCTTGAATAAGAATCTTGAATCTATGAGAAATAATAGGAAAATGGTTGTGGTGCGGTGGTATAGATCGCCTAATATGTTGTTGCTCATGGAATAATCATTGTGTTGTGTGGTGGTTTCAAGTGGATTTTGACGTAAATCTGTTTACCTGTGGGATTTCGACAAGTCGATTTTGAATTTCACCTGCACTATTTTCGAGTTTTACGAAGATGGGGAGGGTGATTTGGAGGGAGAGGAGGAGGTGATGGGGGATGGTGATAATGATGGCAAATGTGGTGATGACACTGAAGAGGTATGTACCCGCCTCAACACCGAGCAAGGCGGGTCAACCCACAAGATAAAGACATTATGAAGGCACAAAGCCAAAACCTATGCGCATGGCGCATACAAAACATGCTCAGGCATCATATGCCCAGGCACACATATGCTCGCGCATCACATACGCGCGCGGCGCATCAGCGCGCGGCGCATATCACATGCTCGTGCATATCACATCTGCCCAGACACACATTATTATCTTCTCCACAAATATACTGATTCTCACGCCGGAGGGTTACCCCAAAGAGGACCCCTCTGTCCCTTTCTGAAGGGGTAAGTAACGGCGCTGTTCATTTTGTAGGTGGAAGAACACAGACCCAGAAGAACCATCGGTGAAATAGTATAATCACACCCGAGGAAAGTAGATCTGCTACCAGTGAGTAGATCCACGTTTCTTCATTGGCGCCATCCACTGTTACAAACGGCAATCAGATCTCATCAGATCTATAAAAAAAAAAAAACAATCACCATGGTTTCTGGAGTTCGTAACGTTGATCAAGCTCTGGAGGATATTGAACGTGAGGGTGTTAACGACGGACAGCAGGTTCTGAGGGTTCCGCGTGATTCTACGCGTACCACCAGCAACCGTCCCTTCGTCACAACCCCTCACGGCCAGACTGAAACTCCTCCAGACGATCTCACGTTACAAAATATGGCCGGCGCGAAACTGAAAGGACCAATGGGTCCAGAAGAGGAAACAAATGATCCAAATGAATGGCTCATAAACGAGCAACGGCGTCTGATGGAAAAATACAATGAAATGGTCAAGCAGAAAAGGCTAGCCGACCAAACACAAAGGCAAGCTTTTGATAAGCAGACTACAAAAAGGCCGCGCGCGCCGGAAGAAGGACATTCTGTTCACACTGCACACACTGAGTTCAGTGATGAAGAAGTGCATAGCATGAGGAAGACACGGGATACTCATGCAGGAGGCTCACAGCTCCGCGCGCCTGTGAACATGGCGCCTGGAGCCAGAGCAGATCTGGATCTGCACATGCCGTACAGCCCACCGGTCAGAGGGCAAGTGGACGTAACCACGCCCTACAGACCAGCCATCCTGGTAAAACACTCAAAGTTTACTGCGCGCATCGCGCAGGCTCCCATCCAGCACAAGACAAAGATGCCAAGTGGTCTGGGCAAATATGATGGCACAACAGATCCAGATGACTTTTTGCAAGGTTTCTATAACACGGGAAACCTAGAGAGCTGGACGATGCCAACATGGTGTCATATGTTTGCTCGCTGCCTCACGGGCGCAGCGCGGGTATGGTTCGAGAGCTTGCCGACAGGGCAAATTGATGGGTTCGAGGAACTATTAGAAAAGTTCCAAGCCCACTTCGTACAGCAGCGCAGGCACACGCGCGATCCTGATGACATCATGCACTGCATACGCAGGAATGATGAAACGATTGAAGATTACATCACTCGTTTCAATCAGGAATCCCTGGCAATCGGGGGTATAACTGAGCAGCTCCTGCGCGTGGCCTTTATACAAGGCGCGCGCAGTGATCAACTCCGCCGGGCTCTCGTAAGCAAAGATGGTATGCCCACCACGTGGGCCAAGTTAATGGAGGCATCGCAAGTTTTCGCGAGAAATGAGAAACAGATTGCCCAAGATAGGGCAAGAGAAAGAGCGCATCAGACAGAATCACCGCGCAGCAAAGAGAAGAGGGCCAAACAGAACTCTGTATGGTCCAGGTTGCAGCCAACAAGTTTTTCTTCCGCGGAAAAACAAGCGCAACCAACCTCACCCCAGCCCCAAAAAGAAGTTCGTAATCGCGGGGAGGGTGACAAGAGGGAGGGCGGCAGAGATCCTAGCAGACCTCTGCCAAGAATATGGACACCCCTCACTAAAACACCTTCACAGGTGTTAAGTACTGAGAATGTCCAATTCAAGCCCCCCAAGCAACTACACTACAAGGGACCGCAAAACAGTGGCAAATATTGTGAATTTCACAGGTCCCCGGGCCACAACACCGACGCATGCCATCATTTAAAGGATGCGATCGAGAAGGATGTAAAGTCAGGCAGGCTGGCTCACTTGGTAAAAAACCAAAGAATAGAAGATGAGCAACCGGAAGGAGCCTCTGCCAGCAAGAAAAACAAAAGAATCTGTGTGGCTGAGGGGGGACGACAAGGGCAGACGTCAAAAAAGAGAAGCGCGCAAATCCACGGAGATTGGCGCGAGCAGCAAGTCATCTTCCCAAGAATCAGGGGAGGCCCTTCAATAAGCAGTCCTCTCGTCATCACCACACACATTGCTCATTACGAAGTGTCAAAGGTCCTGGTGGACACTGGAAGCGAATCTGACATTATGTATGAGCAGTGTTTCAGAAAGTTAGACCCGGCAGACCAAGCGCGGCTCGAAATTGTGAACGCACCAATCTGTGGTGTCTCAAATGAAATCATACATCCCCTAGGCCAGATTCAGTTTGAACTAACTATGGGGGATGATGAGCACAAGCGAGCCGAAGTTGTCAACTTCTTGGTCTTGCCCACCACGTCATGCCACAATATGATCCTGGGTAGGGGAACGATTGCCCAATTTAATGTTGTACCGTCGCCAGCGCACGGCGCATTGGGGTTCCCTACACCAACAGGCGTAACATTTGTTTACCGCGATCATTTGTGCGCAGTGACAAGCACGCCGCGGGAAGGGAGAATGAAACTTCCAATGGCTGACAATGCGCCAGAGAAGTGGATTTTAAACCCAAAATTCCCAGAGCAAACGGTCACAATTGGCGCTACCATTTCAGACGAAACGAGATTGAGAATGAAAAAGTTGCTCACAAAATACACGTCGGTTTTCGCGTGGCAACACTCCGATATGACGGGGGTCCCGCGAGACTTGGCGCAACATTCTCTTAACACGTTCAAGTCGGTGGAGCCAATTGCTCAGAAAAAGAGAATCATGGGGGATGAAAAGGCGAAGGCCATGAATGAGCAAGTGGAGGACCTGTTGCGCGCAAACATCATCCGCCCGATCCGATACCAGACGTGGGTAGCCAATCCTGTGATGGTAAAGAAAAGCAACGGGTCATGGAGAATGTGTATTGACTTCAAGGACCTCAACAAAGCATGTCCGAAAGACTGTTACCCTCTCCCAAACATCGACGCAAAGGTGGACTCCGTGGCGCCATTCAAGCTCAAATGTTTCCTGGATGCCTACAAAGGCTATCACCAGATTCAAATGGCACCACAGGATGAAGACAAGACTGCCTTCAGAACCGACAAGGGTGTTTTTTGTTACACAAAAATGCCCTTTGGTTTAAAGAATGCGGGCGCAACCTATCAGAGACTTATGGATTCGGTTTTCAGTGAACAAATCGGAAGAAATCTAGAAGTCTACGTTGATGATTTGGTGATCAAGAGCAGGGAGGAGAGACAAATGCTCAAAGACATCGAGGAAACTCTTCAGCGCCTAACGGAAGTTAACATGAAGCTCAACCCGAGCAAATGTACTTTCGGCGCGGAAGAGGGGAAATTTCTTGGTGTAATGGTCACTAAGGATGGTTTCAAGGTGAACCCTGAAAAGGTGGAAGCCATCCTTGACATGCCTTCACCATCCACCATGAAAGAGGTTCAGAAGCTGAATGGTAGATTGGTGTCAATCAACAGGTTCCTAGCGAACCACGCCAGCAAATCTACTCCATTCGTTAACACTTTGAGGAATTGCTTGAAGAAGAGCCAATTCAAGTGGACGCCTGAGGCTGAGCAAGCTTTCAGTGAGATAAAAGAATGTCTCATAAAGCTGCCCGCGCTCACAGCTCCACTTCCTGGCGAAACCCTTACATTGTACTTGTCAGCTGGAGACCGCGCCATCGGCGCAGTATTATTGGTGGATCGCAAGGGGATCCAAACGCCAATATACTATGTGAGTCGGGTGCTGACAGACCCTGAGACGCGCTATTCCATCATGGAAAAGTTAGTTTTGTCACTAACACACGCGTCGCGCAAGCTTCACAGATACTTCAATGGTCATCCGATTGAAGTTCTGACAGGTTACAACATCCAGCAAGTCTTGCGACGCCCTGCGCTATCCGGAAGGCTGACAAAGTGGGCGCTGGAATTAGGTGAACACACGATCACTTATAAGCCCCGTCCAGCGATAAAGGGTCAAGTTTTGGCGGATTTCATCACGGAAATCCCAGAGGGAAAGATTGAAGAAGCTCAGCGTGAGGTAGACCCTCCGCGAGCAAACGATGAGGAAGATGTTTGGAGGCTATTCACTGATGGAGCCTCCAACAGCGAAGGGTCCGGCGCAGGCCTCAAACTGGTGGACCCCTGATAATCATGAATATACTTATGCTATTAGGTTGGACTTCAAGAGTACCAACAATGAGGCTGAGTATGAAGCCCTGCTGGCTGGCCTGCGCATTGCGCGCAAGTTTGGAGTTAAAAGGCTAGAGGCCCATGTTGATTCTTACTTGGTAGCTGCTCAGGTCAACGGCCTATATGACGCCAAGGAGAACACAATGCCTCTATATCTAGAGCAGGCAAAAAAGCTCGTCGAGCAGTTTGACTTCTTCAGAATCATACACATCTCGCGCAGCGAAAATAAGTCTGCTGACGCGTTGAGTAAGATGGCTTCAACTAATTTTGATCACTTTGGCAAAGATGTCAGGGTGGAAGTGATGAGCAACCCGTCAGTGCAAACGCAATCTGTTCTTGTAATTCATACAACCCCTTCATCCTGGATAACTCCAATAATGGAATTCCTGAAGGAGGGGAAGTTACCGGACGATCGCGCACAGGCGAGAAAGATAAGACACAAGGTGCAGAATTATGAACTACTTGATGGTACAGTATATCGGTGCTCTTATCTTGGACCGCTCATGAAATGCCTGGATGCTGAAGAAGCAAGCTATGTGATTAGGGAGATTCATGAAGGAATCTGTGGAATACACGCTGGTCCGCGCATGGTGGTTGCCAAGGCAATGAGCTCAGGCTACTATTGGCCAGGCATGTACTTGGATGCGCTAAAAGAAATCCAAAAATGCAAGGCATGTCAGAGCTACGCGCCAAACACCATGCGTCCAAAGAACAACTTGATTCCAGTGACCTCCGCATGGCCTTTCCACAAATGGGCCATTGATATTGTGGGGCCCCTGCCGCAAGCGCAAGGGCGAGTGAAATTTTTGGTAGTGGCGATAGACTATTTCACAAAATGGGTTGAGGCCAAGCCACTAGCAAAAATCACAGCTGAGGCGATGAAGCAATTTATCTGGAGCCACATCATTTGCCGTTTTGGCCTTCCTATGGAAATTGTGAGCGACAATGGCAAACAATTCACTGACAGGAAGATATCCAGCTGGCTCAAAGAACTGCACATCAACCAAATCTTCACTTCGGTCTACCACCCTCAAGGGAATGGCCAAGTGGAGCGCGCGAATCAAAGTTTGTTAAATGGGCTGAAGAAAAGATTGGAGGGAGAATCCCATTCTTGGGTCGAAGAGTTACCTAATGTCCTGTGGGCGCACAGGACATTAAGCAAAACTAGCAATGGCGAATCCCCGTTCAGCCTAACGTATGGGACAGAGGCTATGATCCCAGCAGAAATTGGATGCCCATCCCATAGGGTACTCATGATGAGCAAGACTGATAACGAGCGCGAAAGAAGATTGGACCTCAACTTGCTTGAAGGGCGCAGAGAAGCGGCTATCATCAATGAAGCCAAATACAAGAAAAAGCTGGAAAAATATTATAATCAGCGCGTTAAAGAATGCCACTTCAAGAAAAATGATTTTGTCCTTCGAAACAATGAAGCTAGCCGCGCGATACCCCCAGGAAAAATGTCCCCCAATTGGGAGGGACCTTATCAAATTTCAGAAGATTTGGGGAAAGGCGCGTACACTTTAAAAGATTTGAATGGCAAAAAGATACCGCGCGCGTGGAACGCAGCACAGCTTAGAAAATGCTTCATGTAAATGTTCAAATATGTAATCAAGGCTTTTAAGCCATCATGAATGATGATTCGCGCTATCTTTCAATATTTGTTCTATTACCTTTGCATACATGTTTCACACTTCCTTTATTAATTTGGAACAATATGACAACACTATATTGACTTCAAAGAAAAATAAAGCGAAGTAAAACATACATGCGCGAGCCTTAGCTCAAACGCGTTAACGAGTCTTAACTCTAAAACGCCAGGGCCTTAGCCCAAACTTACGAGCCTTAGCTCAAACACGTTAATGAGTCTTAACTCTAAAAACGTCAGGGCCTTAGCCCAAAACAAAGAGCCTTAGCTCAAAACACTCACAAACATCCATCTTACATCCCGCGCAGCCTGATCATAAAAATCCTTAAACACAACTAAGGCAAAGTACATGCCATATCATGTTAAGGTCTCAGGTCGAGGTCGCGCGCGGAATCATAGTGGATATCTGAGTAACACACGCTGACATGTAATGGCTAAACTCATACTTCCATATAAATACCGCGCGACAACGACGCGCAAAAAAGAAATAATGAAAAGTTAGCGCGCATGTCAGCATAAACAAGATACTGCGAAACCACAAACAAAATAGAACAGAGGTTAAGTGAATAATTTCCTTACAACCTTGTTCTTATTTTAACGTGCAAGCATATCTTATATCTATACAAGCAAACATGAAGAGATGAATGGAAATGCGCAAGATGTGAAAAAGAGAAAACAAGTTTCATTCCATTGGATTGAAATTTACAAGTATGATGAGTTACAAATTACAAGTATAAAAAATTAAATATGTAAAATTTGATGAAGGGCTTCTCAAGTCTCCACGTCGACGTCAGCCACTTCATCACCTTCATCATCTCCCGCAGCATCTGACGCGGCCTGCTCCTCATCTCCGAACTGACCATAGTCAAGTTCTTCCTCCTCATTGGAGTCTTCTATCACGACGGTGTCAGGAGCAGATTTATTCGCAGCGCCAGAGCCGCTGGCAGGGGCAACATCCCCCGCGCCACCATCATCGCTACCAGCCCTCTCGCATTCATCGAGCAACTTCTTTAGCGCGCCGAGGTCGGGCTGGTCAGCAAGCGCAGCTATCTGCAAAATCATTAGAAAAGTATTGAGTACAAAACACTTGGAAAAATTAGTCAAGTAAAACTCATTAAGGTCAAGGTACCTGCATAAGGATGGGGATGGGAGTATTCATGTACTTTTCCCCCACCGCGGACATGTCCGCGCAGGCCGCGTCGCTCTTGTAAGGGTACTCGGATGGGTTCTTCTTCAACATGCCATAGTCATACCCATCCGTAAACCCTTCAGCTCGGCCCACCAAGCGCGCGGCGGCATTGCAGTCCATCACAAGGGCCTGAAACTCGGCGGAATATTTCATCGCCAAAGCGCAGCGAGTTATGCCCTGTGACACCAGCCATTGGCGATCCTGCGCGAGGCCAGCAACAGACGTCTCGAGGACAGGAACCTGGGAGTTTAATAACTCAACAGTTTCCTTAGTCTTTTTTAGCTCCTCCTTATCAGACGCTGCTGCCGCCAAGATTTTTTCTTTCTCCGCCTGCGCAGCACCAAGTGCTTCCTGGCTGGACGCCGCCGTCGCCAAGGCCTCATCTCTATCGGCCTGCGCGGCCGCCAACTCCCTCTTCAGGCGCGCAACCTCGCTCTCCAGTGATGATTTTTCAGTGATACTCTGGACGATAGCTTGGTCACGCGCCTCAGCCTGCTGTTCCAAGACACGCACTCTACGCGCGTACTTGGCAACTTCGGCCTCCGCCAACTGCTGCTTCTCCCGCGCAGCTTGGAGCTCATGCCCGCGCTTAATATAGGCGGTGTTGGCACTTGCTCGGTTTTCGCTGAGCTCCGCCTGGAGTTTCTCAGCTCGTGCGCGAGCATCAGAAAGGTTCCAGGCGGCCACCTTAGCCTCTTGCTGGGCTGCCACAAGAGCATCGCGTACTTTAATATAATCGCGATGAAGCTCTTGGGAGGCAGCAAAGAAAGCTGACCCAGCGAAAATGTGATCGTTGAGCAAGTCAGCGCGGGTGCGCTCCTCCTGATACCTCCTTTCAGTAGGAGGCACGGCATGAGCCCAGAAGTCCTCGCATACGCCCATGGATTGGAAGGAACTGTCTTCATTAATATTCCACCTCGGGCGATAAACGTGGTCACCTTCCTACAAAACACAAGAAATGTTCTAAGTCATAAACATACTTATATGGAGGTACGCGCAGCGGAGCAACAAATTAAAACATACCTGCGGGGATGAAGCAGAAAAGTCAGCGCCAGCCCCACCAGAAGTATGCGCTGTGAAGGCTTGTGGCATCGTAGGGCTGGCGCGGTCTCCCAAGGAGTCCTCAGCTTGAGCCCCCTCATCCTCCTCATCTTCTTCAATAGGCCTCTTCTCCTGCGACCTGGGGGGCTCCAAACCAGCCTCGCGGAGAGGGCTACGCGTAGGAGGAGGCGAGGGAGGTCTCGACGCCGCCAGTTCGGCGCGCAATACGGCTTCCTGCTCCTTTGTAACCCCAATAAGGGGAGAATCAGCACTAGCAGGAGCAGGACCAGAACCAGCGGCGCCGCCAACGGCGCCAGGAGTGTCGCCAGCAACTTGTACGCCAGCTACAACTCCTATGAACAAATCAACAAGGAAAAATGGTTTATGACTGAATCCAAAAGAAAAATAAAGAAGACAAGTGTGCAAAACATACCTTGGCGCAATTCTGTTCGCGCGGCGAACATCGCCATAAAGTTCATTCTACCCTTTTCGGAGGGTAGAACAGGGGACTCCGAAGCAGTCCCCGGCGCAGCCTCAGCACCTTGTGGCGCCTGTGGCTGATCTGCTACCGTCGCCGGTTCTGCAAACATTCAAAGGAGCAAAGGTTTAATAACAATTCAGCCAGATGAAGATAAACAAAGTATACCTGTTGCAGGCGCGGCACTGCTTCTCTCTTCAGCCGCGCGAACGGAGGAGGTGACGCCACCATACCTCAGGTGGACAGGAGGTCTGCCCACTTTCACAGGCAGGGAAGCTAAAGAAACCTTGGTGGTAAACACCTGGGTTTCCTTAGGTCCCTTCGGTTGAGCATGGGGATGAGCAACAGGGGTGTCATTTTTCTTCTGTTTCTTACTGGCCCCTGCGCCAGATTTCCCCTTAGCTTTGCGCTTTAGTAGGGGCGCCTCCTCTTCCTCCTCCTCCTCTTCCGCGAGCTCCAGCTCGTAGTTTTCAAGCGCATCTGCAAAAACAACCAACAGAACTGTTAATAAACTTGGGTATTCTAAAGGAATGAGCATAAGTGCGAAGGCTTACCAGGCGCGTCACTGTCAAAGTCAAATTCCAGATCCACTGGGATGAACATGTCATCGAAGCGATCTGGGAAACCAACTTCCCCAGCGCCAAGCGCGACGGAGCCACCCTCCACTTGTTCATCATAAGCGGCAAGGACATAATCCTTGGTGACTGCGCAAAAACAAGTCAAGTGATATCAGCAAAAGAATTATGTTCGCGCAGAAAAAATAAATAAAGCAATGAAATAAACTTACACAACCCGTCGACTTGGATAACGGGCTCAAGCGCGCTGTCGGCCCAAAGCTTACTCATGCCGACCCCCACCAGCGCCTCCTCGCAAATTTTCTTCGCGGGGGATGGTTCGGCGGTCAGTTTCTTAACCCAGGCGCCAGTTGGGTTCTTGAGGACACCCTCATCCGCAGGCGCAGAAGAGATAGAGCGCATGGTCATACGGATGGGGATCACACCAGCCCTTATGTAAAAGAACCTCTCAGACCAGTCATGAAGGCTCTTGAATGAAACAGTGGAGCACTTCACCTTCTGACTGCGAGGAATGAAAGAGATCCAATTGTCTTGGATCTTGGGCTTGTAAAAATATTGAAAGCGCCGAGGAGTGGGTTCCTCGCGCTGGGATTTGCACATGAACTCAAAGTGAGTCACGCGCCGAGTCCAAACGGATGGACTTGGGATATATGAATCCCATAGAACTTCAGCAGTGCACCCACAAACCTTGTCATCGGGAGACGAAGGTTGCAGTGGGTGAAAAAGTGGCTATATAGGGATATATAGCCGGCAGACGGGTCCGCCGCCGTTTGCCCGGACCTAGGCAACATGCAGCCAAACAGGGT
Source organism: Bidens hawaiensis (assembly GCF_021521415.1). Taxonomy (NCBI): domain Eukaryota; kingdom Viridiplantae; phylum Streptophyta; class Magnoliopsida; order Asterales; family Asteraceae; genus Bidens; species Bidens hawaiensis. The sequence goes on from NW_027504858.1 coordinate 218,724, forward strand.
GGGAAAGCCCTGAGAGGCGATGAGGTTGTCGAGATCGGCCTGCTTCAATTTGCAGAGGATTTCATTCCACCTTTTGGTGGCCTTGGTCCTCCCTACTTCCTCCGATGTGGTCTCAACAACCCTCTTCCCTTTCCCCTTTTGCTTCAATGTCGACATCACCACAGACTTCACACGGCGTCTTCGAGAGGCAACAGAGGTGATTGAGGGGCTAGACGAGTCTGAACTATCAGACATACAACTGCACCAGCAGATAATCGAAAAATCGAAAAGATGAATATACTCAATTCAGAATATGAAAGGCAGAAAATAGAAAATTTGAAACAATGAAGATGAAGATAAAAATTTCCTAAGGGCCTGCTTTTATAGGCCCAGGAGAGAGAAAAGTGGTAACTGATGGGATTTCACGCGCCCCCACTCGCAGGTGTAAGCCAACGAGGGCGCGGCACGTGTCCCTAACACTGTTGAGGGGACATAAAAACGTAACGGACCTGCCACGGAGCAGAGACGCGCCCCCACTCGCAGGTGTTAACCAATGCGAGCGCGACACGTGTTCAAGACAGCTGTGTGAGGGGACGTGAAAGGCAACTGTAGCGCCTCGAGCACACGAAACGTCTGACATGTTTACGGCGCACGTCACCACCAACTAACCACGTGTTCGACCCTTCGTTTTCAACCCTTCGTTTTCAACCAAATGGATAGAACTTCGCGCAACGATGGAAACAACCAATAAAATGACAAAACCCCTTTAAAGACCAAATCAGTAAGTCTAATATCCATCTTACCGCGCTCGCGCGAAATAAGACACACATTAGACTGGGGGGGCTTGAAGAGGTATGTACCCGCCTCAACACCGAGCAAGGCGGGTCAACCCACAAGATAAAGACATTATGAAGGCACAAAGCCAAAACCTATGCGCATGGCGCATACAAAACATGCTCAGGCATCATATGCCCAGGCACACATATGCTCGCGCATCACATACGCGCGCGGCGCATCAGCGCGCGGCGCATATCACATGCTCGTGCATATCACATCTGCCCAGACACACATTATTATCTTCTCCACAAATATACTGATTCTCACGCCGGAGGGTTACCCCAAAGAGGACCCCTCTGTCCCTTTCTGAAGGGGTAAGTAACGGCGCTGTTCATTTTGTAGGTGGAAGAACACAGGCCCAGAAGAACCATCGGTGAAATAGTATAATCACACCCGAGGAAAGTAGATCTGCTACCAGTGAGTAGATCCACCTTAGCAAAAGTATCGTTAGAGCGAATGTGGAGATGACACCTAAGCAAAAAAATTTCAGAGTGAATGTGGTGATGACGGATAAGGAAAAACGTTATTCTTTAATATTGAGTATGTATTTTATCACTTTTTATAACTTTGTTTTATCTATATTTTTTTCCATCATCCAGAATAACATTCGTCCATTTAATTTAATTAACAATTCTTTCATTTGCTTCAAATTCTTATATAATCATATTTACTGGTATATTTATATTTTCCCCATAGTAAATGCAAGAAATAATTATCAAAAGATATAATTACTTTTTTCTATTAAAAATAGCTAATTTATGATATGGGTTTTTTAAAAATACTTTCATAGTGGACATTTTATATCTTTCTTCATGAAGAGGGTAGGCCTTGTATATAAGACGTTATATATCTTCTGAATGGAAGGGTCCAGTAAAGGCAGTTACCTACTAGGCCTTAGTCATAGGGTAATGCCTTTGGGGTTTTCCACAATTGTACAACTAAGATTATAGTTGGAATGATGATGTTCAAATCTGATTGTGTTCTATGTTCTGATTGTAACTTAACTGATGTGTTATGACAGCTATAATTCTATATTCGATAGTAGTATATCCTCGTGACATACCACTTTTAGTTTGCTAAAGTATATGAAAGTGACACAATTACGTTCAATAAATAAATAAAGCTAGAACCCTCACTCAGCAATGCTTACTTTTAGTATACATATAACTATATAAGTTAAAGTGTAGGTCCTTTCAGAGGATGATTTGAGCTTGGCAGAATTAGAGTGGGCTGCCTACCGAAAACTGACATCTCTTTATGATTATTGTTTATAGACCATTCATGTTTTAAATTGAGAATTTTTAATCAATCTATTGATCATGTAATGTGCTGAGAATTGTTTTTCGTCGTCAGGCTGCCTACCGAAGACTGACATCTCTTTATGATTATTGTTTATAGACCATTCATGTTTTAAATTGAGAATTTTTAATCCATCTATTGATCATGTAATGTGCATAGAGAATTATTTTTCGTCGTCATTTAGTAGTGTTATGAGTTTAAAACTATGTTTCATTTGTAAACCCAGCCGATGTGACACCTCGGACTCAGGGTGTTACAAGAAGAAAAGATAACGATAGAAATCGAAGGAAAAAAAGATTTATTTTTATATCTTATTTTGTTAATCTATCTTTTATAGTTTTGGGTTTATGTTGTTTCCTAGTTTATTTGTTTATTCACTATACGTGTGGGTTTATATGATTATTTGGTCTGTTGGTTGTGCGTTGATAAACTTGTAAGATTTTTAGCTTCTTACTTGAATCAATCGATTTAAACCATTAATATAAATAGAAATCATTTGTTATTGAGCCATTTGAATGTATCTACGCGTGTACATCAAGTGATATTGTGGTATCAGTGCACTTGGATTTTTTTTTAAAGGCTTATGGATATATAGAGAGCGGCTTTAGCCTTTATGGCCGGCAAATTCATTAGACGAGGCAGTGGCCACGTTGTGTTCTGATCACATGCTTGTACGATTCAAGAAATTGACCCAATATCGATCATCCGAAACGAGGATATGGGAAGGATGAGCATCTTAAAACTGGCAACGATATATTCTCTGCCTCCATGTTTTGATATTTACCAAAATTAATTAATGAGGTAAGTAAAAAAGAATACTTAAGGTTGATCAAGAAAGCCTTGAACAGGTTAAGTCATCAAATTGATAAACTGTATCAAGTGGTGTTATAAGGTTGGGTCCAATAAGGGTCTGGTGAAAGAAGTCATGGTCACAAGAAGAAATTCTTAACAAAGAAAACTTAGGGGACAGAGTCCACAAAGGGCAGGCCAAATATTTAAACGGGTCTAATGGGAACGGGTAAAGACACGTCAAATGTCTTCCAGTGCTCAATTTGGGGGGGGGGGGGGGGGGGGTCATTTAAACTCTTAACCCTTGTCATCTCAAGATCAAGAGTTTTGGAGACCGATGTGGTAAAATTAAGTCCTTCTCCAACGTCATTCAGAGGTTTGCTTTTCCCTTTTTTGCTCCATTATCGTGTTTGTACAATAGCTATCTGCTTATTGAGTTGCACCAATACTTGAGATATGGCGCGGCCAGCCAGACTTAGCTCAATGAACTGGGCGGGTGACGACGAAACCACGAGGACATCTATGGTTTGAGTCTATTCCTCCCTAAAAATATATATAAACTAGTAGATTGCCCCGCCGCGATGCGGCAGTGGGCGGTGTTTAGATGACGATTAAAGCCCACATTGCGACCGGCAAGTCTTCATCATCAACATTTGACGAACCTAGTGAAAATAATAAACGCCGGAGAACGAACGAAGAATGAAATCTCGTATGTCATCATCGTAGTCTTTACCATTATGCCATCACCCTAGCCTATATCATCCAAGCAACTAAAAGTTGTTGTCGTAGAAGGCGGGAGAGCCTCTGACAACAGCGCAACAAAAGCAATGATCATATTTAGACTTTAACCAATAAACCACCTAAACACTAGGTAAAACTCAACTGTTGGCGGAGGTAAAAAGGACACCGCTTTAGGCTTAGTTTAAATGACGCAACCTGGTTGCTTCTTTGAAGCCATCTCAGATCCATCTTAAACATAGTTATCATCATAGCCTCTATGCCAAAAACCACATGAAGTCAAAGGAACAACATCGGACATGGTTTCACAAAGCCTTTATGGATATCGTTTGAAGCTCAAGAAAGCATCATCGCTACAACATCAGGGAGCCTAACCAATTCCGTCATAGTTATCAGATTAGGATGAAAATTAGATCTAAATATGTTAGGAGGTTTCACACTGGTTTCACACTAAAGGCTCGTGTAAGCATCATAGCCCTCAATGCTCAGCTACGCATCATCGCATCAACATTGAAGTGGGTACAACCAAAATGAAAGCAGCTAACGCCGCACAACGGAGCCATATACGGAAAACGTTGGTGTACAGAAGTGGTGAGGAGAGACAGTGGAGAACAAATGGATATATGAAAAGCATACTCGTTCAGAAAAAGAAAACAAAAATAGCCTGAATTGAGACTCGTAGTAGACAAGGACACATGGCAAACCAATTGACGAAGCCACATACTGATGAATACGTACAAATCACTCTACATAGGGTACAACCTTTATTGCCCCGAAATTATAATTATATAAATTAAACTATACAATAAGATTTGTTTCACTTTTTTGGAGAATCAAGGTAAATAAAAAGTACTTAAAATGTCACGTTGTATGTGCACTTCCATGCATAAAAACTCATTTAATTTGAATAATGAATTGGTTATTATTAAATATTTATATTAAAGAAATACAATATTCCCCTCCAATCTCAGTTTCTCCGCCGTCCGTCACGAAACGGAATCTCTTAAAAATATTCTTGGACAAAGACCAACGAATTTACCATTATGCCCTTGCCAGTTTTTTTCTTTATCTTGTTCCATGGTGAGTATTTTTTATTCATACCCCTTGATTATTGTGTGAACTACATAAACGACCCCACATTTGAAGAATCATTAGAGTCCTACCGACACTATGTGAAAGAATGAAAGTGGTCATATATGATTCATGATAAATACATTTAGTATAATATATTTTTATGGCATATAGTTATTTGATGCATGACTCCTCTATTAATTGTTTTTATAAATGTAAAAAGATGGTATACATATATATTCTTTTAATGGTGATACGATCTATATGAAGTTGTAGCACGATTTTTTTTATACTAGGAAGATTAGACTTGATTGTAAATGTACAGCCAATGTATATTAAATACAAACATTTCTTAAAAGCTTAATATGTGATTGCATAAAAGAACGGATAATACATAACCTATAAACTAATTTTCATGCATGTAAGGCTAGTTGTTGTGGTTCGTTAAAGGAGGCGTCACCTCACCCATTGATGATGGTGTCAAACCACAACACTCTGATTATCTTGATGGCGCCATGGCCCTTTTCCCCTCTGCCCGTAATCTTTATGGCACTCAAAGAGCTCAAAACATGGGGTCCAACCCCACCAACAACGCACTTGTTAGAGGATTGGCTAGTTAGAGTTCACTGTTTATGTGACAGTGACATGACATTGACGTAGCACTTTAACATGCTAGTTAAATCACAACACATGACCTAATAAAAAAAATTGCCGTATTCTTCAACAACCATCATTTTCAAGTATTATTTTAAGGTTATATGGAGGAGTTACGCTGTACTTATCAACATGAAACAAACAACATATGATGGGCCAATGGTGGCATATATCAATGTGTTAGGTTGGGGTGAGGAGGACACCCAGTGGCGGATCCTGAAATTATTTTCATGGGAGACGACGTCTGGACTTAACATTAATTTTAAGGGGGGCGATCAGGATTTTCACATAAAAACAACACTAAAAAAAATTTAAGGTGGGCGATAGCCCCCATTCTAAAAGGCTAGGTCCGCCTCTGAGGGCACCTTAAAGCTAGTGTTGAATAGTTACTTCTTTAATAAAATAATTATTTTCTATCTAAAATTGTCACGGATCTAAATACCAAAACAATCTCATTAGTTTCTCACTTGCCACGTTTTCATAGTTATCATGTTAAGTGCTTGATATTCAATGACCATGTTTTGAGAAATGGGTACTCTTTTTATGTAGGAAGTCTTGAACTTAAAACCCTTCACATTTTGGTGTTTTATGTCACGTGTCAAACAGTCAGCTTTCAACTTTGTAGAATTTTGTAAAAAGGTGATATAGTCAAAACTCTTTAACAATAATTACTTAGTTATTTTTTTCTAGTTTGCATTTATAATTTTTAATAAAAATTAAATTAATAATATTTCATTGAATAAAAAAAAGTACATTATAATTAAAAGACTACTTGTATTCGTCTTCTTTGTCGCCCTCATCTTCATCTTCATCGCCGCTCTCGTTTTCGTCTTCACCACCGCCCTCTTCTTCGTCTTCATTTTCACTTAAGCCTGGAATTGGTCGAACCATCCAAACATGTTGGACCAAATATGTCATAAGAGCGTTATGTATTTCTCTTGAGCACATGATATAATTGTTTTCCAATCTCTACTCCATTGTTGCTGGTGTTCATTGAAGTAACCTGCCATCAAACGAGTGTTCAATCCCAAATGGTCTCGCTTAATATATTCTCTTTTCGAGGTCGTGCGTGGAGGAGAAAGAAGAGATTTTATATAATTTGCAGCGAGCACAACCGCATCTTCCTCATCGTCGTCATTGGTCGATTGGTTGCACAAAAAAACCGTTGTTATAGAAGTGGGAGAATCCATATGGAGTTTTTGTATTGTTTTTTTTTTTATTTTAAGATTTTATAAAAGTGTAGGTTTTGATTGAAGAGTGAATTAAATATATAAGAAAAAAATGATTTGCTTTTATGAACTAGACATTAACAAAGGGTAGGTTGACCAAACAACCCAAACAACCCTCTTTCTAACGTCGTGTACACAACGTTTATACCCAAAACGGCATGAGTGAGGGGTTGTTTCCAGTGTGCTGGGAAAAACACCGGACACAACGCGATGAGTACGGATGATCTTATTATACAATGCATTATGTAGATATATTTTTTAAATGAAATGCTAGGGATTGGGGAGAATAATATTAAATCAAAGACTGTTAGTTTGACCATGCCCAATTTAACATGTAACAATTTGCTTGCTATTTTTTTTACAAATGATGGAAAGTATTTCTATCCACGTGTAGAAAAGTCTACAATTCGTTACGGAAGAAATGTAACATTTTAAACAAATTTTGTATAGAAATTTGGCCAAACATTTAAATTAAATATCAGTCATGTTGAGGGCTGCAAAAAGAGGCTTTAAAAGTTGATGTGATCCGGCTTTAAAGCTTAGCACATCGCGCATGGGCGGTAACTCAGTGGGGGTTTCAACATATTATCGGGCGAGAAATGAGGGGCTTCAAGCCATCAACATATGGTGGGCCCAAATGCTAAAGGGGTGAAGCTTTATCGTGATATTGATGTTTTAAGCCATAACACAATGTTAAGTGGATAGAGTTTTAACATGACATGACGTCTTAGCTTTGACTTTTAAGCCCCTTCTCTACAAGCAACCTTAACATAAAGGTGTTTAGTTGAAAGTTATTCAACAAGGCGTCTCATTTTTGATTTGGACTATGAATGGAGGACCTAATTGGTATCCTATTTGTTCTTTGACTCTTTGTTTATTAAGATTTTTTTTTCTTTTTTTGAACGCTTCTTTTGTTTGTTAGTTCAAATACAAGTAGGCCTCTAACGTTCACATGACACTCCGTGTACACGTGTACTTCTTAAACTAGGGGACCAGTCATGTATGCAGGGCAAACTACGCCTCTTGTAAAATAATATTACCCACTTTACCTTACATTAGAATTCAGACATGAGTGTTTTTGTTTTTTTTTTTTTTTTGAGATATATAACAAAAACTAAATTTTTGTAGGTTCGATTTGTTCAATATTAGCAACATAACACATTATTTTGTTTTTCTTCTTTATTCTTCTAAAATTAGTGAACAAAAAACATATATGAAAAGAGCACAAGGAGTCCTTCCGGAGTTCCCCATTTTCAACTGTATACCACTTTAGTTTTTTTTACTTTTTTACTTTTCAGTTTCTTCCTATTTTGGGTGTCGTCTATTTTTTTCTCAGTTTCCCTGGTTTAATTTATTTTTAAACTACAAAAAGCTAAATATATTTTAGCTAAAATAATATCAAATAACATGTAAAATAAAATAAAAAAAGTACATAAATTTAGAAATTAAATAACAATAAAGTTACAACAAAAACATAACTAATTATTTAAATGCCCAACTGATACAAATGCTCCAAATGCTCGATAAGATCTGATCTAAGGCATGGTAAGTTGTTCGGGAGCGTATAAATGTGAGAAAATTGACTTATGTCAATTACTGTTTGTTGGAGGTTTATCAATGTATTCAGGAGATATCGTCCTACTTTAATTATTCAAAGCGATCATGTTGTGCAGGCTAGTTGTCGTTGGTCGATGTGCACTTTTGTAGAGCCGTAAAGCTTTGATTATCATCGTCGAAGTATTGTTTCATTAATCAGTTATTAATCTCTTGACAATCGTCTCTATGCACATACCTAGTTAACAATAATTAATAAGTTAAACATGTTAAAAAAATTAATAAGTTAAACACGTTAAAGATAATAAATTTAAAAAAGTTAAAGCATTAAAAATAGTGAAATAATTAAGCAATAATATTACATTAAAAAAATAATAAAACCTGATTGACATGAAGCGGTGTCTTGGTTTTCGTCCAACACACAAGCGACCATGCTAGTAAAAAATTTGAAGTTACGCCTACCCTTTTCAATATTATCTTCCGCGAAACTTGACGAATCGTACACAACCGAAAAAGGTTGAATTGGATCTGTTGTATTAAAATATATTTAAGTGTGAATTTTTTATTTAATTTAGAAGGGTAGAAAGTTGAGAGAGTAAACATGTGAAAAATTTTAATGAAATAGGTGATATATTAATTAATTGAATTGTTTCTTTGTTTAAATTTAACGGTCAAGTGACTATTGTAGTGGACCAGCACAAACAAAACTCCTATGAGAAACCGATGATTAATCATAGAAAATCGGGAAAACAAATCCCCCGGATCTAAAGGGTGGTTAATATGTGAACAAAATTAAGTGAAAGAGTGATATATGCCTAAGGTTAATTAATTATTTTTCTTTTTTTCAAAACTAACGGTCTAGCAACTGTTGTAGTGGGCCAGCACCAACAAAACTCTAGTGAAAAACCGAAGATTAATCATAAAAAATTAGGAAAACAAATCCCCCCCGAATCCGGGGGTGGTTATTATGTGAACAATATAATTGAAAAAAGGGATATATACCTAAGGTTAATTAATTAATTAATTTTCTTTTTATCAAAACTAACGGTCTAGTGACTGTTGTAATGGGCCAACAAAACTGCAATGAAAAACAGTGATAAATAGAAAATGGGGAAGACAAATCCCCTGGATTCAGGGGGTGGGTTATTCCAAAAAGTTCTTGGTCGGGAGATCTCTTTCTCATATCAACTTAAAAGTTATATGTTGTACATAATATTACCTTTATTATAACTCATGAGTTAAGAGCATTCTTAACCCGTTCTCCATCCTCATATCTATAATTACACTAAAATTCACTTCATTTCTCTCTAGTTTAATTAAATAATATTTTTTATACCTTTATTATTACAGTTTTTTTTACTCACAAAAAATTTAACAAATATAAAAAAAATACGAGCAAACAAATAATCCCCAAAATTTATAGAAAATCGATAACCTTTCTCTCTCTTCTATTCATGGTTTAAGATCATTCTCAACCCGTCTTCCCTTCACATATCTATAGTTACACTAAAATTCACTACATTTCTCTCTAATTTAATTAAATAATATTTTCTATACCTTTATTATTACAGTTTTTCTTTTCTTTACTCACAACAAATTTCAACAAATATTAAAAAATAAATACGGACAAACAAATAATCCCCAAAAATTTATAAAAAATTTATAAAAAATCAGTAACTTTTTTATCTCTTCTATTCCCACTCAAACCCCATCCTATAATTTACAAAATCCACTCACATAAAACATAAATTTAAAGGATAAGTTAAGAATGCTCTTATATATCCGACTTGCATTCTAACATGTAACCATTATAAATTCGCCATTCCAAAAATAGAAAATGAAAAAAAAATTATATATATTTACAGATTTTAGTTGACATCAACATTCACACTCTTTTGTTCTACCAATCTTGTTCTCGTTCTTATTGATTCATTATTACCAAAAAGAAAAAGGTTTCCAACTCATGGAAGAAAATGGTAGAATAAATATCTCTTAGATAACAAATGAAGAAGTGTTTAATTAAGGAAATATTTGTCGTATATTTATTATAAACACAAAAAGGTTTTATGGTATTTTTTATATTTATTTACTTTTTTAACTAATATTGTAAACATATATAGCGTCTTACAATAAAAAACTTTTATTACTAGAAATCTTCTAAGTATAGTTAAAATAATCCTACAGTTGTAAATTTCATACAAATATTCAATAATTATTACAATAAATAAATATGAACTTCTCAATGACCTATAAACAAAACAATTCTAAAACTCAACTCATCCGTCTAATATTATACATATAAAACAAAATTAAACACCTTTCTTAGAACTATTTTTTTAAAGACATTTTTTTTTATTTAAAACAAACAAAAGGTTTGATTAGGAAAGGCAATTATTGATCAACCAATATCATAGTTTACCATATATGTAGCAAGTACATACCACAGAAAAGCATGCCAAACCTTTTATTACTTTTCAGTTTTGATTTCAGTACTCAAACCTTTTCTTTTTTATTATTATTATTACTATTATTTGTTTTAAAAAAATAAAAATATAAATCATACATAATGATCCATTAATGTTAATTAAACATTGAAACAACACTTGACTGAAGTAGGTTCTGCCCCTTTTGTGAAAAGCAAGTTGCCCACCCATGTGTTTCATACACTTAAAAAAATTAACTTTTTAATTTAACATAAATAATAAAGTAATACTAATAATAAATACAGAATATATACATACAATTACAATAATTATATGTACTTTACTTTACTAGTTACTACACATATATATGTACTAGTGTTTATAATTATATCCCTCTTGTTTTTGTTTGGTTTGGTTTAACAAGAAAAGAAAGACTCACTTTCTCCGGCATTGACTTCTTCTCGTGTGATTCACATTTTTCGATTCGGATTTCAATTGGGTTTAAAATCAAAAACCCATTTTACGAATTTGATGGGTAATTTGTGTAATTGTGTTCAGATTTGTTTTATTTATGGGAAATTGTTTGCTGATAAGCAAAGCTACCTGCTTTTTGTTTTTTTTTTTTTTTATATTTATAAAAATTAATGATTTTTGTGGGGTTTGATCAGTTTTTGTTGGCATTAATTGCTTGCATGGTTGTTTAGGTTTCGATTGTTACGTTCTTTTTTTAACATGGGTGTTTGCAATTGCTGTTATGAATTGCACATTTTAGGTGAGGAGAACTTGTTCGGGGGTTTCGGCTGGCTCGATTTACCGATTGGGGGTTAGGGTTCTTGAAGTGATTGTTTATTGAATTAGGGTTTGTAAAGGTGGGATTTTTTGGTGGTTTGGTGAGTTCAGGGATGAACTATGGGAGGGGGTTTCCTATCCCTCAGTATGGAAATCAGGAGTCGTGGGTTGCGGTGAATGTTGTTCGGCCCGAGAATGGAGTCGGGCAGAGTCAGAGTTCTTGGACTGCAGCCATGTTTGGAGGACAGTTTCCGGAAGCCGGTGAGGGTTTAGGTGAGACGCCGAGAAGGGTGGGACCGGAATCATGGATGACAGCTCCAGTCACGGTCAGGTCGACCGGAAATGGAAATGGAATTGTCGGTCATAGAGTTCATGGGAATGGTAACGGTAATGGGAATGGCTTTGCGCAGAATGATGGGATTTGGAATCCGGTTATACAGACGAATTCGTATTCACGAGGTAATATGAATATGCATATGAATATGAATGGGAATGGGAATGGGAGCGGAAGTAGTTCTTGGACTCCAGTGACACCAGGAAAACCGAATCCTCAAACGACAACTATAGTTACTGCTAACAAGCCTCGGAATCAAGTGGAAAATGGGAATTGGGAGGATTTGGTTGGGATGTACCAAGATTTGTTACAAAAAGAGCCTTTGAATTTGAATGAAGTAGCTCAAGATCATTATCAAAGTAATGGAATTCAAACTCGGGTTTCTAGTACACCAAATAAGAACTTCAACCTGATCCAAAGCTCAACCCATGTTCCAAGCACACTCCATAACCCGAACGCTAACCACGGTTCCAACCATGGAAATCAAGGTCGGGGTTCTAGTACACCAAATATGAACTTTAACCCGATCCTAAACTCAGCCCACGTTCCAAGCACAATCCGTAGCCCGAACCCTAACCCGAACCCCAACCACGATTCCAACCATGGAACTCAAAGTCGGGTTTCGAGTACACCAAATATGAACTTTAACCCGATCCTAAACTCAGCCCACGTCCCAAGCACAATCCATAACCCGAACTCGAACCCGAACCCCAACCACGGTTCCAACCATGGGACTCAAATTCGGGTTTCGAGTACACCAAATAATAACTTCAACCCGATCCTAAGCTCAACCCATGTTCCAAGCACAATCCATAACCCGAATCCTAACCAAGGTTCCAACCATGGAACTCAAAGTCGGGTTTCCAGTACACCAAGTAAGAACTTCTACCCAATCCTAAACTCGACCAATGTTCCTAGCGCAATCCATAACCCGAACCCTAACCACGGTTCCAACCATGAAAATCAAAGTCGGGTTTCTGGTACACCAAATAAGAACTTCAACTCAACCCGAAACTCAACCCATGTTCCAAGCACAGTCCCTAACCCAAACTCTAACCATGGTTCCAACCTTGGTTCTTCACCTCCGGTCTCATGCTTCCCCTCGGCCGACCCTGCAAATTGGGAGTATAATCTTTTGGCGGCTATAGTGAGGCCCAAACCAAGCTCAAAAAATCTTGGTGATCAGTTAAACAAACAACCAGAAACCAATGGTGTTCAAGATTTAAATGAAGCACCGGCTCAAAATCCATTTCCTCAAGTCGGTTCCATGCTTCAAAAACAACAGTCTCCCTCATTCATTCAGAAAGGTGAACATTATTTATATATTACACACCTATGCATAAATGTTATAATGTTATATATCAATTTAAATTTTTTATAATGATTGGGATCATTGTTTTTGTTTTAATTTTTTTAACAGATGGATTTCCGGTCCCATCTCGCCCCTGCTATGATCTAAACTCGCCACCAAGATCCGAACTTGATGCGGTCTCGTCTCGGATCACGGGCTCACTACCATTTGCTCCAATTACTCCTGATGCTCAACAAAAAGATAGACTTGAAAGTCAAAGAATTGAAGATGGTGACAACCATATTGTCGGGGACTCAACGTCTTCAGCGGTTTCAACAACACAAAAAGAATGTTTAGTTGTTGAGGAGGGGGAAGAGTTAGGGATTGACTTAAACAAGACACCCAATCAGAAGACGCCAGCAAGGCGAAAAAAGCACCGCCCGAAAGTTATTAGAGAAGGGAAACCTAAAAAGACACCAACACCCAAAACAGATCCTAACCGTGTGAAAAGAAAGTATGTGAGAAAAACTCCAAAAGAAAATGGTGTTGAAAAAAGCCCAAATGGTAAACGAAAGTATGTGAGGAAGAAGGTTGTTGACCAATCGGATGGTCAACAGAATACCCAAGAGATAATTGAAACTCCCACCAAATCAGTTGTTGAAACTCCGGCCGGATCATGTAGAAGACAATTGGATTTTGACTTGGATGAAAGTCAAAATAAAGAAATGCAGAGATCAGCGAAATCAGTTGTTGAAACTCCCGCCAGATCATGTAGAAGGCAGTTGAATTTTGACTTAGACGAAAGTCAAAATAAAGAAATGCAGGGTAATAAATTAAAGAAAAACTCTCGAGATATAGAACAGAAAAGAAGAATAAACAACATACTCGAGAGATCGGCTATGAATGCTAGACTTAATATTATGTTAAATGGAGGTGTAAAGACACGTCAAGAAAGCCCGAAAATCGGTATACAATCTGAGCTAAACGGGCCATCAACACCAATGCCTAAAGCACGGGACCATGCTTTGAATGTGCTTGCAAGAAATCTGACCATGAGAAGCAGATACAATAATCAGGGGGGTCCTGTGTCTATAGATCTCGAAGGAAGAGAACCGAATGGTCAAACAGTCAAACCAAATGGTCAAGCAGTTGACTTTGATGAAAGAAGAGGCGTTAAAAGGCCGTCTTTGGAGCAGATAAATCCGCGTAATTTAAATGCTATGGATTCTCTATATGTTTACCAGAAGCTGTTGGGTGATAATCGTGTTGACCATACCAACGAGTGGAGTAGAATCAATGAAAGCCACAAGAAAGCCAAGATGCAGAATGACGTTTGTACCCCTCGTCCGGAAGATAACTCAAGAACAGAATTAAGGCGACCCGTTTATGGAGACGTGTCAGCTATGCAGTTGGTAAACTCTTGTGTAACAAAAGTTAACAACACATCTCATCAGGTAAACGGACGGCATTTCCAACCACCAATGGCTGCTGCTACACATAATTTATCGAACCATCATAATTTAAGTCAAGGTCAAATTAACTTGTTAACTGCGATGGTTAGCTGGAATCAGACACCTGCTACTCCATCGAAAGATTACTCTAGACCTCCAGTAGTAACTTCTCCTGCTGCTTTGATGGATAAAAAGAGGACCACAGTTCAATATTCACCTAGTCAACAGTCGAACCGACCAGATAATATGCCTCATCAGATATCCTTCACAAAACCAAAAGGTACTTATTCAAAGATTTATATTATCGCTGTAAAGATATTACCTTTTTTACAATCATAATAACACAATTAATCGTGTTTACAGTCAAACCAATCCAGCCCGTTTTGATTTGTACTAAAAACGTGTTTTGACTTTTGACCCGTTACTGATCTCTTCTAAACACTTATTTAATGCAGGTCGGCCGAGGAAACAGAAAGATGGGGATTTAATTGAGGATATTACATGTATGTTAGAACGTTTATGCATCTATGAAGGATTAGATAAGGAGAGGAATGCACTTGTTCCGTACAGGGGTAATGACGCCATTGTACCATTTGAGCCAGTGAAAAAACGAAAACCGAGGCCAAAGGTGGATCTTGATCCCGAGACAGATAGACTTTGGAGACTGTTGATGGGTAATGAAGGGAGTGAGGCTGCAGAGGCAATGGATAAAGATAAAGAAAAATGGTGGGAAGAGGAAAGACGCGTGTTTCGTGGGCGAGCTGACTCGTTCATTGCTCGTATGCATCTTGTTCAAGGTAAAACAAATTATCTCAAATTTGTAGTATAGTATGGGCTGGGTATATGGCAACTCAGGTTCGGGTAATTATTTGTTACGGAGTGACATAAACACTTTTCCAATAAATATTTTGAGAAATTAGTGTCTAATCTTTTCCAATAAATATTTAGTGTCAAATATGATTTGAGGAATTATGAGTTTGGGATAATTTTGGGAAACTGGGGCCTCTAGGGATGAGATCGGTACCAAACCGGTACTGAAATACCCATGCCAAGTCTAAACAAAACTGGGTACCAAATTAATTGGTTCGGTATCATCATTGGGATGGTACCCATACCGGTATTTTGGTGTGGTACCACTTTGGTTTTTTCCCCCAAATCTCCATCGATATTGATACCAAATAGGATAAATTGGTACGTGTACTGGTACGGTACGGGTATCAAATAGGCTAAATCGGTACCATATACCGTATGTTTGGTCATTTTTTAGTAGGGATGAGAATCGACACCAAATACTAAAATACCAAAAAAAAATACCGATACTGATACCGAAAATACCAACTGAGTTTGAGAAAAGTGGGTACCGAATACCATACCGTATGTATCGGTTCGGTATTGCTACAGGTACGATACCGGCATTCGAAAAAAAATCTCATCCCAGCCCCCAAGTATCTATGTATTTGGTTTAAGTTGTATCAGTTGTGACTAAAAACATATTGGATTACAGAAATACCCTTAAAACCTTTTGAAACGATAAAAATAAGTCTGAAATGATGCCAAAGTGATGCTGGTTAAAAATCTTCATAAAGCTTATGGGCATTTCCGTCATCTATAATTTTTTACTTTTTATTTTTTTGAATTTATAGACATATGAGATACAACTATACAAGCTAGGACCTAGGTGGCCCTTAATGTAATTTTAATTACAAAAGTTGAATACTTGGCCTACATTTTTCATTATTATTTCCTTAATAATCTATTTCTTGAATAAATTATTTAAAAGGTTTTACACATTCAAAATCCGACACGTCTCTCGACCAATTCATATGTAATTATTATGTATAGCGGTCAAGAGTGCCAACGCTAGTACAATCTGAATTAAGAACATGTAAATAACTATTGACTCGTTTACTTCTGGTCAAGTTTTGGAATATGTTAGTGCACTTACATGTTTCATTGTACATTTTTATCTTTCAGGAGATAGACGATTTTCAAGATGGAAAGGATCTGTGGTCGACTCAGTGATTGGTGTTTTCCTCACACAAAACGTTTCTGATCATCTTTCAAGGTAAATTAAAAGTAGGCCTGGCAAACGGGTCGGGCGGGTTTTGGTTACGAGTCAGAGTGGGTTCGGGTCAAAATGGGCTCTAAGCAATATGAGTTTGGGTCAATATGGGCAGTTAAAAGTACTCATCCACCCCCATCCACCGGGTTAAAAACTTAAAATGAGTCATTTTAATAAAAAAGTGGCACCCAGTAACCCGCACCTGGTTAAAACGTGCTGTTTAATATTAGTTACCAGTTTTGACCCGTTAACTAATTTAAGATTTTCAGTTTGATCCGTTGACTCATCTGAGGTCACCCATTTTAATTTTAGGTGACCCAAGTCAACCCATAGACAGTTTATTTGTTGCCTGAATTTAACCCATTTTTTGATGAATGGGTCACAACTGCCACCCATTCACTTATGAACGGGCAGATTTGGATTGTTTTATTTCAAACGGGTCAAAAGTTACCAAGTATGTATTTTTAATGCCTACAACCTCCTAAATCATTATATTCAATAACTTTGATTATTATTGTAACAATGTTTTTGTATAAAACACTAATTACCTTAAAAATAGTCAAAAGTCAAACTAGTTAACTTTTTCCCACCAACTGCACTGCAGTTCGGCCTTCATGTCTCTTGCAGCAAAGTTCAGCCCCAAAACAAGCACCAGTGAAACACGTTGCGAACGTGGCGCATGTGTATTGGTTGAAGAGCCGATTGAAACAATATTACCAACTGAAAAACTAAGAAAGCAGCCCGTATTCAATGAAAGACAGTTTGTATCCTATGGATCATCAACAAACTATGCAGCAAATACACAAAACAAGACATCAGAAGAGTTGATTCTGTCACAAGATTCCCTAGATTCCTCCACAATTCAAATTATTGATGAAAGTAGATCGAGTGCCGGGTCAAACTCAGAAGCAGAAGACCAAACAATTGGGTTTGCAACCAGTAAGGAGCCCAGCCCAACTAAGCATACCCCGCCTGAGAAGGTTACCATGTTCAAAGAACTTTTCAGTCAAAACAACTGGACCGCACCACTAAGTAACCGCTCACAATACACGCATCACTCACCGAAAACACCAATATCTAGCCCGTTTCAAATGAATATGACAACGGGCTCGCGAAATGTGGGGGCCCATGATTTTGGGTTGTTAGGTGGCGAAAACATATCTTCTTTGCCTTCAAGTAATGTAACTTACCAACACAAACTGCCGCCTCAAGGCCACCGATATGGCGGCAGTCATCCATCGCCAGCCAAACCGGATAATGGTGCGCGGAAAACAGACTTGTGTGGTGAGGATGCGGGCCCGGAAGCCAGCTCAAAGGAGCCCAATTACGGTTTTCATGACCCGTTAAATGGGGAACATAAAAATGCCTCAAAGGGTAGAAAGGGAATACAAGAAGATGAGAAAAAGAAAACGTTTGATTGGGATAGTTTAAGAAGGGGCGTGTTCTTGAACCGTGAGAAAAAAGTAAGAAGCAAAGATGCAGCAGATTCACTTGACTATGAAGCATTAAGACGTGCACACGTTAATGAGATTTCAGATGCTATTAGAGAACGCGGAATGAATAATATGCTGGCGGATAGAATAAAGGTACTAAGTGTTCATTATGAGCAAAATGAGAGTGAAAACTATGATCAGTAATTAATTATTTTTATTATTAAACTTAAATGTAGGACTTTCTTGACCGACTAGTAAGAGATCACGGGAGTATTGATCTAGAATGGCTACGAGATGCACCTCCAGATAAAGCAAAGTAAGCTCTCTACACAAACTTTGTTACTATTATTTATATCAATAGAGATTTATACTTATAAAATTATATTGCAGGGATTATTTACTAAGTATTCGAGGATTAGGACTGAAAAGTGTGGAGTGTGTGCGTCTGTTAACGCTTCACCATCTTGCTTTTCCGGTAAGACAATTTTTTTTTAAATGTTGAAAATTTCATTTTTTACAAGAAAAGTATCTTTTTTAAGGTTGATACGAATGTCGGGAGGATAGCAGTGAGATTGGGGTGGGTCCCGCTTCAACCGTTACCTGAATCACTCCAACTGCATCTTTTGGAGATGTAAGTAATAATACTAATTTAATATAATAAATTTGTATTTTTTTTACAAAAAGTTTCTGATTTCTTTTTACGCAGGTACCCTGTGTTAGAGTCGATTCAGAAATATCTCTGGCCTAGACTGTGCAAGCTGGATCAGTTGACATTGTAACCAACACTTATAATTTATTTACTTATAAAGTTTTACCTTAAAGTTGCTAGCTTTATTGATTAATATTCGGTTTAATAACAGATATGAGCTACACTACCAAATGATCACATTTGGAAAGGTTTTTTGTACAAAGAGTAAACCAAACTGTAATGCATGCCCTATGAGAGCAGAGTGCCGACACTTTGCAAGTGCCTTTGCAAGGTATGTTAAGTGTTAAATAACTTAGGATAAAAATTTCATGTCACTTTTTTTAAGCAATAAATATAATATAAGTAATATCTATATGTTGCAGTGCAAGGCTTGCCTTACCAGGGCCAGAAGAAAAAAGAATGGTACCTTCAGATGCACCAAATTCAAGAAATGCAACGTTTACAATCCCGCCTATTATAAGTGGGCCCATGCAACTACCTCCGCTTGAAACTAACTGCAGTACAAACAAACAACTGTCGTGTGAACCGATAATTGAGGAACCAACAACTCCAGAACCAGAAATAGCAGAACTATCATTAAGTGACATTGAAGATCAATACTATGAGGATGCAGATGAAATCCCGACTATCAAACTTGACATGAATGAATTCACAGCAAACTTACAAAAAATGCAAGATAGCATGGAGATTCAAGGCGATATGTCAAAAGCATTAGTCGCGTTAAATCCACAAGCCGCTTCTATACCTACACCAAAGTTGAAAAATGTTAGTCGGTTACGGACCGAGCATCTAGTGTAAGTCTGCTCTATATTCTTATTCAAATATCGTACAATATGATAGTTAACTACCAAATAAGTCAAGATTACATAAATTTTTTAACTCACCGTCATTCTGCGACAGATATGAGCTTCCAGACTCACATCCACTTTTAGAAGGGGTTAGTAATTCTGTTTCGCTAGCCAAATATACACATGCTATTTTGTGACACAAATTAACTAAAAAAAAATATTTTTTGTTTCAGCTATACAAAAGAGAAATTGATGACCCGAGCCCTTACCTCCTTGTTATATGGACGCCAGGTCAGTATGCTAAAAGTTTCTACTAGTAATAAAATGCATACTTTTGCATTATGATCTCATAAAGTGAGATAAATTTTGTTGCAGGTGAAACCGCGCATTCCATGCAACCTCCTGAAAGAGGATGTCAAGCCCAAGAATCAGGAATGTTATGTGACAGGACAACGTGTTTCTCGTGCAACTGTATAAAAGAAGCAAACTCACAAGTGGTTAGAGGAACTATTCTGGTAAGAACATTTTGATTTCAAAGAAATTGTTAATTAGTCTATGTGGCACTATTGTTTTGCAGCTTTTGCTTATGTGACCAATTTGATTACAGATGCCATGCAGGACAGCAACGCGAGGGAGCTTTCCTCTCAATGGTACTTACTTCCAAGTTAACGAGGTACATTTGAAATTAACAAATGAAAATAAATATCAGATGCAATTCAATTGGACTTAATGTGATCTACTTATATGTGCAGATGTTTGCTGATCATGCATCAAGTTTGAATCCAATTGATGTTCCAAGGGCATGGATTTGGTACCTTCCAAGAAGAACCGTTTACTTCGGGACTTCTGTATCAACAATCTTTAAAGGGCTGACTACCCAAGAAATTCAACAATGCTTTTGGAGAGGTATGTTGTATGTAGCGCTTATATTAATAATGTTTTTTGTCACACGATTTATATGCTAACTACACGTTGTGAAACGTTTGCAGGGTTTGTTTGTGTGAGAGGTTTTGATCAGAAAGCGCGGGCACCTAGACCTCTAATGGCAAGATTGCACTTTCCAGCAAGTAAGTTAGTCAAGACAAAAAAATGAAGACAAATAGAGCAGCCAGCTGGGTTCAGGGGTAAAAAGGTCAATTGGTTAACAAACTGTTGTATATCCATTTACCCATCTTTTAACATGACCCCATTGCATGCGCTGCGTGTAACCTTTGACAACAAAGAGAAGCTGAGTGATAGTGGGCTCATTCGCAGCCATCTGCCATTATTTGATACACAATTGCTGGTATCGTTATTTCGTTTTTTTTAAACAAGTGATTTTTTATTAATTAGCAGATTAAAGGAAAAAAGAAGAGTTTAGTTGACAGTAGTTACTTTTGGATTTTTCAGTATGTATTTTCCTACAGCTTTGAAATAATATTATCTATCAGAAGCCATTGCTTCAAACTTTAGGTAACCATACAAGAAATTTACTGGAAATTTTTAGAAATGCTTTTAGATCATCTCTTATTTCTGATGTTCTTTTATTATATGTTCATATTTTTTGGCCTACTCTAAATCCAAGCAGTTGATAACTGATACAGTTATATAAAGTTCCATCATTTTCATAAAGGTATCAAAAAATTTACATTGGTCTCATAAATCTATCCTAAAAAATAGGCATACTTTCATGATTTCTCGGTTACACACTGGCGGATCTAGAAGAAAAACTTAATACCAAAAATATTTTTGGACCAAGGTGGATCCTAATAATTACTCGGGAGTATCCAAATGCATAAAATAAAGAAGAAATTTTTTTTCACTAATTTTGCACTTCTTCGTGAAAATTGAGGGGTATCCTGATCACCCCTTAATTTTGCACTATTTGAAAAGCTCTAAACAGAAACATTACAATAGGCGTGTAAGATATTTCGAAGGCGTAAATAGATTAATGGTATAGGTGAGTTGTGTTGTGTGTAAGACGTTTTAAAGGTGTAGATAGATTAATGTTACATATGAGATGTGTAAGAACTTTAAAGATCTAATTAGATTAATGGTATAGATGATATTAAGGTATTAAAATAACAATGCTTTATAACTACATATTATGAGTTGTGCCTTAAAAATTCATATTAGGAGTTATGTAACAATGTCTTAACAAATTAATATGAATATAATATCAGCTAAAAAGTCGACGGTTGATTAGGTTGTATGTCGATTGGTATGGCATATAATCGCTTACAACCTCACCTACACATGATAATTAGACATATAGAGTACAAGTAAAGTATGTTGAAGTTTATTTAGAAGCTTAATAAAATAAAAGAGTATTATTTGCATTATCTCTAGAACTGTGGAACTGATGAGCTGTCTTCCAAGACTTCGGGATCCTCAATGTGAGCTTCTTTTGCTTCGCTCATGTATGGGAGTCGCAAAGCTTTTGTTCGGTTTGAGAACGTGCCAACCTATGTATATGGGGGAAGCTGTTTCTATTTTTGACAATGATCTTCGAAGGGCGATTGAGGACATCGTGGTTTGTGGGGGTCCGTTCTTCGGGGATCTTCAATGGAGGTTGGCATCACTACCTACCCGTTTTGGGGGGTTGGGTCTATGCTCGGCCGAAGATGCATCTACATATGCTTTTGTTGCTTCGAGAGCACAATCATGGTGTTTGCAAGACCCTATTCTTCGGGGTTGTGATATTTATGGGTTGGACTCTGATTATGGGTGTGCGATGAATCGTTTACGTACTTCACTTCCAGATTTTGATCTTAGTGGGTTCTCTAATAAGGACACCGCTCCCCTTAAAGCCCAACATGTTGTGGCGAGTGCCTTATTTAGTGGAATCGCCATATTTATAAGTGAAGTTTGATTTATCTCCTCACCAAAAGGCGGTGTTTAAATGCCTTCGGGATCCTCGGGCTCAAGATTTTCTAACGACCATCCCCATTGAAGGATTGGGCCAATATATGTCGGGTTTGGAGTATCGGGCTATCCTTAAGTACCGGTTAATGATCCCTATGTTCCTGACTGATGAGCCTTGCCCAATTTGTCGCAAGGTCTGTTTGGATTAGGCCTGTTCACGAGCCGAGCCGAGCCGAGCCTGAGCCAAGGCAAGCTCAAGCTCGGCTCGAGCTCGAGCTCTTAATCGAGATAAAAATTTGAGCTCAAGCTCGGCTCAGTTTTAAATCGAGCTGGCTCGGCTCGGCTCGATTGGCTCGAGTTTACCTGTAATAATAAAAATTATATGCAACAATCAAGCTAAACTAAATAAATATGGCGTTGAGATCAACATCAACCAAATACAAACTAAATAAATACGTCCAATAACACCATCGATAACGAAATATGTTCAACAAGTCTATACCAAACCAAATACAAAATTAAGCAAAGAAGTATTATCTATGAGAGACGGCCGATGGCGGAGGTGAATATGAGCGGCGGCCGGCGGCGGAGGTTAATATGAGCGGCTAGGGTTAGGGTGGAAAATGGAACGTATACTGATTATTGAGTCTGTGAACTATGAAATCTCATCTCTCAGTTACTCAGTATATGGAATTATGATTATGGACTATGGAGTGAGAAAGGAAATTGGGCTGGATTAAAGTAATTGGGCTCGATAATTATATGCATGTATATATATATATATAGATAATAAATTAAAATAAAATAGTTCGAGCCTATCGAGCGAGCTCGAGTCGAGACGCGACTAGCTCAGGCTCGGCTCGTTTAGAAATCGAGTCGAGCTAGGCTCGGCTCGTTTACAATCGAGCCGATTTCGAGCGAGCTTTCTCCGAGCTTTTTTCGAGCGAGTTTCGAGCGAGCTTCGAGTCGTGAGCTTTTTGAACAGCCCTAGTTTGGATTCTTTTGGAGACCATGCGGTGCATTGCAAAGAATTGTCTGGCTTTAAGTACATACATGATTTGGTTAGGGATGTTCTATATGATGTTCTTAAACGGACATGGATTTCTGCTAAAAAGGAGGCCCCCGTTAAGTTTCTCATGGATCCTCTTGAAGGGAGGCCTAATTTACGACCAGCTGATATTCTTGTGTTCGGGTGGGCAGGAGGAAACACGCATGTGTGGGTCAGGAGTGTCTCCTCTTGCTGGCCTAATTTACAAGAGTGTCTCCTCTTGCTGGTGTCTCCTCTTGCTGGGCTCAGAAACCGTGGGTTTGTTGTGGGTCAGGCTGCGTTGAAGGCTGAATCGGGCAAAATTGTTAAACACGAGAAAGCTTGTTTAGAGAATCAACATGTCTTTCTCCCATTTGCTTATGATACATTTGGCTTTCTACCCCAGAGGCTGTGAATTTCTTTAGTAAGGTTCAGCGTGTCGTACACGGAACCTCTTCAGCTCCTAGGTCCCAAAGCTTCATTTTTAGTATGATTGGCTTTGCTATTCAAAAGAGGGTTGCGGCGTAACTTGTTGCCCGTTTGCCTACCACTTTATTGTAATCGTTTTGTAGTAACTAATAAACCAAAAAAAGTTAAAAACTGATACAACTGGAATAGTGGCCGAAAAGAATTTGAGGTTCGAAACATTTGATAGAAATCTAGTAAGTAAATCACGATAAATCAACAATTAGAAAGGAAAACAGAAAAACAACATGGACAGGGTGGAAAAAAAATTAAGGTCATGTTAGAACGCTAAAATTACGAAATAGCTTAATTCTGTCCTAAATATAAATCCTAATCAACTCACCGAATCCAGAAGCTATATATTCACACTATTGCTAATAAGGTTTTATGTTGACCCATATGTAAATGACCTTGGTAACATCTAAAAAAATTTAAAAAAAAAATATTTATTATGTGATTTATAATTGATAGTTTGTACAATAACATGCTGCAAAAATATATTGATAATACAGCATACCGACGTAGTTATTCAAACAGGAGATATATTAGCTGAAAAACTATAAATAAAAAAAATTGCATAATGAGGCGTGTAAGAAATGTTAAAGGTGTAAATAATCAATGGTATAGACGAGATTCATATGAACTCAAATGTCTAAATAGATTAATGGTATAGATAGTATTCATGTATTTGCGCATCTTTAAATTATGACATGTTGATCATCCAATACGTTACAAGTTATTTTGAGCCCTTAATGTAAAGTGTGTTTTGTTCAGCACAACACAAAAATCATGTTATTGTATTTTATAATATTGTAAATATATTTGCCACCATAACTTACTTTAAAATCAAGTTTTGTACATAGATCTTTAATTCTTAGTGAGGGGAAGGCCAACCAGACTTTTGTGACCAATTATCATTTGAATATGTAAGGAATACATTACCTTCATCATCCCCATGTGATAGATAACTTATAAAATAATAGTGTTTTCTAGCTACATGTTAAAAGTTATGTAACAATGTATCATCAAATTTAAATAAATAATGCAATACAGCCTCACATATATATAAAATCTAGAATACGAACATATATATAATATCTAAATATTAATTTTTTTTAGAAGTTTGATAAAATAAAATGTATCAAGATACAAGATATCAAAATGAAATTACCTTATCTGCATGATTCGGATATGCGCGAGTTGAATTGCGGCCAAAAACAATTCAATGTCCGAATCGCCTATGAGCAATCAAGTAAGGGCATCATGATATTAAAATCAATAGTTGGAAAAATATACAAACAGATCGACAAATAAGGTCGAAAACAGAGCGAATATTATAAAAAACCATTCTATTGGGAGACGGGCTAAATCGTGGTTGTGAACAATTCAAAGTTCAAAACACCTGTCAGTATTCGTAAATCGTGATAAATTAATAGGTAGAAAGGTAGACAAAAAAACGACGTTGAAGGCTGAAAGATAAATTAATGATCATATAAAAACGCTAAAACTATGAAATAGCCGACTCTCGTCCTAACTATTAAACCTAATGAACGGATCCCGAAGCTATATATTCACACGATTTTCAATTAGGTTTTATGATTGACTTATATGGAAATTACTTCTGTGACATCTAAATATAATAAAAAAATAATTATGTAATTTACAGCTGATAGTTTGTGCAATAACATGTTGCTAATATATATTGAAAATACAACTACCAACATAGTTAAAAAGACAAATATATATTAATTGAAGAATTGTAAATAAAAAAATTGTATTTAAATAATACCAACTATTGACTACTGCAAAATAGCAGTCCCAACTAATGAAATGTCTGCTCTAATGATCCACGACTAACAGATGCCTAACGTTATTAGTTGTCGGTCGTCGGAAAACATTTTTGACCGAAAAACTCCGATATAACCGAAAATCTCAACCTTTTGATTATAAACCTCTTTGTAACGTTAGATCTAACTAACATGATCATCTTGAGGTCTTCCTCTAGAATAGTAGCATATAACAATAACAATGTGTATGCAGAAAGAAATGAGTTAGACTGTTAGATTTTGCAAAAAGACAGACATGATAATCTTGAGGTCTTCCTCTAGAATAGTACATGTTCTTTAGGCTTATATAAATAACAACATATTTGCATCACTTTGATGATTGAGTAAGATATCAAAAAGAAGTTACCTTATTTGCATGATTTGGATACGAGTTAAATTGTGGTCAAGAATAGTTCAAAGTTCGAACCTGAAGAGGTAGGTCCCAGCAGAGCCCGGTTGAACCCGCAAGACTTAACTTAAAGGGACGTCTGCGCCGAGACCAACTGGATCCGCAGGACCCACCATGCTCAGAGACGTGACGTCCTTACGCGCAGTACGCAGGCTGTTCCTGCAGGAAAAGCCTCCCAATGGTGAAGTACTCTGCCTGTTCCCGCAGCTGCGGATACAAGCCATCAGGGAAGGCTACCTGCGCAGCAAAGCTACACGCACAAGGCACTTAACTCTCATAATAATTCAGTAATGTCACCTGAAGAAGGAATGAGCAAAGCCGGGAATACTCCCGCACAAAGCCGGGAAAACTCCCGCCCAGATGAGCCAGTCCGTACGATACTGGAGGATCTTTTGTACTGTACCTGACGAGGTATGGACAAAAGATCTGACCAAAGATACGACAACTCACTGACAACAGTATGACGAGCAGCACGCTCTTGTACTGTATGTCACTATTAGCCGCTGCCTACTCACCAACCTGTCGGAGGACGTGCATGGCATGGCCTGCAGTTGGTGGAACAGGAACAGTACACAGCCGGCCTGGTCACTATCAGCCGCTGCCTATCCACCAACCACCAGCATGGCATGTGCGTAGCCCACAGTTGGCAGAACAGGAACACTATTCAGCCGGCTGTACCTGCTTGGAAACCTACCTTCGGCTATAAATACTCCAACACCTTGGAATGGTATTATCTCATCTTATATCTTATATCATATCTCATATCTTGATATATTACCTGCTCTAGTCATTCTCTTAATATACACTTATATTCAAGAGCAATCTAGTCTGATTCTCACGCCGGAGGGTGGTCACAAGGAGGTACCCCCCCTTCTCAGTGACGAGCTCACGGTGTCTGTTTTGCAGGTTATCAGAAGAACCATCTTTGCCGGATCTAACCCCTCGTGGGAAACATCTATTTAACCCCCAGATTATCCGTAATCTGCCCGGGGTCGATTAGTGTTTCTTCATTGGCGCCATCCGTGCATAAAAGCTAGAACTTAATTCTTTTTCAGTTTTCTCAAAACTTCTGGAAAGATGGTTAAAGGTACTCTGGTCCCAAAACCAACGAGTGACCAAGAAGCCCCGGTAACCACAACCCCAGCTACTGGGGGGAATACCGGCGACTACACAGTTTTTACGAACACTACCTCGGTTACCCAAACCGGGGCAAGTGCAGTAAATTTTACGAACACTACCCCAGTTACCCGAGCTGGGGCAAGTGCAGTAAATAATCGCTCACTGGGATTCACCGATACCCAGTTAGAGAGACAACGAACGAGGCTCCCCCGCCAAACACTCGATGAAGTTAAAGCGTGGGCGGAATCACGTCAAAAAGAATTCCAAGCTGAGTTGGATGAACGCTTACGTTCACTCCAACAGGCTGATGAATTCGTAGAGTACTTGGACGATGATTCGGAGGAATCCGATAGTGACGCAAACCCTCGTCATAGGGCGAAAGGGAAGCGTAAAGAAACGGACTCCCAACCGAGAAGGCATTTTGGAGAAACCTTCAAACCAAAAAACGCGGGTGGAAACCCACGTGACTTCTCAAAAACATTTAGACCAACTGCGGCAAATGCGGGAACGTCCAAATTTGCAAGGGACATTGCGGAAGCAATCGCCCCGAAAAGTGCCAAACAGATGTCCAACATCGGCACTTACGATGGTATATCTGATCCAAACGATCATTTGAACAGATTCATAGCGGGGGCAACCGTCAGTAATTGGACGGAACCTACGTGGTGTTACATGTTCCAAATGACGCTTGTTGGGCCAGCTAGAGCGTGGTTCGATCGTCTACCGGTCAACCACATCTACGATTGGGCAGACTTCCAACGGAAGTTTAGCCAACACTTCAGCCAACAAAGAAAGTATACCGAAGAGCAATGGACAATCCTCAATTGCATTCGAGAGGAAGATGAATCTTTGCCAGACTTCATCACTCGCTTCAACTCAAAGAAGCTAAGTCTGGGTAATATTAGCGAAGATCTTGTTCGCGCTGCTTTCATCCAGGGCGCGAACGACCCAGAGCTCATCCGCACCTTAACGGGTAAAGATGGCATGCCATCCACATGGGATGCCATCATGACAGCAGCTAAACGCTTTGCGGAAACGGAGAAGCAACTGGGTAGAGATCTCCCCCAGAGCACAAACCTCTACACCCAGAAAACAAGAGAAGACAACGTCCTTACCGCCCGACTAAACAAAAAGCGGAAGCTAGGCATTTGGCAGTCAAGGGTAAACTTTGACACCTCATCCGGCTTGCAGCATCGGTTAGGCGGAGGGGATAACGTACAGTCGAACCAGAACTCCAGATGGACGCCACTCACTAAAAGCGTCACCGAGATATTCGCCACTGAGAAGCTCCCTTGGCCAAAGGCTCCAATAATCCGACATCGTCACAATGCTGATCGGAGCAAATACTGTGACTTTCACAAGACAAAAGGCCACAACACTGAAGAATGCACAGACGTAAAGGACATCGTCGAAGCATTTGTCAGAGATGGGACGCTCGCACACCTCGTGGCGTAACGAACGTTGAGCAGGCTGATGCGTGTAGAACCCCAGTTGGGGAAAACACGAATAAAATTGCAGCTTCAATGTTAGAGACTACATACTGCGTAAACAACGAGATCCCGAACCAGGTGCATATCGGCTCGATGGCACTCCCATCCCAACAACATAGAAGGGAGCTCAATTACACAGTTTGCATGTAGATCAATTCCAAACTTGTAAAAAAAAAGGCCCAGAGCCACTTCTAATGAAAATGATTTTCCTTAGAACATTGATGCTGATGATCTTACATTTATACTTATGAACTTTCCACACTGATATGTCGGTCTTCACCGCATACATAAGTGGGGAAGTCGTTGCTTGTGGAAGGCGGCAAAACCCGCATAAACACAAAAAACGGCAAACCTTCACGCAGGTCAGTCATAGGTAAAGTTTGGTGATCCCACTAAATGAAAGTGCCGGTCCTAACCGCACAAATCATGATAGAGGAAACCGAACTAACCTATTGACAACCGCGCGTCGAACGGTTAATTTATTCAAAACACTGATGCCGGTTTTCACCGCATAAATAAGTGTAAAGAAATCGTTGCTTGTGGAAGGCGGCAAAACCCGCATAAACACAAAAAACGGCAAACCTTCACGCAGGTCAGTCATAGGTAAAGTTTGGTGATTCCACTAAATGAAAGTGCCGGTCCTAACCGCACAAATCATGATAGAGGAAACCGAACTAACCTATTGACAACCGCGTGTCGAACGGTTAATTTATTCAAAACGCTGATATGCCGGTTTTCACCGCATAAATAAGTGTAAAGAAATCGTTGCGTGTGGACGGCGGCAAAACCCGCGTAAACACAATAAACGGAAAACCTTCACGCAGGTCAGTAATAGGTAAAGTTTGGTGATCCCACTAAATGAAAGTGCCGGTCCTAACCGCACAAATCATGATAGAGGAAACCGAACTAACCTATTGACAACCGCGCGTCGAACGGTTAATTTATTCAAAACGCTGATATGCCGGTTTTCACCGCATAAATAAGTGTAAAGAAATCGTTGCGTGTGGACGGCGGCAAAACCCGCGTAAACACAATAAACGGAAAACCTTCACGCAGGTCAGTAATAGGTAAAGTTTGGTGATCCCACTAAATGAAAGTGCCGGTCCTAACCGCACAAATCATGATAGAAGAAACCGAACTAACCTATTGACAACCGCGCGTCGAACGGTTAACCTATTCAAAATACTTAGAAAATTTCTAACGGTAGGATGAGGAAAACCTCCACGCAGGTCAGATATAGGTGAAGTTTAGCCATCCTACCAAGTGCAAGTGACGGTCTTACCCGCACAATCACGAAGGAGGAAGCAAAACTTCAACCTATTATCTACCACATTCAAAGGTTATCTTATTCTAAACACTTAGAAAATTTCTAACGAAAAGATGAGGAAAACCTCCACGCAGGTCAGATATAGGTAAAGTTTAGCCATCCTATTAAGTGCAAGTGACGGTCTTACCCGCACAATCACGAATGAGGAAGCAAAACTTCAACCTATTATCTACCACGTTCAAAGGTTAACTTATTCAGAACACTTGGAAAGTTGCTAATTTAAACTAAGTATGCATGAGCAAGTCATATAACGTTTATAAAGCAAGTCATCCAGTGAAAGTAGCGGTCTTACCCGCACAAAGATTTATATTTCATTACAAGAATGGCCGGGTAACTACCCGCCTACAAGAATATAAATCTATACAATGTAAACCTATCCTAACAGTGGGAAGGGATCTTAAGGTTCAAACTTCAGGACCACTCCCTCCAAACCCACTTGTACCCGCACCATCAGTTGGCTGTGGCGGTTCAAGGAAGGTCTTTAGAATGGCTAGCCCATCATCAGCAGCAGCAACTTCGTTCACCTTCTCCACCACCGGATGCGGGAAGGCGGCATACTGGTTCACTGCTTGGTCATATACAGCTTCAGTATCCACATCATATAAAGGGAAGTTGGAAGGCGGGATGCCTTTCTCAACGAACCCTAGACCAAGCAGGAAGCCGGCCTTTTCCCCATCCTCATGAGAAGCGTTGAGGGCTGCGCTCATGGTATCGTCGTATGATGTGTCCGTGAAGACTCGATGCACAACCTACAAGAAAAAATACAAGTATCAAAACCTTTTCTATTTACAAAGAAAAGCGTAAAGATATTATGAAATTACGCATACCTGAGACAACGCTTCTCGAAGAAGCCATTCCTTGGCAACCAGAGCCTCTTGGAGGGCAGCTTGAGCTTGGTTACGAGCGCGTTCGGCTTCACTTTTGTTAAGGTTGGCGAGCAACACTTCCTTAGCAGCAGCCTCTTCAACGCCCTTTAACTTCCGCTCAGTGTGGTCAAGCACGCCCCTCTGGTCCAAGATCTCTTGGAGCTTCATGGCGTCTTCCATAGCCAAGGCATCATGAGCCTGCTGGAGCCTCTCTAGCTTGGCTTTAAGCTCCTCATTCTCAATGCGTAGAGACTCAGCAACAGCTTCAGCCTTGGTGGCCCTCTCAGTTGCGTTCCGTGCAGTTTCCTTAGCCAGCCGAAGCTATTCGTTAACAGCTTGGGCAGCCTTGGAACGGGCCTCTAGACGGGCCAGAACTTCAACTTCAAGGGCCTGGAAGGCCTTCTCCTTTTCCGTAGCCACTGCGGCAAGCCTCTTGTTCTCCTCCCGGATGGCCCGCGCCTGAGCCACTTCCAGGCTACGCGCCGTCTTTAACTTGTCGTTTTCACGACAAAGTAACTCGACGCGCGGCTGCATCCGGGCAAGGAGAATCCGCAATTCATTCGACAGCCTACCCTCCTGGTAGCTGGACATGGCTTCCCCCAGCGCACCGGCGGGGGCGGCATGGCGCGCCCATTCGACGCATTCTACAGGTGTGACATCTGCCCCGATCCGACCCGACCCAGGTACCCGTTTCTCTGATCCGATCTCTTTCTTTTATGATTTAATATTTATTTATACTTATATTTTACTTTTAATAATAATAATATATTTTCCTTCCCGCCTCTTTCTCTCTCTTTCTTTCCGCCGTCCCGTCCCTCTTCCTTCTTCCTCTTTTCTTTCCGCCTTCCTTTTCTCTTGTCGCCGTCCCGCCCTCCTGTTTAACCCCTCAGCCTTGTTTCCCTCTTTTTCTCCTAACTCTCCTTGTCCTTTGTCTCTTCCCGCCTAAGGTTGTCTGCGCAGCTCCACGCGCCAGACTCCTTACAAGGAAGCCTGCGTGAAGACCACCTGTTACTGCGATACACGAGACGAACTGTCCCCGCAGCGCGCTAAGGATTTTAGTTCTTCCCGCGGCGCGCTATGGATACCGTTCTTCTCGCGACGCGCTAAGGAATATAGTTCTTCTCGCGACGCGCTTAGAATTGAAGTTCTTCCCGCGGCACGCTTAGAAATGTAGTTCTTCCCGCGACGCGTTAAGGTTGGTTCTGTCTGCCTTCGCGCTCGCGCACTCTTGACCTTCTGTGTCTGCCTTCGCGCTCGCGCGCTCGAACCTTCTCGCGCTAAACCCCTTTGAGTCTTTTCTTCTGTTTAATCCAACTGTTTACTTTCGTGTTGTCTTATCTTCTGTGCTGTTGACCTGACCTATCTTATGTCTGAAAAGCCACTTTTGGCGCAGCATGCGCACCAACCCCATTGGTTGGCAGAAAAAGTGACTGACATTATCTTTTGAGATCTGCTCTTCCATGCTTGACCAGTACCTTTATCTGACCCACCCATGCCTGTTTACTGTTCCCTGTCAGCTTTTCCTTTGCCCCTGCAGCTGCCATATCTTTTGATATCTTTTGCTTTTGGAATCTTTTACTTTTTGGAGATCTTTTCCTCTTTTCTAGGGATTGTGTTCCCTAGGGTTTCCCTATAAATAATAATGTTAATTTCCTAACACTACACACACAAAGCACTTAAACTCTCCTGTTCTCTCTTGCTCCTTGCCGTTGTTCTTCCTCTGCCGTCTTCCTCTCTGCCTCCGTCTTCCTCCCTGTTCTGCCCTGCTTTTCCGGTAATATATATTATATATAACAATTTACTTACTAATTATGCTAACTTGTAATTAAGACTTAAAACCAATCATTAAAACAATAATCTTCAAATATAGGTTAACTTTGCTTGCTAAGAGTTTGGTTCTTGCCTTGTCTTTCTTCACACCGATTATCAAGTGAGTAATCTCGTACCTAATCCCTTTTTGCTTTTAATGTTTTGGGATGTTCATGTGTTCATACAAACTTAGAGTCTTAAACTGTTTATGAACTTTAGTCGCGCAGTATCCCATGTGTTGAGGACGTAGACTTGGCTGTTTATTTGTATGTGTGGATCATTAACCGTCTTGTCGGTCTATTCCGCAGTTCTCATGGTACCATTAGATGAACACGGGAGAACTATCGTTTATGATTTTCTCTTTTGTTTACACTTGCACAGTCTTTCTTGTTTGTGAGCTCAATTGTGAGCACTGGCAGTCTATGAATCTTAGAGTTGGTCCCGATCGGATTACACCCTTGTTGAAAACCAGACATACACATGTTGCGCGCAGATTTATTGTTATCTATGTATTGTATTAAACTTGATTTCTCACCAACACGCAAGTGTTTGACGGTTATTTTAACACATGTTCAGGTTTGCAGTAGCTGTTTTGGAGCTCGAGGACACGTAGGAAGTTTTCTTTATTTTGGACCTAGATTAAAATGTATCAAGACAAGTTATTGCTGTTCGAATATTATGATTTATAATATATTGATTTATGATGATTTATGTTATCTTATGTCTACTTTGCGCGTGCGCGAATAAAATGTATTTATTAAATATTGACACCCAATAGTGTCACGAGTAATGAAACAATATGTGGCGCCCCGATGTATAATCCGCCTTTGGTCGGGGTGTTACAACAGGCGTCCGAAGGGTTGTTCCTCGGCGGATGTTCCATCGTGGAACATACAATTCATTGGAATCCGACACTGCAAAAGCAAAAAGCAGTTAGGAAAAGATGATAAAATATATATATATATAAAATAAAGGCCAAAATAACCCTACGCACCTGTAGGGTCGACGACAGGCCTGTAGCCGCCAAACCCATCACCCGAACCTAACGGATATCCATCCAAGAGGTCAGGCAGATGGGAAGGAGGCAGAGATTGGCTTGACGCCCCAACCCCGGACATACCTGAAGGACCGGTCGTAGTTGCCGGCGCCGGAGGAGGCATAGCGGAGGCCGCCGTGGTAGAAACCAGCGGAGGTGAACTCACCGGAGGTGAACTCACAACCGCGGCCGCGGCTGCGGAAGAATCCACAGAAACATTCACCGCCGGCTCAGTGAAAGAATCAGTGAATATGGCACTGACAGCCGGCGGAGATGTCATCACAGTTGGAACAGTTGGCTCAACTGGTGTGAGCAACTGAACCAACTGAAGTAGGCGCAGCCGCCTGGGTCATCGCCTCAGGTAGGTTGACCAAGCCTACCGTCATGGGTCCGGAGGTGCTCCTCCCCGCTCCACCCTGGAATGCGGTAGCATCCACGCCTGCACGAAGACAAGAAGATATAAGTATAATGGCGGAAAGATATGAAGTTAAAAGTAAAGGAAGTTTGTACTTACGGGTTTTCTTGAGCCTAAAGGTGCGAACAGGCGGGGACGAACCCGGTGGAGCCGGCCTCTTCACGCCGCTCACCGTCGTCGTCCTAGGCTGCTCGGAGGTGACAGTCGTCTCAGCCTCCGAAGCAGTGGTCTTATCACCACCAGGGTTCCCCGCCACCTTCTCGCTTTCGGTCTCTGAATCAGACCGATTCACCGGATCGGCAGTGGAGGCAACCTTCGCCTTCCCCTTCCCGCTGTCAGCCTTCTTTTTCCGCACCAACAAAGGACCATCTGCGGATTCCTCGTCAGAAGATGACAAGATTAGAGGAATTCCCGCAGAGGTTTGAGCATTGAGAGGGCGAGGGTCAAAAAGTTCTTTACCTGGCCGCCTGGCGCTCAGGATCTCGTGGCCTGGCGGGTAGACCTCCACGAACCGATCCGCCGTCTGCTCAAGGATGGGCAACTCGTTCTCATCTAGAGCACGAGTACCCATCCGAGCGGGACCATCACTCTCCCGCGGCTGCAGGAGCGACTGCAAGTCATTCTCCTCTGAAAAAAAAAAAACAAAGAAACAGTTAGAAGAAAAACCTATATCAACAAAGAAGACAGAGCATACCATAAGGGACAGAGTTCAAACCGTATTCGAGACGATGGGAACCTGTGACGCCTCCTTCCACACCCGGCTCATCCCGAGCATCACCATCCCGGACTCCGCAAAGCGGTACACCGGAGTCTGGACCCGGGAGATCTTAGCGAACCACTCCGCCTCCTGGTAGTTGAGGGCGGGGAGTGCTCTCCCATTCTTAAACGTCATCGCAAGGGGGACGACGAGAGCGGAGATATAAAAAAACTCTCGCTTCCACGACCGAAGACTGCGCTCGGTGGCGCAGATCTCCAAACCCTTAATCCGATTGACCAAGGTGTACCACCCCTGGATGCACCTCCAGGAGTAGAAGGTCATCAACCGATCTACGTGGGGCTCCACGCCCAGAATGAGGCACACCCACTCAAAGTGGCGGATCTTGGCGATCGCCATCGGGTGTACCTCCGTCAGATGCACACCGTGCCTCTCCAAGACACGGTATACAAACTTCGTCAATGGGAACCTGAGATTCCCATAAACGAAGAATGCAGCGTACACCCCTATCTTTCCCTTGGGGGCATCGTACACCGTCTGGTGTGGCTCCGGAAACTCAGGCTCGAACGGCTCGAGCATGAACTTCCGGACGACGTCTTGATAGAGGTCGGCCGGAAGAGCACACTGGCACTCGCCAGCAGTACTCTTGTCATCCTTATCGGAAGTGGACGACGGATTCTCGACGAACACGTCAGACTCCTCGGCAAAAGAAGACATTCTGAAAGGATGAAAGGCAACGATTTCAGAGAATATTCGCCGGAAATCGCTTAGAAGATGAAGAGAGAAGTGAAAGTGTGGACTAAGATGCACCCTCTCGCCCTTTATATACTCATCGCAATTAATGCGATGAATTTAATGCGGAAGAGAGAGAAATCGCAGGTGCAATGAAACTATGACACGTGGCAAAAAGCAAGCTGGCAACAGCTGTTGAAAGGACGCGTGCCATTAATTTCGCGGCCACGCGCCCGAAAATTCGTGCCCACGCGCCTGAAAAAGCGCCTGGAATGACCATATACTGTCACGTCGCCATAACTTCCTGCACGTCCTGACACTGTCAGAAGAAACCGTCGGACGACGTTTCAACAGTTTGGACTGTTCTTATCCTTTCACCAACTCTTCGAATTTCAAAAAGATTCAAAAGTAAGCGGGAAAATACCCCTTACCTTGGCAACCAAGTAACTATAAGACAGGTGCGAGTACAGTGTTAAGGCAAAACCCTTCACATACTTAGCACCTGCAGGGAATTGAAGCCAAGAATACCTTGGCAACCAAGTAACCATAAGACGGGTGCGAGTACAGTGTCAAGGCAAAACCCTTCACATACTTAGCACCCGCAGGGAATTGAAGCTAGGAATACCTTGGAAGTAAAGTAACAATAAGACGAGTGCGGGTACAGTGTCAAGGCGAAACCCTTCACATACTTAGCACTCCGCAGGGAATTGAAACCAAGAAGGATCTTCTGGGCAGTGCTTGCGGAAACGGGAACAACATCCCCGCATAGCGGGAACGTCGAGAACTAGATTGTTTGAACCTCCAAGATGGAATTGGTTGTTTAAACATAATTGATCACTATGTTCAAAACTACCAAAACCTCATGGAGAATCTACACAAGTGGAACTCAACGCTCCTGACTTGCGAGGAGGTTACAGACCTACCCGCATCACACCCAAAGATCAAGCAGAAAAATCGGGAATTTCTGCACGTGACATTAGGACTTCCGCGGGAAGAATCCCCATGGAAAACCTTAAAACTAAAACCTTTTCAAAACCCCTTGTTTAAGTCCAAAAGTTCACCTCACTTATTAACAATTCATGAGAAGAACATTGGACTGCGGGGACTTGAAGAGGTAGGTCCCAGCAGAGCCCGGTTGAACCCGCAAGACTTAACTTAAAGGGACGTCTGCGCCGAGACCAACTGGATCCGCAGGACCCACCATGCTCAGAGACGTGACGTCCTTACGCGCAGTACGCAGGCTGTTCCCGCAGGAAAAGCCTCCCAATGGTGAAGTACTCTGCCTGTTCCCGCAGCTGCGGATACAAGCCATCAGGGAAGGCTACCTGCGCAGCAAAGCTACATGCACAAGGCACTTAACTCTCATAATAATTCAGTAATGTCACCTGAAGAATGAATGAGCAAAGCCGGGAATACTCCCGCACAAAGCCGGGAAAACTTCCGCCCAGATGAGCCAGTCCGTACGATACTGGAGGATCTTTTGTACTGTACCTGACGAGGTATGGACAAAAGATCTGACCAAAGATACGACAGCTCACTGACAACAGTATGACGAGCAGCACGCTCTTGTACTGTATGTCACTATTAGCCGCTGCCTACTCACCAATCTGTCGGAGGACGTGCATGGCATGGCCTGCAGTTGGTGGAACAGGAACAGTACACAGCCGGCCTGGTCACTATCAGCCGCTGCCTATCCACCAACCACCAGCATGGCATGTGCGTAGCCCACAGTTGGCAGAACAGGAACACTATTCAGCCGGCTGTACCTGCTTGGAAACCTACCCTCGGCTATAAATACTCCAACACCTTGGAATGGTATTATCTCATCTTATATCTTATATCATATCTCATATCTTGATATATTACCTGCTCTAGTCATTCTCTTAATATACACTTATATTCAAGAGCAATCTAGTCTGATTCTCACGCCGGAGGGTGGTCACAAGGAGGTACCCCCCCCCCCTTCTCAGTGACGAGCTCACGGTGTCTGTTTTGCAGATTATCAGAAGAACCATCTTTGCCGGATCTAACCCCTCGTGGAAAACATCTATTTAACCACCAGATTATCCGTAATCTGCCCGGGGTCGATTAGTGTTTCTTCAGAACCACTTGTGGGAAATCAAGTATGTGTGTCACGAAAAATCAGTGGTTAGAAGAACATATAGGCATATCGAAGAAGAAGGTTAAAAACTGAGACAACTAGAATAGTGGTCGAAAAGAATTTGAGGTTCGAAACATCTGATAGAAATCTAGTAAGTAAATCACGATAAATCAACAAGTAAAAAAGGCAAACAGAAAAACGATGTGAACAGGGTGGAAAAACAAAAATTTAAAGGTCATGTTAGAACGCTAAATATACGAAATATGCTTAATTCCGCCCTAAATATAAATAAATCATAACCAACTCACAGGATCCGGAAGCTGTATATTCACACTATTGTTAATTAGGTTTTATGACTGACCCATATGGAAATGACCTCGGTAACATCAAAAAATAATAAAAAAGAAATATTTATTATGTGATTTATAATGATAGTTTGTACAATAACATGCTGCAAAAATATATTAATCATACGGCATACCGACGTAGTTATTTAAACATAAGATATATTATATGAGAAACTATAAATAAAAAAAATTAGGTAATGAGGCGGGTAAGAAATGTTAAAGGTGTAAATAGATCAATGGTATAGATGATATTCATAAGAACTCTAAATGTCTAAATAGATTAATGGTATAGATAGTATTATGTATTTACACATCCTTAAATTTTGAGCCCTTAATGTCGAGTGCGTTTTGTTCAACACAACACAAAAATCATGCTATTGTATTTTATAATCTTGTAAATGTATTTGCCACAATAACTTAATTTTAATCAATTGTTGTACATAGATCTTTAATTCATAGTGAGGGGCCACAATAACTTAATTTTAATCAATTGTTGTACATAGATCTTTAATTCATAGTGAGGGGAAGGTCAACCAGACTCTTGTGGCCAATTATTATTTGAATATGTAAGGATTACCTTAGCTTCATCTTCCCCAGGTGACAGATAATTTATAAAATAATAGTGTTTTCTTACTACACTACAAAAAACATTGGTATTCAGGACTCGAAATTTAGTCTCTAATACTCCCCGATTAGTATCTAATGGTTATCGAGGACCGATTTGTCAGTCCCCAGCCAGTAACAGTAACAGATGCTTAATCCTAGATATTGGTTTTAGTAACTAAAAATCAGTCCCTGTTGTATGGCATCAACAGGGACTAACGATCAGTCTTCAATACAAAAAAATCAGTCCTTAATTTGTCCTTTGATACCACGTCATTTCAGTCCCCAAAACAACTTTTTAGTGACTGGAAATCAGTCTTCAGTTTTATTATATTTTAGTCCCTAATGTATAACTTAAGAACTGGAAATCAGTCCTCTAAACAAGACTCCTTAGTCACTAATACATTTCGTTTGGTTTGGGATTTCATATCAAGTCAGTCTCCAACAAATTGCTTTAAAGACTAAGAATTAGTTTTCGATCCAATTAATTTTGGTCTTTATTATGACTCATTTAGAGACTGGAAATTCATAAAATTAGTTTCTAATAACAAAATTTCAGTATTCTACACACTACCCACAAAAATAGTATTCAGGCAGCTGCAATTTCGATCAAATCAATTGCAAATATTCAATTACAAATATGTTTTAATTTTCTAAAAGTACAATACAAAACCAATATATTCAAACACAAATCAAACTAAGGGCGGACGGGGCGGTTCGTGGTGGCCTCCCCGTCACGCGTGATGACATATTCAACACCGCCCCCCCCCCCTTGTCACGCAAAAAAGATGTGTTTGCGTGATGGTGTGAAGGGGGGTGTTTTCCCAGAAGAATGTAGCCGTTGGTGGGGATGTAGCCGTTGGAGTGGGGGGGGGGGGTTTAAATAAAAAAAAACCAATATAAAACTAAAACAAAAACAAAAACATAAAACCAAATCCAACTTAAAAACACTCTCAAACTTCCCTTCATTCACAACAAAAAAATATGGAATTTCCAAAACACTCGATGCCCTTAAACACCGACAGCTCTTCGTCTTCGGACGATGACATTCTCGAATGGTTCCCGTTGCTATACAAAGAACTTGAAGGCCCGATCCGTCCAAAGAAAAAGGTGGTGGAGCGTGATCGTATACATGCCCACGACGTGCTAATGAACGACTATTTTGTGGAGGAGCCGAAGTACAACGACGAGACGTTTAGGGAACGCTTTCGTTTGCCGAAATCTTTATTCTTAAAGATTGTAGCCGACGTCGAAGCAAACGAAGAATGGTTTCAAGAATCTTACGACGCGAGAGGCAAACGAAGTTTTACGCCGCTTCAAAAATGCACATCCACTATTCGTCAGCTAGCAACAGGTAACCCACCCGAACAATTCGATGAATACTTACAAATGTCTGAGAGAACTTCACGTGAATGTCTACAATTCTTTGGTAACGCGATTATAAAATTTTATGCCAAAGAGTTTCAACGAAAACCAACAAGACACGACATTACACGTCTTTACGCCGCACACGAGGCTAGATGGCATTTTCCAGAGATGCTCGGTAGCATCGATTATACACATATCGAATGGAGGAATTGTTCACGGGAGTTGCGAGGGGCGTATGTTAGGGGTGATATTAGACGACCGACCATCTCACTAGAAGCGGTTGCGTCAAATGATTTATGGATTTGGCATTCTTATTTTGGTGTTCCCGGCTCAAACAAAGACATCACTGTTCTGTACACATCACCGTTGTTTCAGAACGTAACAGATGGCACCGCACCTTTCTGTCCGTACTTTGTTAACGAAAGATATTACAGACGTGGCTACTATCTTGTCGACGGTATCTACCTACAATGGTCTGTTTTTGTGAAAGCCTTTTCGTTTCCTATCGAGACCAATGAAAAGGCGTTCAAGAAGTTGCAAGAATCGGCAAGAAAAGATGTCGAGAGAGCTTTCGGTGTTTTAAAGGGTAGATGGTGCATACTCAGTCGACCGGTTCGTGCAATGAAAAAACCCACGATCTCTAGCTACGTGTATGCATACATCATATTACACAATATGTTAATAAAAGAAGATGAAAATGCAATTTCTCCAGATTGGGTACCGGATCCTCCGACTCATGTTCCCGTTCCCGATGATGTCCAATTAGACTTGCGAGATGAAGATATTCATCATCGGTTGAGATGGGATTTTGTTGCGCATATAGGTTCTTTAGGTTTGGAATTTCCGGGTTCAGACGTGGAGTAGAAGTTCGTTGTAACTTTTATTTTTA
Organism: Bidens hawaiensis; assembly: GCF_021521415.1. Taxonomy (NCBI): domain Eukaryota; kingdom Viridiplantae; phylum Streptophyta; class Magnoliopsida; order Asterales; family Asteraceae; genus Bidens; species Bidens hawaiensis. The sequence continues at coordinate 259,542 of NW_027504858.1, forward strand.
TTTTTAAATTTTAAGTTGAATTATGTTCTATTAAACTATTGTTTTTATTTTTAAGTTCTATTAAATATTGTTTTAATTTTTAAAGTTACAAAAAAAAATAAATAAAAAATTCCATCACACACCATCACACCACACCACCACCCCTAGTAAAAAACCATCACATGTGATGGAATTTGGATTGGTGATGTGGCACAATATAATTGGGTGGGGTGTGTGATGAGTGATCACACAACATCCACCACCCCTCCCCCCCTAAAAAAGTTATACTGATTCTGCGAGTTCCCATCTAGCAGTAAACTCTCAGCAACTTTGATTAACATTAGCTTCTCCAAAATATGGAACGTAGTTGATATCTTTAACCAGTCACAAAAGAATTTAATTTCATTAGATTAAAAGTCATATAATGTTGAAGTGGTTAGTCTGAGATAGGTGTGTAAACAAACCAAGGCACTCGTGAGCTACTTGAGATCGACCCACTAAAAAACTCGAATCGAGTCAAGCTTAAACGAGCTCAAGCTTTTATTAAGGCTCATTTATTTAATAAACAAGCTTGAGATTCACATATCAAGATTGAGCTTACTCACAAGCCTAAACGAGCATATATGATTAAGAACTTATGAACAAGCCGACCCCAAGCCAAGCTTGAGCTTGACAACCTACTCATGAGCCGAGCTCAAGTTAAGAAATACTCTAAAAAGCCAAGATCAAGCCCTCTCAAATTAAAACTTAGACATAAACAAGCTCGGTCTCGGCTCGGTTTTCCCCTATATTGGTGGGTTTTCTAGTAGTTGAACTTTTGACCAAAGTTTTTACCATGAGGAGACCTTAAGTTTTAAGTTCTACGGCTATAACAATTATATGGGCTAAAATCTGTTAATCCAAATAAATTACAAGAATCTCACCTCATGAACATGACCAATTTGTATAATAATTGTTGAACCAACCATAGTTATCAAAGGTGTTAGGCGCACTCAAGGCGCATAGGCCTCGCCTGGGGCCTAGGCACAAAAAAAGCGAGGGCCTAAGAAAAAAATCGCACATATATATAATATAGGGGTGGGTTATAATAAAAAGAAATAGTTTCCTAGGAAGAGTAAGAATAAATCTAAGCCCTTGGATCTATGATCTAGTGGTTGAGATTGATAGCTTTTAAACTATCAAATAGTTTCCTAACATCTAAGATTTATGCTACATAGTTTCCTAACTCTAAATTTTATGTCATTCATACTCTTTCTACAAAACTATGTCTTTTTATTTTAACCCTTATATATATATATATATATATATATATATATATATATATATGTATGTATTGAATAAATTTATAAATATATCTTGTAAGTATATAAAATTTATATTACTCTCTAAATATATTTATAAAACTAATATACAATCATCTTGATTAGTTTTAAAAGTGGCGTATGACGGTATGAGTTAATTATCAGGGAACCCAACAATTAGAGAATATACATTTCATTCGTATTCATAAAATAAATTGTAATATTTGGAGGCTAATCAAATGAAATTGACAAAATCATCAAAAAGTAAATTGAAATTAAAAAAATAAAGTTAAAGAAGATAATATACAACACTATCAATTTGTGATGGAGTGAGTCCAATCACAACACTACCTACCACCACTAATTAATTGAAACTGAAATTGGAAAACAAACTGTGTTCAAATCGAGCGCAGCTTTGATGTGGTGGAGATACCATTTATTTAATGGGAAATTGAAGGAAAGCAACACTAATTGTGGTTTTAGGGAAGGGGGAAATGAAAAGTAGACTAGAGTTTGGGAAAGCGGGATAATGAATTTTTTTGGGCGATAGGTGGTTTTGGGAAGGGGAAACTAAAATATGAAATAGTTTTGAAAAAAATAGTGAATTGGATGGACATCGGTTTCATGGTGGCAAAAATGTAAATATATTTTAACAAAAATAAACATGGCGATCATAAACCTAAGTTTTGTCGGTTTCACTTACGTGTGGTATAATATCAGAACTAAAAACAAAAAAAATCAAACAAATATATATATATATTGAGGTGGACCAATGAGTTAGCGTCGGTCGGTAAAACTCGGTGTTGGGATACACGTGCGTTGTCGATCCCGGTCATTGAAGTAGCGAGTCTACGTGGATTCGATCCACTCCCGTCACGTTCATTACAGTACCGTAACTAAACAAAAAATTTGGTATTTGGTCGATTTTTCATTATGATACCAGAATTGCAACAAAATGATGTTATTCTACCTGGATTCAGTCGGTTTCCATCACATTGGTCACGATAACAAAACAAAAATTGACATTCAGTCAGTTTTCGTTACAATGCCGAAGGTAAAACGTAACGATAATAAACAACGTGAACAAATACGGTGCCACCAAATTGCCGAATGGGCACTTTGCGGCACCAAAGCTCTTAAATGTTATATATAAATAATTCGGTAGCTCTTAAATGTTATATATAAATAATTTGGTATGAGACGTGTAAAGTAGTAAGTTAGTCCGATTACCAAAACATGCATGTCACGTTTACCTAATCATATATACCCAACGTGTAATTTGTAAAAACCTAATGGACAGGTAATTTATAACATTCGAATAGCCATACTGATTTCCAATGCTAAAAGACATATAAGGCTGAATACCAGTCCTTAATTCGTCATGTTTTGAAAGCAACAAGGACTAACATTCAGTCCCTGATATATTCCATTAATGTTACTTATTTAAAATTTGTATCGAATAAAATTTCCCCATCTTTCCATTATAGAGTAATGTTTTTTAGACTGATATTTTGTCTCAAATATGGTGTTTAAATATTAAGGACTGATTATTAGTCACTACAATATATCGCGTAGAAATAAGTCTGAGGCACAACCGACAACTAAAAAATCAGTCCCAAATACAAAGTATATGAGACCGAAACATCAGTCCCTAATACTTTACTCACAGTCTCTAATATGTTACTTTTATTCTCCATACATTTGAATAATTTTTCATTACATATTCGGGACCGGAGTTTAGTTGCCAATAAGTTTCCACCAAAACCATATATTTCTTAAAACACTTTTGGGACTAAAATTTGGTCTCAAATAAGGTGTCATAGTATTAGCAACTGATTATGAGTCACTAACATTAGTCACATAAAAACTAGTCCCTAATATTATCAGTGACTGAAAAATCATTCCTAGATATTATGTATTCCGGAATAATATATCAGTACTTGATAATTTAGTCTCCGATGGTCACTTTTTTTGTAGTGACATGTTAGGAGTTATGTTACAATGTATCATCAAATTTAAATAAATAATGCAATACAACCTCTCTCTCTCTCTCTCACACACATATATATATAATCTAGACATAGAGAATGCGAACATATATATAACATCTAAATATCGAAGTTTATTTAGAAGTTTGATAAAATAAAATGTATTAAGATACAAGATATCAAAATGAAATTACCTTATCTGCATTATTTGGATATGCGCGAGTTGAATTGCGGCCAAGAACAATTAAAAGTCCGAATCACCTATGAGCAATCAAGTAAGGACATCATGATATTCAAATTAGTAGTTGAAAATTAAGATGCAAACAGATCGACAAATAAGGTCGAAAACATAGCGGATATTATAAAAACCATTCTATCGGTAGACGGGCTAAATCGTGGTTGTGAGCAATTCAAATTTCAAAACACCTGCCAGTATTCGTAAATCGTGATAAATTAACAGTTAGAAAGGTAGACAAAAAAATGACGTTGAAGGCTAAAAGATAAATTAACGATCATGTAAAAACGCTAAAACTATGAAATAGCCGACCCTCGTCCTAACTATTATACCTAATGAACTCATTGGATCCCGAAGCTATATATTATTCACACGATGGTTAATTAGGTTTTATGATTGACCTATATGGAAATTACTTCGGTGACATCTAAATATAATAAAAAATAATTGTGTAATTTATAGCTGATAGTTTGTGCAATAACATGTTACTAATACATATTGAAAATACAACTACCAACATAGTTATAAAGACAAATATATATTAATTGAATAACTGTAAAAAAATTATATTTAAATAATTCCAACTATTGACTATTTAAAAATAGTAGTTCAACTAACGAAATGTCTGCTCAATGATCCACGACTAACAAAACCCTAATGTTATTAGTTGTCGGTCGTCGAAAAAACGTTTTTGTCACACCCCAACCAAGGGCGGCGGAACATGCCGGGGCACGGCAGATTGCTCAGGAACTAAATGACACTATTAAAGTGACAATATTTGATCAACTCATTCTTTTCATTTAATCATCAAAAGCAACACAACTTGTCAATACAAAACAACACAAAATACAAGAAAACAAATTGTTCATTCTTCTAATAACCTAAATGTAACAATGCATAAAATATATTTTATCAACACGAATGTTGGTGAGCAATTTCATAGTTTTAAGTATATATAATATGAGGCAAATCCATAACTCGTAAATGAAACCATGAATAAAAGCGCGCAACAATTGAGGAATATAAATCACAAAAATATGAGGCTCCTTTCTCATAGGTAAAACTACCCAAATACTCAGATAATGAGGCCCTATTCTATTAGTACAAGACTAAAATAGTTAGGGGTGCGTATGATCATACTCAATGAGGCTCAACAACAACATCAAAATAAACACTCGTGCATGTAAAGCATATGAGACATATAACACATAATCGGGCAATTATTATAAGTATTATACGCCCTAGAGTTTGTGGTTTGAGGATCTAGTATCTTAAATCGTTTCTGTTTTGATAGGTATGCATGTTACCCCCAAAGTATAAAAGTGAAAACGGAGGATGAAATATACTCACTCGGAATAATTGACTTTGATGATGAACTTGTTCAAAAGACAGCTTGGGGAAAAAGCTCAACGATTTAACGGGCAAATCCTATATTAAAAGGTCTTTAAGTTAGTAGGATGTTTTGAGAAAACTTAAAGTAAAATAAAAATGACAAGTAAAATAAATAAACAAAGTCTCGGGGTTTAAAGTGTAAGAAACTTAAGTAATTAAAATGACGGTTTAAAAAGTAAGTTATCCCGAAATCGAGCCTTGGTGTTTTTATCCAGAAGTTTTACTTTACCTTTGTTAAGTAAATGTGTGGGATTAGTTTAATGCAATAGTGCACGACCCCTTTTTAGATAAATACCAAAACAGGATTTACTAGTGTTTGGCTTAGTCGTTTCGGGTCTTGATAAGTTGTCAAGTCCGAATCTGATATTCCAAAGTAACAAATATTATGAGACAACTCAATAATAACAGAAATTTAATTACGTTAGAAGTTCTATTAGGAAGGAACTCAAAACGTCAATGTAAATTTAGGATGACATAAACACCTAATTCAACCATTGTTGAAGAAGGGGAAACAAAGAAGTAAAGTATTATAACATAAACAAACTAAAAATACAAGTTTTAATTACCAAAAATGGATTCAAATCAAAGTTTAGCTTCTGCTTGACTTCAAAAGGTCAAACTGTCAAGAACATGAAAATGAAGCTTATAACTCTAATTTGAGAGAGTTTGAAGTGTGAGCATCTGGGAAAGGGTGGAAATAAGTTAGTATTTATAGATGAATGGTAGGGTATTGACACAAGTCTCCACCAATAGAATTACATGCATTTTGGTTGATTGGTGGGTTTAAATCAAGTTAAAATATCAAAAAACGAGTTTGGGTCTGCTGCAGCTACATGACCGCGCCCCACGACCAGCTCACTCTCCCTGGTAGCACGGGCGTGGCGTGCCTAGGAGGGGTGGGTTGGTCTCTATCTTTCTTTCATTGGCGATATTGGTCCCCGAAGTTCGTTTTAAGTCGTTATTATAAAAAGAGCGTTTTAAAATACCGTAAAGGATGTTCTCTTGATCCGACAATTGTAAAACAAGATTGTAACATAAAACCTAATATTTTATTAATAACGAAGGATCTGAACGACAAAATGGTTCGGGTATACAATACAAATACAAATACGAATTAAACCAAAAATGACGAATGTCACAGTTTTTGACCGGAAAATTCCGATTTAGTCGAAAAGCTCAACCTTTTCATTCCAAACCAGTTTGATACATTAGATCTAACTAACATGATCATCTTGAGCTCTTCCTCTAGAATAGTAGTATATAACAATAGCAATGTGTATGTGGAAAGAAATGAGTTAGAATGTTAGATTTTACTAAAAGACAGACATTAGACATAAATAATTAGTACATGTTCTTTAGGCTCATATAAATAACAACATATTTACATCACTTTGATGATTGAGTTAAGATATCAAAAAGAAGCTACCTTATTTTCATGATTTGGATACAAGTTAATTTGTAGTCAAGAACAGTTCGAACCACCTGTGAGAAAATCAAGTATGTGCATCACGACAAATCAGTGGTTAGAAAAACATACATACATATCGACGAAGAAGGTTAAAAACTTATACGACTGGAATAGTGATCGAAAAGAATTTGAGGTTCGAAACATCTAATAGAAATCTAGTAAGTAAATCACGATAAATCAACAATTATAAAGGTAAACAGAAAAACTACGTGGACATGGTGGAAAAACAAAAATTTAAAGGTCATATTAGAACACTAAAATTACGAAATAGCTTAATCCGTCCTAAAGCTATATATTCACACTATTGTTAATAAGGTTTTATGGTTGACCCATATGTAAATGGCCTCGGTAACATCTAAAAAAATATATTTATTATGTGATTTGTAATTGATAGTTTGTACAATAACATGCTGCAAAAATATATTAATAATACAACTTACTGACGTAGTTATTCAAACAGAAGATACATTAATTGAAAAAACTATAAATAAAAAAATTGTATAATGGGGTGTGTAAGAAATGTTAAAGGTGTAAATTGATCAATGGTATAGATGATATTCATAAAAACTCTTCAAGTGTTTAAATAGATTAATGGTATATATAGTATTCATGTATTTGCACATCCTTAAATTATGACATATTGATCATCCGTTACTGACGTATATAAAATTATACATTTTTAAGCATCAAATAATATCTGAAAACTGCAACTTTTGTCGTATAATATAGTTCAAATAACTACTTATCCTGTTAAAATATATTTTAAGGTATATCCAAGTCTCAAACAAAAAAACGAATGAAAATGCAAAGAAAACAGCAAAACACATCCCATGTTTTCATGTGCAAGAAAAGACAAAAATCTGCAGAAAAAAGACAAAATACTGGACAGCTGGACACGGGGCCGTGTTTTAGGGAACATATATGGGGCTGTGGTCACCTTTCCATAAAAGACAAAAGAATATAAAACAAACACCAAGAGACACGGGGCCGTGCCTCACGTAGCACACCTCCGTGGTGAGTCATCATGTACGATCTGACAGAGCATTTAATGCGACTGGACAGTTGGACCAGAGGGGCATGCCTCACCAGACACGGGGCCGTGACTGATTGCCCATACAACTTATAAATATAGGTGCATGTTACATTTAGTTGGTGTGATTAGAGAGAATTCTATACGGGTTTCACTTATAAAACACCCATTTTACTCTCATATTGAAGATCTTGTGGAGAATCTGAAGGCTTGGAGGTCATCATCATTCATCACCATTAAAGAAGAAAGATTCATCCATATTTGATTAGATTGTTCTAGTTTAATCATGTGTTTGTTATCTTCATCTCCTTTGGTGTTCATTGTTATGCTCATCATGAGCTAAAACTCCATTTACTATCTAATTTCTATGAAGAAGATTTGTTTTACTTGATTATTATATTAAATATGTGATTTAGTTTTAGTAAATTACATGATTATTTTGCAATTATCCTTTGATGGGAAATGTTTTGTCACTTTAACTTAACAAATCAAGATTAATGATTAACACTCATTTATGATTCACTCATGTTTTTGAAAAACTAGAAATGGTAAAAAGAATATCTTGATAACTTATCAAAGATAAAACATGGATCCTTATATTGTACTTAGAAATGATGAGATATAAGCTATGATCTATTTTTCTAGTTATAATAATTCTGAAATAAAATTGTTAACACGATTATTTAGGTTATCATACTAGTTAAAGAAATAATATGTTAAAGGAATGTATAATTGTAATCTACTTAAATCAACCAAGGAGAGGTTGTGTAACTAAACTATAACCACCCGAAATTGTTAGAATTGGTATTTAAGAAATCGATGAAGTCAATCCTAATCTTTATACTTTACTAAAACTACTTGTTTACTTAAGTTGAAATTCTCATGGTCAGGGCCGGCCCAATAACTTTAATGGGCCAAGCCCTAGCTTGAGGCCTCCAAACAAGAAAGACCCCCTTTTTTTCAAAACTGGTTTGTATAAAGTAGGGCTTTTCTTTCTTTTTATTTTTTATCTGCGATATTGAGGATATATGCCGAGAAGTCAGACACGTGAACGTCATACATTTTGCTAAAATGGAAGTTGATGTTACTCGTCTGTCAAATTAAATTGCATTTAATTGATATTGGAAATTAACATAAATCGGAATTAGCATCTGCCACTACATATTAATTGCCAATTGCCTTCAGTTATTTATTTTTTTATTTTTTATGTGGGTCAAACTTTGAATTGCCAATTACCAAAGGTTTACAGCCCTCAAATTGACTGTGCCAAACTTTCAAGGTTGGGTATATAAATCTTATTATCTATTCAATTATTTGAGTTGCTTGTTATTTGCTACTTCGTGATTAGAACATTGTTAATTTGTTCTCTACTTCTTAGTTGAACACTTAAACATTATAGATTTGAACTTTGTTGAGTAGTTAAAATTTATTACTAATAAATTAATAATTCAATTGTCGGTACTAAGTTCGGAGAAAGATGGTTTACGTCATTTTTTTATCAAAGGCCCCAACTTTTTAGTTCGATTGAGGCCTCCGAAAACTTTGGGCCGCCACTGCTCGTGGTAGACATGAAATTATGCATGCTACTTTCTTTTATGTCATAGGGTAGTTCACTTAGAAATGAGGGGCTATTCATCATATACTATTAAAGCAAGTTTATCACATATTTACTTTATAATCATCAAGGAAGAATGGAGGTAATTCTTGATTTTAGATGGTAACTTTCATATAATTGATTTACTCATTTAGAATTTCCCTTCTTGTTCACCTATATTATATATATACATATATATTATTCTAAAAAAATTCAAAAATCACCCTAAAATTAGTATCTTCTCCGATTAAATTAAAATAAAGATTTATTATCAGAAATATTTATGTCCACGGATCGATACTTGGTTCTTATCAATACTATTCTACATATACGATATGTACACTTATCTATTTTGTGTATGGTTAGTCTTAGTAGAAATCACTTTTATATATTTAAAACACGATTTTGTGCGAAAACTAAATCCATCATATTTTACGACACGATCAGCACACATCAGATACATTAAAAGTTATTTTAAGCCCTTAGTGTCAAGTGCGTTTTGTTCAACACAACACAAAATCATGTTGTATTTTTATAAAAGAAAATTACCTAAATAACCCTTTTGAAGAGAGAGAAAAGACAATATAGCCCGTGATTTCAATTTTCAAAAATAGCCCACCAAATCCAACGTCCTCGTGAATTTTTGATATTCCCCGTGAGTTTTCGTGGACGAAAAAAAATCTGCCATGTGTTTTCCATTTCCACCTACCACGCTATTATTCATCCTAAATCTGTCTGAAGCGTTATTTTTGTTATCAAATATAACCTGAAGAAAACCAACTGTAATGTGATGTTTCAAGTTGTTTTCATCGGCAACGTGAGTTTTCAAAAAAGATGATTTTTTAGTTATTTTGAAATTCATCTCCAAAGATGAATTTCAAATGAATTCCAACCTCGGAGAATAGTGTTGTACGTTACAATGTGGCCCAAAATATGTACCAACCTCAGTGTTTTGTCATCAAATATAATCGATAAATTTTGAACCAAATATATGTTGTACGTTACAATGTGGCCCAAAAATATGTTCTACGTTAAATTATACCCGGTTTATATGTTGAACGTTAAAGTATTTCCCAAATATATGTTGCAAGTCCATTATTGGATGGACCGATAAATTTTGAACCAAATATATGTTGTACGTTACAATGTGGCCCAAAAATATGTTCTACGTTAAATTATACCCGGTTTATATGTTGAACGTTAAAGTATTTCCCAAATATATGTTGCAAGTCCATTATTGGATGGACCTATAAAATTTGTACCAAATTTATGTTATACGTTAAAATATGACCCATAAATATGTTCAACGTTAAATATATCCGGTTTATATGTTGTACGTTAATTTGTTTCCCAAATATATGTTGCAAGTCAATTATTGGCTAGACCAATAAAATTAGAACCAATTTTATGTTATACGTTAAAATATGGCCCAAAAATATGTTCAACGTTTAATTATACCCAAAAATATGTTCAACATTCCCATATTCCACCTTTCCACCTTCTTCCCCACCATACTCCTGTCATCATCTTCACTAACTCCTCTTCCCGAACATAGATCTTGTTCCTTTTGTTTTGTTTTCCATTCTGGTGGCACGAGGCCAGCAAGTAAGCTTACCCACATGGAGCTTGTGATAGTGCCTTCCGAGGCTGATTCTATAAAGAATGACGAGAATATTGTAAACAAAGTAAATAAAAAAATAAACTTACCACATCAACAGAGGAAATTGCGGATCCTCGTCGTTAACAAGATTTGGATCTATGGAGTCTGGTGCTTCTATAAAACATGGAGGAAGGATAGGCCAATGTAAAAATATTAAAACCTTCCAATCGATTATGCATGAGATACCTAACCCAACCATCTGAAAACAAATATCAAGAAATTAACACTTCACTAAATATATGTAACTATTGAAAATAATAACAAACTAATTTGTAATTATCAAATCAGATTCAGATTTACGCAAGCTTGAGAAGGCCACTGAATTCACGACCTAGAAGTAGATGAACAACCCAACCCGAACAACTTCATACGGGAGTGGGAGAAGAAGAACATGGTTGTGAGGATATGAAAAACCATACAAAAGGTTTCAAAAAGGTTTACAAAAGAAAAAGAAAATGAACTTTAATTGAAAATCATCTCTGAGGTTGAAATTCAGTTGAAATTCATCTTTGTAGATGAATTTCAAAATAAATTTAAAAACCATAATTTTGAAAACTCACGTTGCCGATGAAAACAGCTTGAAATATCACGTTACAGTTGGTTTTCTTCAGGTTAAATTTGATGACAAAAATAACGCTTCAGACAGTTTTAGGATGAATAATAGCGTGGTAGGTGGAAATGGAAAACACATGGCAGATTTTTATTCGTCCAAGAAAACTCACGAGGAATATCAAAAACTCACGAGGATGTTGTATTTGTTGGGTGATTACCGTCGTTTGAGTCAATCAAAAACCTAATTACACTACCAAGATAGGATAAGTAAGGTATCGTATCCACCAAGAGTATGTGGTCAATGTAATTCGTGTACAGATTTACTATTATGAAGTAACTGGTTTTTAGTTCTGATCACACAAGCAATTAAAGTGAATTTAAAGAACTAAGTAACACGCAAGTAAACGAGTTCAAGCAATTAACAAACAAATCACACTCGGGAATTCAAGTAAGCAACCTACAGTTATTTCATGCAACCTAACAGATTAATTATTAACGATTAACTAAAGACTGATCAATCAGACAAAACCTTAGACATCAACAATCACTTTACACACGGCACTGGTTATCAAATAGTCCTTGCTAGTGTGACTCAGTTAAGGGTAGTTGTATGTTTTATTGTATTCAATCTAACCAAACACTCATATGATCAATTATCTAGCAACTGGTAATAGATCGTTCAGACTAACGTAAACCTAAACCGACCGAACACTCGGAAATACCAAACATCAATAATCATATGTCAATCATCAATAATAATACAATAATATTCTTAGTCACATGAGAAAAACTGTAAAGATTACAAACTATACATCCCGGGTGCGATTCTAGGAGATTAGCCGAGCCTTGACATCATTGGATCTTCAATACAGATGAGATGAATCATATGTGGGGTCTTGGCACAAGCTATGGTGGTAAAAATTGCCACTTGTAGCTGCTGGAATCGCCTCTTGGTCGTCAAAATGGAGTTAGGGTTGTTTATGATGAAGAATAACATATAAACATAATTTTCCCGTCTGCGTATCGCGATGGACCAGAAAGCCAACATCCTTTTAAATCCCATCGCGATACGCGATGGGTCCTCAAGCAAGCCCATCGCGATACGCGATGGGTCTTGTCACCGGCAAACTTCACTAAACTTCCTCGTTTCGCGTGCTGGGCATCCCGGGTCTTCATACCATGTCACAACAGGTCCAAATTGTGTACTTTAACACCTGTGACCTGAAATTCAATAATACACGTATGAAGTATCGAAAGTTCTAGAATAAACGATTAAAACTAAATAATAAACAAACTAAAACATATACAAATTAACCAACCATCACATCCCCACACTTATCTTTTGCTTGCCCTCAAGCAAACTCTAAAGCAAACATCAACCTTCATCATCGGTATGTAGATTATCGCCATTAATACTAGTAAGGTTTAAGACCATACCAAGTTTACCAGACTGACACTTTTTTATAAAATGACATCCCACAAATAAGGTTAAGTGCTATAATAAAAACAATAGAGCCGCCCAGACAAGTGTACTTTGTTTCCGGTTAAGGCACACATGCTCATACCCCTCATAATATGACATCTCTCATCTCGGTTTAATATCTGGACTAGCAAAAGATGTGCCAGTATAACTCTGCTCTCAGTATCACTCATAAGCAAATATTCATCCATAAAGCTGCTTTGACACAAATGCAAATCAAGAGGTCTTAAAAGGGTTTTAACGGGGCCAGGTGTAAGGGTATGGAAGGGAAATATTTAAGTAGCTCAAACGATCCGACCCGTCTTATTACAAAACATCTAAATAAATGAAACTACTATACAACTAACTGACTTATAAAACCTCTAAATAAGCAAACTAACATAAATGTTGATTTCATTTTTTTTACATAAACGAACTACTGAATACATAACTGAATATACACAAACATATTTTTGGCTTTTTCCTCAAACTTTTTTTAAGCATAATAATGTGATGCTTAATACTGGAACAAATACAAATACAAAATAAAAAACAAATACAATTACAGATAAACCTAGTAAGCCGGATCGTCTCGTAACCTGATGTCGGGGTTAAACAAATGAAAAATAAGTCCAAGAAAGGTTTTCTAAGGGACCTAACCCCCCGCCCCTCACATTAACAATCCTCATATGTATAATGTATGAGGCCCAAACCCCCCAGTACCCACACTCTCGCTCATCCAGACGAGGCTTAACCTAATTACCTCTATCACTTTTACATTTTTCCAACAACGATCCCGTAATCCATGAACATCAATGAAAGAACTCAAATGACATGTGTGTACTATATATTATATGTGTATTATATATATTTGGGTCAACTCACACACGTACCGGAGGAATAGGGTTGACGATATAAACATGTGTACCTGTCCCCATGACTCGTTATCCCCGCCTAAACGACCACATTTTCAACTTCTCGTTATGAAAACATTTGTGAGTAAGACTATTGAGAAGCTGAAAAACCAACCATGACCAGAATCCTATGACCTGGCATTAATGACAATAATTAACAGTTAACAACTTTGGTTTCTGAACACTTTTCGAGGTACTATCGGGTTAAAATTTTCAAATTTTCCTCATCCCCACACTTGAGGTTTACATTGTCCTCAATGTTAAAATAGGTAAACATTTAACGAACATTTGAGGGACGAGGTTGAAATTGACCTTTTGACTGTTAAGCAATTTTAAAAATTCGGGGTTCAAATGTGACGGTTCTACTAGCAATTATACAATTACACTTTTAACATTAAAACTAAGAAAACAAAATAAATTATGAAACTGAAATCACCTGATATAAACGAGACTGGAAGAGGACCAGTCGACTCGCGAACTCTCATAAACACTCGTATACGCTCGTCTCGACCAAGTACCAAACTGACAACCGAACCTGCAAAATCTCGAGACATGTAGAAGCAAGCTTCTCACAAGTGTAAGACATAGGTCTTTTACGAGTTATAAAAAAAGTTTCTGTTAATTTTATAAAAACAATTACCAAGCCAAATTAAGTCGTTTCATAATAAATTTTGTTAAACAAGTTAAAACGTTAAAATACCTAACTCACTTTCGTAGGAATCACGATTGCATTTAGCATATGCAACAAGCCCTGTAAACCTCCCGGTAGCCCGGGAGGACGAGTGGGGTCTCGTGAGGGTTTATAGTGAACTTCACCCACAAAGTTCGGTTACAACATATTATACACGTACCTGGATTAACCATAGCAAAATGAACATGAAAGCACTCTGGGTCGCTTAACTGAAACCTCATTTTCTCGTGGTGCGGTATCCCCACACTTAGCTTTTGCTATGATGGTACGCTTGAAATAAAATTAGTAATATAAAAAAAATGCAAACTAAAAATATACAAAATGTACAAATACCACTCTTTTGAAAATTTTATGACATTCAAGGTGGGCGTCTGTCCTGCCCCCGTGCAGCCTTCTCGTTACATTCACGCTCCTCAAGAGATTCCTCCCAACTTTTTGGCACGCCATGATCCTGCCATTTTTCATTTACTTCGGGCGGTTTCTTTACATCTTTCTGTTTCGTCTTCTTTCCCTTTCTTGTAGTTGCTTCCTCACCATCTCTAACTCCATGCAAAATCTCATTCCATCCTTTCACATTCATGCTACTTCTTAGCTCATTCCTGTCAGTCATAAAACATTTCTCTTTTGTGTGATCCTTGCTCAAGGATTCACACTTGTCAACAACATGGTTAGTAGCATTTTCAAACAATGGTAACCGTTTATCACGATCTCCACACTTAATTTCCAATATCCCATTAGCACAATCAATCACCGCATGTGCTGTGGCAAGGAATGGCCTACCCAATATGACTTGTGGTTGTATATTATTCACACGTTTAGCATAGTCAAGTACAAGAAAGTTAACCGGGTAGAAAAATTCCTCCACCTGAGCTATCACATTAGTCACCATGCCCCGGGGAAGTGTATGAGTTTGGTCCGCCAACACCACGGTGGTGTTTACCCTTTCTAATGGGCCAAATTCATACTGATCATATAAACTACCAGGCATGATACTAATACATGCTCCAAGATCTAGAAGTGCCCGATCTGTTTTAAATTTCCCAATTTGAATTGATAAAAGCGACACTCCTGGGTCTTGAAGTTTACTTGAGGTGGTATTATTCTCCACCTCCTCATCTCTCATGTTGGTCAACTTACCATTTAAACATTTTTCACATGTGCAATTTTCACAAAAAGACATTTCATATGTTTTTGGTTCTTATTCATTTTGGAAAATTGATTCATTTTGACCGACACAATCACTCTCACCACTAACATCTTCCACCACCCCGTCAACAAACTGTGGTGATGAATCAACTTCAACAACAGAAATTTCAAAATAAGGTAAAAGACTTACAGCGTTGATGTGCACATTGTTTTCATTCTTGGAGCTTGAGCAGTAATGGTTCGGGTTGACTGTAGTATCGCTCAGGAGTTGACCTGCGCTCTTTTGCAACTTTGCCATATCTGCTGCGAGCTGACCAATCTGCTTTGACATTGCCTCTGCTGACTTATCATGTAACTCAGACTGTTTCTTCGTTTCAGCCTTATGATCTGCCATAATCTTCGTCAATGCATCCAACTTTGAGTGCACAGACTCATCTGCATTTCCCGAGGACCCCATCTGCTGGTCCTGATTACCCGATGAATTTCCACCCCGGTTACCGTCTCTGTTATACCCCCGATTCTGATCATACGAACTTTGTTGCTGCTGATAACCGCCCTGGCAGTAATTACCCTGCGACCTGTTCTGGCTCGATCCCTGAAAGTTCGGATTCAACTGAGTAGACGCGTTCCCGTAATGAAAGTTCGGGTGATTCCTCAGGCCCGGGTGATAGGTGTTTGAATTCAACCCTTGACCACTGGAATCCCCGTAAGCATAATTAACTTTCTCGGGTTCATCCTCCTCGTCATCATAAAACTCGGGGCAATTTTCTGCCTTATGCCCGAGCTTATCACAATCTTCACAAACCGAGAATTTCACTCCAACTTTCCCGACTTCTTTCTTCTTACCCTTTTGGTACCCTGCCAGCTCACGTTCTAACTCAGCAATTCTTTCAGACTCACTCGTGACTGACTTTACTGACCTGGAGGACGTACCACGTCTTCGTCTTTCAGCTGCTGCTTCTACCTTGGAATCTTCACACATAAACTCTAAGAATTCCCAATCATCTTCCTCTGGATGATTCAACAACTGACCATTACACGAGGCCTTAAGATGCTTTCGGTCCTCGTAAGTCAACCCATCAACAAAACACTTTACCAGTTCCCACAGTTCTATTTGGTGATGTGGGCAATTTCTGATCCCGTCTTTATATCTGGTAAAAGCTTCATGAAACAATTCGCTCGATAACTGTGAAAAGTTGTGAATTTCTGAACGGGCCTCGCTAGTCTTCGACTGTGAATAAAACTCGTTTAAAAACACCTGCTGCATCTCGGCCCAATTTCTGATACTGTGCATCGGTAGCGAATTAAACCAGAGTTTTTATTTATCTTTTAGAGAAAACTAGAATAATCGCAACCGGACTTCATCCTGATCAAATGTACCATCACCTATAGACCTGCAAATAGCCGAAAAATCGGTCAAGTGCGAATACGGGTCTTCCGAAGCCATCCTGTGGAAATGAGGAACGATGTTAATGTAAGATGGCCGGGACTTAAAAGTTGGCTGTCCCGGCACTCGTTCCTGTGGGACCAACGGGGATGCTCCATACAAGATAGCCGGTCTGAACCGACTGTTAACACCATGAACCGGGGCCATATAATTCCTCCTAAGCCCCTCGGGGTTTCCCAAACCGCCCCGGTTAACCTGAATACCCCGAACTCTTTCGGGCCATTCAGCCCGATTCACCCTATCTCGACCCCTTCCATTTCCGTTAACTGCTTCAGCCCGTCTTCGATTAACTGGCTCTTCTACCTCTTCATCCCCATTATCATCACCCACGTCTTCCGGCTCAACAGCCTCATTCTCGGGCTCAACTGCCCGATTACCTCTAACCCATCGGTCTACCTCGTTATCAATCTCAAAACCCTCGTTTCTATTATTATTTTCCCCCTCGTCTTCATCTTCTGTTGGAATACTCGGTTGAAGATCATCGATATTTATCCGAACTCGGCGGTTGGGGTTATTATTTGGAACTGATGGTCCGGCTTGGTCAAAGTTGAGGTTTAGGTTTCGGGTTCTGGAAGCACAACCTGAGTTATTTTGGTCATTTTGGTTATTGAAGTTTGGTGGGTCAGGTATATTGTCAGGGTGAAACGCGTTATTTTGTGGGAGTGGGTCTTGGTTTTGGTTATTGTTATGGTTCTGGTTCTAGTCTTCCATCTCTGAATTTCTGTTTTGTACTCGGTTCTGCCGAGCTAACCACTTGATTTCGGGCTCGTAAATTAACGGAGACTGTCGGCCCGAATGGCGGGTATGCATAAACCTGTAATCTGCACAACTAACACAACCCGCGTAAGATACAGAAATATAAAAATAACATTTAAACTAAAACTGAAAATTAAAAACCAAATTTTAACTAAAATAAACACAAAAAAAAATCAATTAACACGAAAGACACTAAGCGCACTTACTTCCTGGCAACGACGCCATTTTGATGACCGTCGTTTGAGTCAATCAAAAATCTAATTAAACCACCTAGGTAGGATAAGTAAGGTACCGTATCCACCAGGAGTATGTGGTCAATGTAATTCGTGTACAGATTTACTATTATGAAGTAACTGGTTTTTAGTGCTGATCACACAAGCAATTAAAGTGAATTTAAAGAACTAAGTAACACGCAAGTAAACGAGTTCAAGCAATTAACAAACAAATCACACCCGGGAATTCAAGTAAGCAACCTACAGTTATCTCATGCAACCTAACAGATTAATAATTAACGATTAACTAAAGATTGATCAATCAAACAAAACCTTAGACATCAACAATCACTTTACACACGGCACTGGTTATCAAACAGTCCTTGCCAGTGTGACTCAGTTAAGGGTAATTGTATGTTTTATTGTATTCAATCTAACCAAACAGTCATATGATCAATTATCTAGCAACTGGTAACAGATCGTTTAGACTAACGTAAACCTAAACCGACCGAACACTCAGAAATACCAAACATCAATAATCATATATCAATCATCAATAATATTCTTAGTCACATGAGAAAAATTGTAAAGATGCCCCCATCGCAATACGCGATGGGGTTTTCACTGGTCCTTTGCGTATCGCTATGGACCACAAAGTCAACATCCTTTGAAATCACATCGCGATACGCGATGGGTCCTCAAGCAAGCCCATCGCAATACGCGATGGGTCTTGTCACCAGCAAACTTCATTAAACTTCCTCGTTTCGCGTGCTGGACATCCCGGGTCTTCATACCATGTCACAATAGGTCCAAATTGTGTACTTTAACACCTGTGACTTGAAATTCAATAATACACGTATGAAGTATTGAAAGTTCTAGAATAAACGATTAAAACTAAATAATAAACAAAATAAAACATATACAAATTAACCAACCATCAGTGGGCTATTTTTGAAAATTGAAATCTCAGGGGCTATATTGCCTTTTTCTCTCTCTTCAAAAGGGCTATTTAGGTAATTTTCTCTTTTTATAATCTTGTAAATGTATTTGCCATAATAACTTACTTTTAATCAATTTTTGTACATAGAACTTTAATTCATAGTGAGGGGAAGGTCAACCAGACTTTTGCGGCCAATTATCATTTGAATATGTAAGGAATACCTTAGCTTCATCATCCCCATGTGATAGATAATTTATAAAATAATAATGTTTTCTAAGTACATGTTAGAAGTTAAATAAAAAAGTATCATCAAATTTATTTAAATAATGCAATACCTAACATATATATAATATCTAGACATATAGAATGCGAACATATATATAATATCTAAATATTTAAGTTTATTTAGAAGTTTGATAAAATAAAATGTATGAAGATACAAGATATTAAAATGAAATTACCTTATCTGCATTATTCGGATATGTGCGAGTTGAATTGCGGGCAAAAACAATTCAAAGTCCGAATCGCCTATGAGCAATCAAGTAAGAGCATCATGATATTCAAACCAATAGTTGAAAAGATATACAAACATATCGACAAATAAAGTCGAAAACACAGAGAGTATTATAAAAAACCATTCTATCGGGAGACGGGCTAAATCGTGGTAGTGAACAAATTAAAGTTCAAAACACCTGTCATTAATCATAAATCGTGATAAATTAACAGCTAGAAAGGTAGACAAAAAAACAACGTTGAAGTCTGAAAGATAAATTAAGATCATGTAAAAAGCTAAAACTATGAAATAGCCGACTCTCGTCCTAACTATTAAACCTAATGAATTCATCGGATTCTGAAACTATATATTCACACGATTGTTAATTAGGTTTTATGATTGACCTGAATGAAAATTACTTCTGTAACATCTAAATATAATAAAAAATAATTGCGTAATTTAAAGTTGATAGTTTGTGCAATAACATGTTGCTAATATATATTGAAAATACAACTACCAACACAAATATATATTAATTGAAGAACTATAAATAAAAAAATTTGTATTTAAATAATACCAACTATTGACTATTGAAAAATAGCCGTTCCAACTAACGAAATGTCTGCTCCAATGATCCACGACTAATAGGACCCTAACGTTATAAGTTGTCGGTTGTCGGGAAAACGTTTTTACCGGAAAACTCCGATTTAGCCGAAAAGCTCAACATTTTCATTCCAAATCTCTTTGTAACTTTAAATCTAACTAACATATCATCTTGAGGTCTTCCTCTCGAACAGTAGCATATAACAATAACAATGTGTATATAGAAAGAAATGAGTTAGAATGTTAGATTTTACAAAAAGACGGGGACATGAATAATTTAGTACATGTTCTTTAGGCTCATATAAATAATAAAAAATTTGCATCACTTTGATGATTGAGTAAACTGCAGTTTTTATTCCTGTGGTTTGTCCAAATCTGCGATTTTAGTGCAATAATTTCAAGTTTGCTATTTCCGTCGTTGTGGTTTCATTTCACTTGCAATTAAACCCGGCCCCACTAGCCCCGTTATGTCTGGTCGTTAAACCATTGACATGCACCTCAGGTGTTGTCGTTTTTCTCTCCAAATAAATCCCAGCCGCTCACGTGAGAGGGTTTGCGAATTAAGGTTGGGGTTTATTTGGGGAGAAAAGAGACAAAAGTGCCCCTCACGTGAGGTGTGCGTTGATGTGTTTAACGACTAGACTTAGCAGGGTTAGTGGGGTTGGGTTTAATTGCAAGCGAAATAAAACCACATGGATGAAAATCACAAATTTAAAACTATTTGATAAAATCGCATATTTGGACATATCACATGGACAAAAACCGCAATTTACTCTTGGTGATTTTATACAATTTAATATATTAAAAACATTGTTTTTTTTTTAACTTTTTAGCCTTGATATTGTTTTAGCATGTTATGGAAAAAGATCATCTTCACTACATCTTAAAACCATTTTTAATGCATTCTTTCTCTATCATCAACTACCATTGATAAGTTTGATTCTTAAAACGTTCATAAACAAGGTTGCGGTGGGCTTCTACGAATGAGTAGAAAAGTCTAAATTTGTTTAGAAAACACGGACTGACTGTTTTGTATGCGAGCACCGTGACCAATCTGTCCAACTTAGCATACTTCCAATCAAATTACTCTTTTTAGCACATGCATTGCATTTTGAACCGTTCAATCATGCTTACGTGTCCTAGAAAATATAACAAAAAGATATTTTATACTTTCTTTTTTATAAAAAAAAAAACAATAATAATAAAACTTTCTCCACCATACAATCACAATTCACATGTGAAATGTAGCTGTACCCATTCACCATATATCACTCATCTCTAATCCCTACTTAACTATTCATCATACCACCCAAAATTAATATTCAAACAAAACATTAATTATAACAACGTGATGATCAGAAGCTCATCAACACCAGTTCTTGGATCTCTGTTGTCACCAGAGAATCCCAACAACCTTAACCACCACCACCACCACCACCATGACGTCACTCTCCATGCATACAAATGCTCACCAATTCACAAATTCTCATTTCACAAAACACCATCTCCTGGATCTCACCATTTCACCACTCTTTCATGCAACTCGTCTCCGATTTCGCCTTCGTTTAATGGCGGAATACGACGCGTACAGTCCGAAGGGAACTTAGAAAGTTTGATGACGTCGGGTGGTAGTAATAATAATAATAATAATGATGATCATGCTGATGATTTTAGTTTTTTTAATCCACCAAAGAAAGTTGCTCATAGATCTTTGTTAGAACCAATCCCGTCTTTGTCGTACCAGAACTCGAGATTTAGATCGGACGGTGATGAATCAAGTGATGAAGAAGAGGAAGAACATGAAGGAGAGGAATTTTTGATAAACTTAATTACAACAGTAGTATAACATTTTTTAAGATTCAATATATATGTTATTAGTTTGCCCTTTTCTTAGAACTAGTAATTAGGCCCTCTAAACAAACAACGAACATGAATGTGCGCTAATTTGGTTATCTTTAACCGAACAAACAATTGAACACGAACAACTAAACATACCGAGTCCTCTTGTCTGTGTCTCTTTGTTAAAACAATAATGTGTTTGTTATCGTTTGTTCAATAATTGTATAAACAAATGGTTCACGAAGGTAAACGAACATAAACAAGCAAACATAACTATAAATAGATGAGAGTACATCAATTTAAAGAAAACATGAACATCTACCAATATTTGGGCCTAAATAACTAATACTATTATACTAAATTGTAATTGTTAATGTATATTTTCATAAAATTAGACTACACTGTATTGGTCCTAAATATTATTAATGTATATATAAACAAACAAACCTAAACTAAAGAACATAAATGATCGAACAAATGTGCATAAAAGAAAATAAATAAACGAACATTCACGAACATATATTAACGAATGAGACGTGTGTTGATGTTCATTCGTTTAACCAAATTAACAAAAAAATATTTTCTTCGTGGTGTGACATAAATGAACTTCCCACCATTGGTTCACTGAATGTTATGGTTTGTTTACAGGCCTACTGATAATATGTTAGAAAATAAGAACCACATAATGCACTTTTACATAGTGGATGAAAGATGATTAAAAGTAGTTGGTAAGAGAAAGCAAGACACATTCGTATCACATTTAAAACAACATCTAAACGTGCATCGATTTTTACGGTTATAATTTTTTTGTCTTGCAGTCAAAGGGAGATCTGCAAGGAGCAGAACAATAATACTCGAGGGCTATTCTAGCGGACGCAAACGATGGTGAAATTCTTTCGCAATATGCAAAATTATTGTGGGAGCTTCATCGCGATAGAGAAAGAGCAACGACTTACTTTGAAAGAGCAATCCAAGTAGCTTCTGAAGACAGGCAAGCGATTATTAATTAATGTTATTTTGTTACTGAAAGTATTATAAATCTAACTTTAGAGTACTTTTCTTCAGCCATGTTCATGCGGCATATGCTAGTTTCTTATGGGAAACCGAAGGAGAGGAAGACGAGGATGAAGAAGAAGGGTATTATAGTAATATCCCACCGCTCTTAAACAATGGAGCAATGGCTTCTGCTGCAACTGCTTAAGCTGTTAAATGTTACAATGGTGACATTGATAATCATAGCAGCATTAGGCTAGGGCCTAGGGGTAGTTTCAAAATATGTAGCATATTCTTTAGTGAAAGTCATGGCAAACAATTATATCATGTTAGCTGAATAAACTGTCAAACTCTATTCCTTTGGTTGTATCAAATTCAAAAAGCCCCAAGTGCAAATTAGTGATTAAAATTTATGATAACACTTGTTCAGACTATTTGGTATAAGATAATATGAATTATATGATTTATATCATTTTAAGTTTTAACCACAGGTGACATGCCAAGAACCAGCTACTTTGATCTTATTCTATGTTGGCTAACTTTCTGTCTGGTTTATTTTTTCTGCTAAAAAAATTTGACATAAATGGTGGTTGTACAAGATGAGTTAGGTATTAGAATTTAATGGCATTTAATGTTGATTTTGTACGACGATCGAGCTAGACATTTACGCCTTTCGCTGCCTAGTACTTTATACAATTAAAATGGGCAAACTTTATATCAATATATGGGTTGCAAACTGGGTGATTTTATATTTTATATGCAAGTGCATGTGTAATTTTATTATTTATTTATTTATTTATTTTTTGCACTTTGAACTTTAAAGGTATTAACAATTCTCCAGCCCGGGTCTATTGTGAATAACTTTGCCCTTGGCCAATGAATTAGGGGTAGGTTGGTTCAAATTATATAAAATAGAAAAAGAAAATAGTTTATTGCGTTTGAAAATTGAAATGAATATGATTATTATACGATCCACTAAATCTGTTGTTCGGCCCACTGAAGAAACCGACTATTGGGCCTTGTTGGGCTATTCACAGACGTGGGTCAACGAACTCGGATATTAGATCTCCAATGTCACGATAGGAAAACACATATGAATGAGTTGCCTTGTTTGATCAATTGGAATCGTGATGTGGAGAATATGGCTTTTAACCATATATTCGTCACGTCTTAAGGATGGCGCCAATAAAGCAAGCACGGAATACCAAGTGGTTTTGATGCCACACGACTTCCACGTCTGAACACTTAATCCAAACACTTTTGGATCACCTCATCTAGGAACTCTCCAAGTGATCATCGTCCGGCATAAAAATAAGTATATGTACAATCACCAACAAATAAGTATGTAAGAGAGTATTCAAAGAGTGATTTGCAAGATATCACTACTACATATGCTAGGTATTGTTACATGTCATTGTCAAGTAGGAACGGTCCCATGTGCGATTTTAAGTAGGGTTTTCCTTTAATGTGATTGGTGTTCATTTGAGCGTGTACTGCATACCTTGTCACGTGGACATATATAGGTAGTGGGTGGACCCTTCATGGCCCGGATTCTTTCTATCCAAGCCTATTGTGTGTTTTCGACCTTAAAATTAACCAATCTTTTGGAGCCATATCTCTTGCGCAGGCTTGTTGAAAATACATTTCTTCAGTGAATTCCATATATTTGTTGCAAATGTTGTGCATATCTCCAAGTGAATGACTATGACTGAATGAGTGTCAAATCTATAGTAGCATTGCTACAAGCAGACACGACTCTTATATATCCAAAGATACTCGTTTGCAGAAATTCTTCAACATCGAAATATGAGGTTGTTGGATCATGGTTGTTTGTGGCGGCTAAACCGCTCAGGGTTGGCTGGCTGAAAGAGGGAGGAGAGGGATATTAATTATAAGGCATTGATTAATTAGCACAATGTTAGGTTGATAGAATTTAAAAGGATCATATATCGAATTGAAGCATTTGATATTTTGATGAATAATATTTTATACATACCTAAATGGATCAATAACCGAAACAAAATCTCTTTATATAGAGATTACAATAAAATGGTAATTATGAAGCTAAGAAACTAGTGATAATGATTATGTATCCCGATCTAAATAATGATAACAATTCAATATATAAGATATAAATATAAAACAGATATACAATTAATCATATAATATTGAAGTTTTCTCATTTTAAGGAAGACCCTGGAATCATCATCCTCCTATCATTCAACAATGGAAAGTAGAACACAATGATGAAGCATAAAAGATAAAGTAACAATAAATAAAGTTGGCACTTGGCAATGATCATAAAGCAAAACATGTAATACAGCAATAGCTACTTATCTGTTTTTTGCTTTATTATCTTCAACAGTTACAGCCTGCATGCATGACTAATATGTCTATATGTGTAGTCAAGTTATTGATATTGAGTATACAGTATATTACATTGGTGGGTGATCATAATCATATACATATATGATATATGACACATAAATTAATAGTAGGTCCTAAATTCTAATCATTAGATAATGATTACTGTATTTCTTTTTAAGGTTGATGACTCATCATAGGATTTGTAGGGAAGATACATTGATTGTGGTCTAGTACATGCATATTTGAACTAGATTATGTTTATTTTGAGTCGTGAAGGATTGGTGTCGAACTCGTTTAAACTCAACCTTTTACCAACAACCAACCTTAGCTCAAATTTGAACGTCTCTACAATATCTTATTGACATAAATTATAAGTGATCGATGCTGCTCTAGCTTTAATCTTGGTGGGAAGATACATTATTATCTTCTTTGCCTTTTGTATCTTTTATATTATTTAACAACGAAGGTGGACTTCCTTTATATCGGTTGTGTTACAAAGATCAAACTTTTGGATCCCCATCGGATTTATGACAAGGAAAAAACAAAACTTCATTTTCCATAAGAATCGAAAAGCTACAATCAGAAGCCATTATTGATAGTTGTCTGCAATCATGATTGAAGAAAAAACTATATACTAATTTGCATATTAGTTTAAAGTTAGTATATTATTATAAATTCAAACTAAACATAGAAAAAGATTATTCTAAATTAGTTGATAGTTGAAACCAAGGAATAGGAATTTGAAGTGAAACATGATGGCAAAAAAGTTGCACCAATATTTTTGGGGCATGAAATTCACGGTACTGAAGAATCGTGGATCGACTCGCTGGTAGTTGATCTACTTTCCTCGGGTATGATTATGCGATTTCACCGATGGTTCTCCGGAGACTGGATCTTCAACCTACAAAATGAACAACACCGTAAACTTACCCCTCAGAAAGGGATAGAGGGGTCCTCTTTGGGGTAACCCTCCGGTGTGAGAATAAGAGATTGTAGGAGATGATATAAAGTAATCTGAGAGTGAGTAGGGATTTGGAAAGTATTTTCTTGTGTGTACTTGCTTACTGTAGCAGTAGTATTGTTCAGTGTAGCTGTGTACTGTGTAATATTGCTGTAATGAATTGTACTGTGTAATGCGTTGTACCTCTCTTAGTGAAGGCAGCATGGTATTTATAGTGCTAGGGTTTCCAAATGATTGGGCTCAGATTCTGTTAGGGCCTTTTTGGCCTCCTCCTGTTGATTTGCGCCACGTGTCCTTGGGACACCTGGCGCCTTTACATTGATTATTCTCTTTCACCTGACCCATGTGCAATCACGTGGTGGCACATGGGTTATGCTGAGTTGTCCACCTTTCATTGGCAGCTGTCAATATCAGCATATTCTTATTCCTTAAAAGGATACCTTCTGGAAGGTTGTCTGACGTGCACAATCAAGGTTGTCCTTATCCTGATTTGGATAAGGACGAGGTTGATTATGTGCATGTGCGATATGCGCCCATCCTGAGGATGCGCAAGGTCTTCTCTTTATTCCCACGCGCAGATGTTTCGTGCGCTGATATGATATGCACGAGCATGTAATATGCGCCACGCGCGGATGCGCCACGCGTAGATATGATATGCACGAGCATGTAATATGCGCCACGCGCGGATGCGCCACGCGTAGATATGTGATGCGTGAGCATGTGATGCGTGAGCATATGTGATGCGCGAGCATATATGATGCGTGAGCATATGTGATGCGTGAGCATATGTGATGCGTGAACATGCGTGATGCGTGAGCATATGTGATGCGTGAGCATGCGTGATGCGTGAGCATATGCGATGCGTGAGCATCTGATGCTTGAGCATATGTGCTATGCGCCATGCGCATAAGTTTTGGCTTTGTGCCTTCATAATATCTTGATTTCAATCCTCTTGTCTTTATCTTGTGGGTTGACCCGCCCCGCTCGAGGTTGAGGCGGGTACATACCTCTTCAAGCCCCCCAGTCTAATGTGTGTCTTGTCTCGCGCGAGCGAGGTAAGACAGATATTAGACTTAATATTTTGCTTTTTCATTAGGGTTTTGTCTTTTCCTTTGTTATTTCTCATCGTTTCGCGAAGTTCTATCTTTTTGGTTGAAGACGAAAAGTCCCTGTACGTGGCTGGTTAGTGCTGTCATGCGTCAGAGACGTGTCAGACTTTTCGTGTGCTCGAGGTGCTACAGTTGCCTCTCACGTCTCTTCACACAGTGTCAGGAACACGTGTCGCGCTCGTATTGGCCTGGACCTGCGAGTGGTGGCGCGTGAGCTCTGGCAGTAACTGTTGCGTTTCGTTTCGTGTCCCCTCATACAGTGTCAGGGACACGTGTCGCGCTCGTGTTGGCTTACGCCTGCGAGTGGGGGCGCGTGAATCTTGATCAGTGCCAAATTTTCTCTCTCCTGGGCCTATAAAAGCAGGCCCTTAGAGTTATTTTTTCTTCATCTTCAATATTATTCAGAATTTTCTCTTTATCTGTTGTCTGTCTTCTCCTTCTTTACCTCCATTGTTTGAAGCAAACTCTGTTCGATTCACAGGTGTATGTCTGATAGTTCAGACTCCATATTTTACCCCCAGTGATCGCCGTGTCAAATCCGTAGTGATGTCAACCTTGAAGAAGACCGGCAAGGGGAAACGAACTGCTGAGGTCTCATCGGAGGAGGTGGGAAGGGTGAAGACGGTGAAGAGGTGGAATGAAATCCTCTGCAAACTGAAGCAGGCCGATCTCGACAATCTTATCGCTTCTCAGGGTTTTCCCCCCCTGTTTGGCTGCATGTTGCCAACGGCCGGGCAAACGGCGGCGAACCCGCCTGCCGGCTATATTTCATTATACTCCCATTTTTTCACCCACTGCAACCTTCGTCTTCCGATGACAAGGTTTGTAGGTGCGGTGCTCCGTTTCTATGGGATTCACATATCCCAAGTCCATCCGTTTGGACTCGTGCGCATGACTCACTTCGAGTTTATGTGCAAGGCGCAGCGCGAGGAGCCCACCCCTCGTCGCTTTCAGTATTTTTACAAGCCCAAGGTCCAGGACTCTTGGTTTTCCTTTGTTCCTCGCAGTCAGAAGGTGAAGTGCTGCACTGTCTCATTCAAGAGCCTTCATGACTGGTCTGAGAGGTTTTTCTATGTTAGGGCCGGCGTGATTCCCATCCGCATGACCATGCGCGAGATATCTTCTGCGCCTGCGGATGTGGATGTCCTTAAAAACCCAACTGGCGCCTGGGTCAACAAGCTGACCGTCGAACCATCCCCCGCCAAGAGTATTTGCGAGGAGGCGCTGGTGGGGGTTGGTATGAGCAGGCGGTGGGCCGACAGCGCGCGTGAGCCCGCTATCCAAGTAGACGGCCAGTGTAAGTTTAACTCATTGCATTATTTCTGCGCGAGTTTAATTTGTTTTGCTGATATCATTTGCCTTGTTTTGTGTAGGGACGAAGGAGTATGTCCACGCCGCCTACGATGATCAGGTGGAGGGTGGCTCCGTCGCGCTAGGCGTTGGGGAGGTGGGCTTCCCAGATCGCTTTGATGACATGTTCATCCCTATTGATCTGGGATTTTGTTTTGAGAGCGATGCGCCTGGTAAGCCCTTGTACTTATACTTACACCTTTTATGATATCGGATTTGGTTATCATTTCTGTTGCACATGTTGTAGATGCGCTAGAAAATTATGAGCTGGAGCTCGCGGAGGAGGAGGAAGAGATGCCCCTACTGAAGCGTAAAGCTAAGGGGAAGACTGGTGCAGGGGCCAGCAAAAAGCAGAAGAAAGATGCCCCTGCTCAGGATTCTCCTACTCGGGCGAAGGGAGCTGAGGAGACCCAGGAGTTTATCTCCAAGTTTCCCTTCTCCTCCCTGCCCGTAAAAGTGGGCAGACCTCCTGTCCATACGAGGTACGGCGTCGCCACCTCCTCCCTTCGCGCGGCGGAAGGGAGCGGCTCTGCGCCTGCTGTGTCCTCTGCGACAGGTATACTTGTTTATGCCTTATAGTTGTGTGAGCGCGATTATGATACAATTGTTGATAAATCTTTGCTCATTTGAATGTTTGCAGAGCCGGCGACGTTAGCCGATCAGCCTCAGGCGCAACCAGGCGCCGAGGCTGCGCCAGAGGTTGCTTCAACATCCCCCGTTCTCCCAAGGAAGGGGAGAATGGACTTTATGGCGATGTTCAATTCGCGAACGGCGGTGCGCCAAGGTATGTATAATGTTTTTGTCTTCTGACTTTTTTCTTTTGGATCAAGTCATAAACCATTTTTCCTTGTTGATTTTTTCACAGGAGTTGTAGCTGGCGTGCAAGCTGCGGGTGGCACCGCTGGCGCCAGTGCCAGCGCCGTTGGCTCAGTTCCTGCTCCTGCAAGCGCTGAGTCTCCCCTCATCGGGATCTCAAAGGAGAAGGAATCCGTTCTGCGCGCCGAGCTGGCGGCGTCGCGATCTCCCTCACCTTCTCCTGCGCACAGCCCTCCTCGCGGGACTGGTTTTGATTCAGCCAGGTCGCAGGAGAAGAGGCATGTTTCCGAGGAGGATGAGGGGGTGCCTCATGAAGATTCTGATGGAGGCCGCGCCAGCCCTGTAGCGCCACGAGATTTCGTGGCGCAGTCTTCTCGTGGGGCTGGCGCCGACTTTTCTGCTTGCTCCCCGCAGGTATAAGCTCGTTTTGCTCCGCTGCGCGGACTTCCATATTATTTGCTTAGATGACTTAGAATATTTCTTTGTGTTTTGCAGGAAGCCGATCACATTTACCGCCCGAGATGGAATATTACAGAAGATAGCTCCTTCCAATCCATGGGTGTGTGTGAGGACTTCTGGGCTCATGCCGTGCCTCCAACTGAAAAGAAGTTTCAGGAGGAACGCGCTCGCGTGGACTTGCTCAACGATCACCTTTTCGCTGGGTCGGCTTTCTTTGCTGCCTCCCAAGAGCTTCATCATGATTATATCAAAGTACGCGATGCTCTTGTGGAGGCCCAACGAGAGGCTAAGGTGTCCGCTTGGAACCTTTCTGATGCTCGCGAGAGAGCTGAGAAACTCCAAGCGGAGATCAGCGAAAACAGAGCAAGTGCCAACGCCGCCTTCATAAAGCGCGGGCATGAGCTGCAGGCTGCGCGGGAGAAGCTGCAGGCTGCTGAGGCGGACGCGGCCAAGTTTGCCCGGCGCGTCCGTGACTTGGAGCTGGACGCCGAGGCGCGTGACCAAGCTCTCGTACAATCTATAACTGATAAATCTTCCTTAGAGAGTGAGGTTGCGCGCCTAAAGCAGGAGCTGGAGGCCGCGCGGGCCGAGAAAGACGAAGCCTTGGCGACGGCAGCGTCTAGCCAGGAAGCGCTTGGTTCCGCGCAAGCGGAGAGGGACGAGGCTTTGGCGGCCGCAGCGTCTGACAGGGAAGAGCTAAAACAGACAAAGGAAACTGTTGAGTTATTAAACTCTCAGGTTCCTGCTCTTGAGACGTCTGTTACTTTCCTTGCGTGGGACCGCCAATGGCTAGTGTCACAGGGAATGACTCGTTGCGCTTACGCGATGAAATACTCAGACGAGTTTCAGACCCTGGTGATGGACTGCAACGCTGCCTCGCGCTTGGTGGGTCGAGCTGAGGGGTTTAAGGATGGTTATGAATACAACATGCTGAAGAAGAGCCCATCCGAGTACCCTTATCAGCTCGACGTCGTCTGCGCGGATATGGCCGAGATGGGGGAGAAGTATTTGAATACTCCCATCCCCATCCTTGAGCAGGTATTTTATCCTTAATGAGTTTATCTTGACTTATCTTCTAAGTCTTTTTGTACTCATATTTTTTCTTATGATTTGCAGATTTCCGCGCTCGCTAACCAGCCCGATCTCAGCGCACTGAAGAAATTACTTGATGAATGCGAGGGGGCTGGTGGCGGTGATGATGGCGCGGGGAATGCTGCTCCTGCTGGAAGCTCTGGTGCGGCCCAAGGATCCGCTCCTGACACTATCGTCATTGAAGAAGACTGCATTCAAGATGAAGAACTTGACTATGGTCAGTTTGGAGATGAGGAGGAGCGGGTTGCGCCAGATGCTGAGGGCGGCCATGATGAGGGCGATGAAGCGGCTGAGGTCAACGTGGAGACTTGAGAAGCCCTTCATGTTTTCTTTTCTTTTTTTTTTATTTGTAGTTTGTATCTCATCATATTGTAAACTTGTAAATTTCAATACTTTGGAATGAAATTTTGTTTTTCCCTTATTCGCATCTTGCGCATTCCCAATTCATCTCTTTATATTGCATGTTTGCTTGTAGAATATAAGATATGCTTGCACGTTGAAATAAGAACAAGGTTGTAAGGAAATTGTTTTACTTAACCCTTGTCATATTGTAAGTGATTTTGCGATATCTTGATTATGTTGACACGTGCTTTGGCATTTCATTATTCCTGTTTTGCGCGACGTTATCGCGCCTTTATTATAGGAATTATGAGTTTTTAGCCTTTACGCATCAACATGTGTTACTCAGTTATCCATTACAATTCTGTGCACGACCTCGACCTGAGACCTTAACAACTATGTTTTGGCATGTGTTTTGCCTTAGTTGTGTTTAGGTGTTTTATGGTCAGGCTGCGCGGCATGTAGGATGGATGTTGTGAGTGATTTGAGCTAAGGCTCACATTGTTGGGCTAAGGCCCTGAGCTAAGGCTCATATTATTGGGCTAAGGCCCTGACGTTTTATAGTTAAGACTCATTAACGCGTTTGAGCTTGACGCTCGCGCATGTATGTTTTACTTCGTTTTATTTTTGTTTTGATGTCAATATAGTGTTGTCATATTGCTCAAAATTAATAAAGGGAAGTGTGAAACATGTATGCAAAAAAGGTAATAGAACACAGATTAAGAGAAGATAGCGCGTATCATTATTCATAATGGCTTAAAAAGCCTTGATTAAAAACTTGACAATATTTACATGAAACATTTTCTAAGCTGTGCTGCGTTCCATGCGCGCGGGATCTTCTTTCCATTCAAATCTTTCAGCGCGTATGCGCCTTTTCCCAATTCTTCCGAGACTTGATAAGGTCCCTCCCAATTGGGGGACATCTTTCCCGGTGGTATCGCGCGGCTAGCTTCATTGTTTCGAAGGACAAAATCATCCTTCTTGAAGTGGCATTCTTTCACGCGCTGGTTGTAATATTTTTCCAACTTTTTCTTGTATTTGGATTCACTGATGATAGCCGCCTCTCTGCGCCCTTCAAGCAGGTTGAGATCTAACCTCCTTTCGCGCTCGTTGTCAATCTTGCTCATCATGAGCACCCTATGGGATGGGCATCCAATTTCAGCTGGAATCATAGCCTCCGTTCCATAGGTTAGGCTGAAAGGGGATTCGCCATTGCTGGTTTTGCTTAATGTCCTGTGCGCCCACAGGACATTAGGTAGCTCTTCGACCCAAGAATGGGACTCTCCCTCTAACCTTTTCTTCAGCCCATTTAGCAAGCTTTGGTTTGCGCGCTCCACTTGGCCATTCCCCTGAGGGTGGTATACTGAAGTGAAGATCTGGTTGATGTGCAATTCCTTGAGCCAGCTGGATATCTTCTTATCAGTGAATTGTTTGCCATTGTCGCTTACAATTTCCATGGGCAAGCCAAAACGGCATATGATGTGGCTCCAAATGAATTGCTTCATCGCCTCGGCGGTGATTTTTGCTAGTGGCTTTGCTTCGACCCATTTTGTGAAATAGTCTACTGCCACTACCAAAAATTTTACCCGCCCCGGCGCTTGCGGTAGGGGACCCACAATATCGATTGCCCACTTGTGGAAAGGCCATGCAGAGGTCACTGGAATCAAGTTGTTCTTTGGCCGCATGGTGTTTGGCGCATAGCTTTGACACACTTTGCATTTTTGGATTTCTTTTAGCGCGTCCAAGTACATGCCTGGCCAATAGTAGCCTGCACTCATTGCCTTGGCAACCACCATGCGCGGGCCAGCGTGTAATCCACAGATTCCTTCGTGTATCTCTCTGATGACGTAGCTTGCTTCCTCAGCATCTAGGCATTTCATGAGTGGCCCAAGATAAGAGCGTCGATATAATATATCATTGAGCAGTTCGTAGTTCTGCGACTTGTGTCTTATCTTCCTCGCCTGTGCGCGATCGTCCGGTACCTTTCCCTCCTTCAGGAATTCCAGTATTGGAGTTATCCATGATGAAGGTGTTGTGTGAGTTACAAGGACAGACTTCGCTCCCACAGACGGGTTGCTCATTACTTCTACCCTGACATCTTTGCCAAAGTGGTCGAAGCTAGTTGATGCCATCTTGCTCAGCGCGTCGGCAGATTTGTTTTCACTGCGCGGAATGTGTATGATTCTGAAGCAGTCAAATTGCTCGATGAGCTTTTTCGCCTGCTCCAAGTATAGAGGCATGGTGTTCTCCTTGGCATCATAAAGGCCATTGACCTGTGCTGCTACCAAGTAAGAATCCACATGGGCCTCTAGCTTTTTAACCCCGAATTTGTGCGCGATGCGCAGGCCAGCCAGTAGAGCTTCATACTCAGCCTCATTGTTGGTACTCTTGAAGTCCAACCTGATTGCATAAGTATATTCATGATTTTCTGGGTCCACCAGCTTGAGGCCTGCGCCGGATCCTTCATTGTTTGAAGCTCCGTCAGTGAATAAACTCCAAACATTTTCTTCCTCAGTGGCTCGCGGAGGATCTACCTCGCGCTGAGCCTGTTCAATCTTTCCCTCAGGGATTTCTGCGATGAAGTCAGCTAAGACTTGTCCCTTTATTGCTGGGCGGGGCTTGTAGGCGATTGTGTGCTCTCCTAATTCCAGCGCCCATTTTGTCAGCCTTCCTGAGAGCGCGGGACGTCGCAAGACTTGCTGGATGTTGTAACCAGTCAGAACTTCAATGGGGTGACCATTGAAGTATCTATGAAGCTTGCGCGACGCATGTGTTAATGATAAAACTAACTTTTCCATGATAGAGTAGCGCGTCTCATGATCTGTCAGCACTCGACTGACATAGTATATTGGCGTTTGGATTCCCTTTCGATCCACCAATAATACTGCGCCGATGGCGCGCTCTCCTGCTGACAGGTACAACGTTAGAGTTTCGCCAGGAAGTGGAGCTGTGAGCGCGGGCAGATTTATCAGACATTCTTTTATCTCATTAAAAGCTTGCTCCGCCTCAGGCGTCCACTTGAATTGGCTTTTCTTGAGGCAATTCCTCAATGTGTTCACGAATGGGGTAGATTTGCTTGCATGGTTCGCTAGGAACCTGTTGATCGATACTAATCTCCCATTCAGCTTCTGAACTTCTTTCATGGTGGATGGTGAGGGCATGTCAAGGATGGCCTCCACCTTTTCTGGGTTCACTTTGAAACCATCCTTGGTGACCATTACACCTAGGAATTTCCCCTCTTGTGCGCCGAAAGTGCATTTGCTCGGATTGAGCTTCATGTTCACTTCCTTTAGGCGCTGAAGAGTTTCCTCGATGTCTCTGAGCATTTGTTTCTCCTCCCTGCTTTTTATTACCAAATCATCCACGTAGACTTCTAGATTTCTTCCGATTTGCTCGTTGAAAACTGAATCCATAAGTCTTTGATAGGTGGCTCCCGCATTTTTCAAACCAAAGGGCATTTTTGTGTAACAAAAAACACCCTTGTCGGTTCTGAAGGCGGTCTTGTCCTCGTCTTGTGGCGCCATTTGAATCTGGTGATAGCCCTTGTAGGCATCCAGGAAACATTTGAATTTGAATGGCGCCACGGAGTCCACTTTTGCGTCGATGTTTGGGAGGGGGTAGCAGTCTTTTGTACATGCTTTGTTGAGATCTTTGAAGTCGATGCACATCCTCCAAGACCCGTTACTTTTCTTTACCATCACAGGGTTGGCTACCCATGTCTGGTATCGTATCGGGCGGATGATGTTTGCGCGCAGTAGGTCCTCAACTTGCTCATTCATGGCCCTCGCCTTCTCATCCCCCATGATTCTCTTTTTCTGAGCAATTGGCTCTACAGACTTGAACGTGTTGAGAGAATGTTGCGCCAAGTCTCGCGGGACCCCAGTCATGTCAGAGTGTTGCCACGCGAAGACTGACATGTATGCTGTGAGAAATTTTTTCATTCTCAACCTCGTGTCGTCTAATATCGTAGCGCCAATTGCGATTGTTTGCTCCGGGAATTTTGGGTTGAGAATCCATTCCTCCGGCGCGTTATCTGCCATTGGAAGTTTGATTCTCCCCTCCCGCGGAGTGCTTGTCACTGCGCACAAATGATCTCGGTGTACAAAAGTTACACCAGTTGGTGTTGGGAACCCCAACGCGCCGTGCGCTGGCGACGGTATGTCGTTGAATTGGGCGATCGTTTCCCTACCCAAGATCATATTGTGGCATGAAGTGGTAGGCAAGACCAAGAAGTTGACAACTTCAGCTCGTTTGTGTTTCTCATCCCCCATAGTCAGTTCAAATTGAATTTGACCTAGGGGATGGATGATTTCATTTGAAACACCAGAGATTGGCGCATTCACGATCTCGAGCCTCGCTTGGTCCGCCGGATCCAATTTCCTGAAACATTGCTCATACATGATGTCTGACTCACTGCCAGTGTCCACCAGGACTTTTGACACCTCATAATGAGCAATGTGTGTAGTGATGACTAGAGGGCTGCTGATGGAAGGGCCTCCCCTGATTCTTGGGAAGATGACTTGTTGCTCGCGCCAGTCTCCTTGGACTTGCGCGCTTCGCTTTCTTGATTTTTGCCCTTGCCTTCCTCCCTCGGCCACACAAATTCTTTTAAACTTCTTGCTGGCTGAGGCTCCCTCTGGTTGCTCATTTTCTGGTCTTGAGCTTTTTACCAGATGAGCCAGCTTGCCGGATTTCACATCCTTCTCAATAGCATCCTTCAAGTGGTGGCATGCATCAGTGTTAAGACCTGTGGATTTGTGAAATTCACAGTACTTGCCACTGTTTGAAGGTCCCTTGTAGTGCAGTGGCTTAGGGCTCTTGAACTGGACGTTCTCAGTGCTCAACACTTGTGAGGGCGTTTTAGTGAGGGGAGTCCAAATTCTTGGCAGAGGTCTGCTAGGATCTCTGCCGCCTTCCCTCCTGTCACCCTCTATGCGACTACGAACGTCTTTTTGGGGCTGGGGTGAACTTGGCTGCGCCTGCTTTTCTGCGGGAGAAAAGCTGGTTTGTTGCAACCTAGACCACACAGTGTTTTGTTTGCCCCTTCTTTCGTTGTTGCGTGGCGCCTCAGCTTGATGCCCTCTTTTTCTTGCTCTGTCTTGAGCAATTTGCTTTTCATTGCTCGCGAAAACTCGCGATGCCTCCATCAGTTTGGCCCAAGTAGTAGGCATGCCATCTTTGCTCACGAGAGCTCTACGGAGTTGATCACTGCGCGCGCCTTGTATAAAGGCCACGCGCAAGAGTTGCTCCGTGATACCCCCGATTGCCAGAGACTCCTGATTGAAACGAGTAATGTAATCTTCAATCGTTTCATCATTCCTGCGCACGCAGTGCATGATGTCATCAGGGTCGCGCGTGTGTCTGCGCTGTTGAACGAAGTGAGCTTGGAATTTTTCCAACAGCTCTTCGAACCCATCGATTTGCCCAGTGGGCAAGCTTTCAAACCAGACACGTGCCGCGCCCGTGAGGCAGCGAGCAAACATGTGACACCAAGTTGGCATCGTCCAGCTTTCTAGGTTTCCAGTGTTATAGAAACCCTGTAAGAAATCGTCTGGATCTGTTGTGCCATCGTATTTGCCCAAACCACTTGGCATCTTAGTTTTGTGCTGGATAGGAGCCTTCGCGATGCACTTCGT
The DNA here is from genome assembly GCF_021521415.1 of Bidens hawaiensis. Taxonomy (NCBI): domain Eukaryota; kingdom Viridiplantae; phylum Streptophyta; class Magnoliopsida; order Asterales; family Asteraceae; genus Bidens; species Bidens hawaiensis. The sequence continues at coordinate 296,363 of NW_027504858.1, forward strand.
GAATTTTGAGTGCTTTACCAGGATGGCTGGCCTGTATGGCGTGGTTACGTCCACTTGCCCTCTCACTGGTGGATTGTACGGTGTGTACAGATCCATATCAGCTCTGGCTCCAGGCGCCACGTTCATGTGCGCGCGGAGCTGTGAGCCTCCCGCATGAGTATCGCGCGTATTTCTCATGCTGTGGACCTCTTCATCACTGAACTCAGCGTGTTCAGTGTGAATAGAGTGACCATCTTCCGGCGTGCGCGCCCTTTTTGTTGTTTGATTGGTTTGCTTGTCAAACGCTAGCCTTTGTGTTAAGTCAGCTAACTTTTTCTGTTTGACCATCTCGTTGTACTTATCCATTAGGCGCCGTTGCTCGTTGATGAGCCAATCTTTAGGATCATTGGCCTCATCTTCTGGACCCATTGGTCCCTTTTGTTTCGCGCCGGTAAGATTTTGGAACGTAAGATCGTCTGGAGGAGTTTCAGTCTGGCAATGAGGAGTTGTGATGAAGGGATGGTTACTGGTGGTGCGCGTAGAATCACGCGGCACCCTCAGAAACTGTTGTCCCTCATTAACATCCTCACGCCCAATATCCCCCAGAACTTGATCACTATCACGGACACCAGAAACCATGGTGAAAATTTTTCAGAGAACTGATGAGATTTTTGTTGCCGTTTGTAACAGGTGATGGCGCCAATGAAGAATCGTGGATCGACTCGCTGGTAGTTGATCTACTTTCCTCGGGTATGATTATGCGATTTCACCGATGGTTCTCCGGAGACTGGATCTTCAACCTACAAAATGAACAACACCGTAAACTTACCCCTCAGAAAGGGACAGAGGGGTCCTCTTTGGGGTAACCCTCCGGTGTGAGAATAAGAGATTGTAGGAGATGATATAAAGTAATCTGAGAGTGAGTAGGGATTTGGAAAGTATTTTCTTGTATGTACTTGCTTACTGTAGCAGTAGTATTGCTCAGTGTAGCTGTGTACTATGTAATATTGCTGTAATGAATTGTACTGTGTAATGCGTTGTACCTCTCTTAGTGAAGGCAGCATGGTATTTATAGTGCTAGGGTTTCCAAATGATTGGGCTCAGATTCTGTTAGGGCCTTTTTGGCCTCCTTCTGTTGATTTGCGCCACGTGTCCTTGGGACACCTGGCGCCTTTACATTGATTATTCTCTTTCACCTGACCCATGTGCAATCACGTGGTGGCACATGGGTTATGCTGAGTTGTCCACCTTTCATTGGCAGCTGTCAATATCAGCATATTCTTATTCCTTAAAAGGATACCTTCTGGAAGGTTGTCTGACGTGCACAATCAAGGTTGTCCTTATCCTGATTTGGATAAGGACGAGGTTGATTATGTGCATGTGCGATATGCGCCCATCCTGAGGATGCGCAAGGTCTTCTCTTTATTCCCACGCGCAGATGTTTCGTGCGCTGATATGATATGCACGAGCATGTAATATGCGCCACGCGCGGATGCGCCACGCGTAGATATGATATGCACGAGCATGTAATATGCGCCACGCACGGATGCGCCACGCGTAGATATGATATGCGTGAGCATGTGATGCGTGAGCATGCGTGATGCGTGAGCATATGTGATGCGGGAGCATGCGTGATGCGTGAGCATATGTGATGCGTGAGCATCTGATGCTTGAGCATATGTGATATGCGTGAGCATATGTGCTATGCGCCATGCGCATAAGTTTTGGCTTTGTGCCTTCATAATATCTTGATTTCAATCCTCTTGTCTTTATCTTGTGGGTTGACCCGCCCCGCTCGAGGTTGAGGCGGGTACATACCTCTTCAGGTACAAAGTTATATAATAACAGTTTCTTTTCAAAATTATAATCCATTTGTTTAGACTTAAGAGCATATGATGTATAATCAGAGGCGGAGCTTAATATAGGTGGGGAGAAGTCTTGAACCCCCTGTTTTTTGGGCTCGGAACTTTTAATTATAGATTTATATCCCACATATTTTGGGTAAATTATAGGCCATATATCTTTGAGATTTTGATTTTAAATACTCTTAACTTTGACACATTGGTAGATAACACTCCCAACTTACGAAATGTTTTCCAACACTTCCAACTTTTAACATATTTTCTTCTGGCACTCCCGGAATAATGAGACACTAACTTTGTTAGTGTTTGGGGTAAAAAATGTTATTTTTTCAAAGTTCAAGTGATAAAATCAAAATTTTAATTTATTATATATTTTACATCCTTCTCCACCCAACCACCACGCCCTCTTCCCTGCCACAACCGCCACCCCACCTCCCTGCCAACAACCACCAATCACCACTGTCATTGAAGACCACGATGAAAGAATCTGTCACCACCACCGTCGTACTTACCCTCACTACCAGATCTAAGGTCACCGTCTTACCCTACCACCGCCCTGCTATCATCACCATCTCCGGCCACCCTGGGTTTCTCTTTGCTTTTACGGTTAGTGCACCACCATCATCACCTCCACTACACACACACAAACACCATCGCCATCATCATCTCTGTATTTTGGATTTTGAAATTGAGAGTTTTGTTGGAAATTAGGTACAGTGGTGGTGGTTTGTGGCTGCAGTGGCGGTGGTTGGTGGCTGCCGATGGTGGTGGCTTGTGGCTGCAGTGGCGGTGGTGGCAGGGAAGAGGAGGTGGAGAAGGATGTGAAATATATAATAAACACAATTTTGATTTTATCCTTTGAACTTTTGAAAATGACACTTTTTACCCCAAACACTAACTTCGTTAGTGCTTCGTTACTCCGGAAGTGCCAAAAAAAACATGTTAAAAGTTAGGAGTGTTGGGAACATTTCGTAAGTTTAGAGTGTTACCGATTAGTCAAAGTTAAGAGTACTTAAAACCAATATCCTTATTTCTTTTAGTATAATAAATACTTATTTTAAAGTAGTTTATATTAATTGTGGAAAGTAACAATCATATTGCTTAAAAAAATTAAAAATATTAGTGTCACACAGTCACAAGGTATGCCTCCTCATTGAGTATGAGTGATGTTTTGTGTAATGTGTACTGTATATGATGTTTTCATTTACAAATCTTCATTGCATAATAACACAAGTAATAGTACTAGGAAGATAATCCTCGGTAAATGACAAAATCTTGACCACCAACTTTGACAAACAAACATGACTTATCTCTTTTAATAACTCATCATATTAAACAGAGCCAATCGTTGTTTGTCATGTCAGCTCATTCAAAACCACACCAGGTTATGTGTAGTGAAGATGTTATAAAATATGGCGTTTTATGACATGTCCAGTTAGTAAAGAGTGAGATTTTGTTTTAGAGATGTAATGGTGTTGTAGCTCATATTATATATATATATATATATATATATATATATATATATATGTATATATATATATCACACACACACAACATATATAATAATAATATTTACCAAACACACCATTGGACTGAATTTGTCGCCCACCCCCAACCCCCAAACATTTTGCCCCTTTTGTAGCCCGGGGGCGGTGTTGTCGCCCCCCAAACCCTCATTATCGTCCTCATTCGTCGCCCAGTATACATACCCTTAGCAGACAAGCCTCTATCTTGCCCGGCATGAAATAACATTCAAAACCAACATAGCATCAACTATCATCAAACTATGCTTTAGCTCTCTCCTAGCCAGATAAAGTCGGAAACTTCAAATTCATCACCGAGTCGGTTCAGAGAGGTTTGTAACAATTAATTGTGAAAGTTTATACCATGAACAACAAAGTAAAGTTTATGGAGGTTTCTTAACTTTTCTTTTCCTCAAAAGAGCAATTCTGTGTTGAGAACTTGAAACATTTAGTTAGTTGGAAATGCATTTCTAACATGTTTTTTTAACAATAAAATATTAAACCAAATAAATAAAAATCTTTCTCAGTACCACCACCGTGTCACCGTCATCATCACCACCACTCCCCTACTGTCACGACCCCATGCTATCACCTCCACTACTACATTGCTACTTCTGTTAAGAAACATCAAACCACACATGACTATTTTGTCAGCAGAGTACCTAGTATGTGCCAATTTCTTTGATAAATACCAAATCATTTAACAAATTTCAATTTCTTAAAAAGAATTGTGAACTGATCGCCCCCATCCCCATGTTTCTAAACATTTACTAATTATAAAACTTAAAAAAAACATGATTTGACTACATATTGAATGCTTGTTTTTTAATATTCTTAATTTCTAAGATTGCACTATGACGTCTTTCAAAAATATTTGTTTTCGATAGTTTAGTTTTGATGTAAATGTCATGTTTCTAAAACTTGTTTCACCTTTTTAATGAAACCTCCATGACCTGTTATTGCAGCGAAATTTGTAAGGTTGGGCAGGCCCGGCTCCGAGAAAACAAATAATTTTGGGTTGAATGCGAAAAATTTTTTGGACCTTAATTAAAAAGAGTATTTTTGTTAGTTTAAACAATTAAATTTTTATATAGGTTTACTTGGTTATAATTTGGTTGTGTAAAAAAATTTTGTATAAAAATAAGATTAAACAAGTCTCAAATGAGAGTTGAACCCATAATCTTTTGGTTGAGAGTAATACTCTTTTGCCACTAGATCAAGCTAGTGGTCTTGTAATTAAGTTTAAACATTAAATATACATATTGTTTTATATAAAAATATATATAAGTTCTTTTAAAAAAAAAATTTGGACCTAATGAGGTATCAGGCCTGTGGCCGTCGACCACCCCGCCACCCTTATGGGCCGGCCCTGGCAAAGGTGACTCGAGCATGAAGGAGACATAAACAAGGAGTTTATGGAAAGGGAGACTTGTGTAGTCATTAACTGATAACTGATTCGACTTCTCATGAGATGTGGTCTAAGTGTGTTGTCGACGGGACGTGCGTGGTTATATTTTTATTATTAAATAAATATTTTGAAATTTTCATGTAATTGAATACAACATACTAAAAAATCATGTAAGCACCAGGTAGGTAATTTTATAGGTTAAAGCTACCAAAAATAAAAATAAAAATAATAATTTGAACACTCAAGTACTAAAATGAGAATAAGAGATGTTAAAAAGGTATTGTTGTATGACAAACCACAAATAAAAAGTACTCTTTTTATTTCAAATTTGTCTAAATTAACAACAAACCAAAAAGAACATGAAAGCCAAAAAGAAGTGTCAATGAAACAAGGCTCTTCCAAATGCATACAAGATAACTATAATGTCCAACATACCACCAATAATACTCAACCCATGGGCCATGGACCCTTTAAAAGTAAAAGAGTGTTTCACACTTCCACTCTTTTCTCATAACAAAACTTCAACATGTCACAACAGTTCACCCAACAAAACATATAACACTACTCCAATCATATAATTTTTCATTCAATCAACTATCCATAATACCAAAAAAGTGACCAGTTTTGAGTTTCGACACATACATCTAGATACATCGACGATACGATAATACTATCTACACGAGCCTTCAAACCTCCGGCTTACATGGTCATTAAACTATAGCATATGTGGATGTACATAAGCACTATTGTTAACTGATTAAGGCCTAATAAAATTAGTTTAACTTGCAAGTGAAGGAAGATCCAACTCTTACTAGACCCACCAACTACCACTCAAAAGCAAAATAAGCTCCCCTCTTTAATCTACTTTATAACTTTACATTCTTAATGGCTGCATCTTAAGTCTTAACACAACCCTCAAACATAGACTTCTACTCTTCCATCAGCATCTTCAGTAAACTGCATTATTTGACCAAAACTCATAAATAAACGAATATTATAGCTGGTCAAACCAAGACAGTTTGAGTGGTTTGACAATATATCCTCTTAGCCAATAATTATTATATATTTTATGATTTATGACATTAATACCCTTATGTTAAAACTTTGACTATAATAGTAGATTGTAGGGTATAATTAGGTAAATACGATATTTAAAGTCATTTTTTTATTAGATAATTATTTTTTAAGAATTAGGCGTGATAGCGAACCAATTACCGGTTCCCTGGTCAGATCAATTGAACTGAATTTAAGAACTGATTTACGTTATAAAAACTAATATATATATATATATGTATATATATATATATATGAATATACCTTATGTTTGTTGCGAATTTAAAACGTCAATAAAATATTAGAACTTAAATAAATATTTAAAATATGAAGTCTAAAATAATAAACTACTAATATATGAGATTGAACTAAATAAACTGGAAATCCGGTTTAACCAACTGCTCCGATTGGTTCAAATCGGGGACCGGTCCCTCGTTAAAACCTTGCCCGAAACCAAAACTTTTATATAATTACTCCGTATTATATATGCACTAAATACCCAAAAGTGAGACATATATTATTAACCTCCTCCATATGAATAGTGTTCTTTCTTCTTTTTGAAAGCTGATTTGAGAACCAACAAGAAAGCAACCACCATCCCCAGTGCCGCTAGCCCACCGAAAACAATTGCCACCGTTTTCTGCGTATTGTCTCTTCCGTCCCCACCGTCGTCCTCTATCTCTGCCGCCCCTGTCTCCACACCACCAACAGTGCCACCGTCATCTCCTGTCACCACCAACACGCCAAATTAATGAAACCCGTACTTGTAATTGTCGTCTTTCTAATACAAATCCTGCCATAAGGATTTGTACCTTCTGCATAATTGTTTTATTCCCCAGGTGCTTTTTGATACTATTTTATATTCAAATAATTTATTTCATTATTTTAAAATTAGAAGAATTAGTGGACACAAATGGGGCTTCTGAACTACCCGAGATTTGCTCGCTAAAAATTCAAAATAATTCGCGTATGAACAATCTCAAGCGTGAGCTCAGGCTTAAAAATAATCTTGTTTAACAAATGAACTTGAGCCCAAGCCTTAAATTAAGCTTGTTTAATAAACGAGTCCGAGCTCAAGTTTAAATACAAACTTGTTTAATAAACAAACCCGAGCTCAAGCCTGAAGATAAGTTTGTTTAATAAACGAGCCCGAGCCTAGGGGCGAAGCATAGTGAGTGCCAGTGGTGTCCCAGCATCCCTTTTTCGCGAAGTAGTGTAATTTTTGCCGTTTTTCGTCTGAAAATTTTAAACGTAGTGTAAATTTACCCATTTGTGACCAAAAAATTAACCACCCCCCCCCCTCTCGTTTATGATTTTTTAAAATACATTTTTAGTCCGTCTCCCCGGCATTCTTGTCTTAACTTAGTCACTGCTCGAGCCGTCTTGCAAGCCTAAATGAGCCTATTACTTGCATAATTTTATTTTTTTTGTTTAACATGCTTGATAATAGTTTTATACTAATAGTTATTACTATATGAATAAGTAAAATAAAAACAATTTCTATGCAGATATATTATCATTTAAATATACAAATATATAAAATAATTTTTAAAAAAATAATAAATAATAATCTTGAAAAAAATAATAATGAATTTACCGGCGCCGGGTACTCCGTCGGGATAATACGTATAACTAACATAACACTGCTGAAGAAACACATGACCGGAAACCGAACTCCGGCACTCACTCCGCCCGATCTCCGCCGCACTCTTCACACAGTTGACACACTCCCCACCTTCCAAATCACCTTCACACTGTCCCAAAACATAAACCATCTGATACACACCAGCATAATACCCTCTTGATCCATTACCAACACCTTTCGGCACCAACGACAACGCCGCCTCCAACCTCCCGTCAAACCCTGACCCACCCGCGTCACGCGAGCTGCACTGCTTGTACAGCAGCTCCGTCGGCGGCGCTTGTGGGAACCCGACCACCTCGTACCGCATGTAACAACCGACAAGCTGTGCTCTGGCCGCGATGACGTCATGTTTGCAGACGTTTTGGATGGTGTCTGGGAGGTTTTTGACGCAGGTGTTGCAGTCGGAGTTTGATAAGTCTCCACGGCATTGGAACAGGCCGGTGATGGAAGTGGTAGTGGATGAATCGTTGTCTCCGGCGGTGGTTTTGAAGAAGGTGGTGGTGGATGATTGTGAGACGAGTGTTGTGTAGAGGGTTTTGAGGTTTTGGGATGCGAGTGGGCTTTGGAAGTTTTGGTTGGCGCAGCCTTTGTAGATTAGGGTGGTGAGATCGGTGGTGGTGGTGGTGGTGGTGGTGGTGAGGAGGAGGAGGAAGAGGTGGAGGAGATGGGTTTCCGGTGAGGCCATTTGAGGGTTATTGTGTGTAATGTATTGTGTTCACACCATTTCTTTCTGCAAGGGGTTTTTGTGGGGAGGTGGTGATAGTACTAATTTTAGTGTGTGCGTTATAATTTTGGTCTTATACTTTGTGTGTGTCTACATGTTTAATCCTTTGAATAAAATATTTGTCTTTTTTTTATAGAGCGTCAAATCTTATAAACTAGAAAATTCGGTTTGTGTTTAGCAAATAGTTTGCGTTATTTGAGCAGGTATGAAAAGTAGAGGTTGTGTGGTTCAATATGTGTGTTGCTACTGAGACACGATAGGAATTCAATTGGTATTAATTATGTTTGTATGACGATGTGTAAAAATGAGAATGAGAAAACATTTGTAAATTTATTAAAAGACATTTGTAACTAAACGAAAGAGAAAATCTCAAATATGGTTGTGGTGTAAATGAACCTATGCTATCAAACTCACGAGTTGAGGTCAAGTACCTAATGAAAGATAAAACACAAAAAATATAAAGTATTCAGTTAATTGGTTAGTTAAATGTGTAAGTTGACTAAAATAAATATAAAAATGTGGTAAAAATTGGCCATGTGGACCAAGGTTAATGATTATTAATATTTTATGTTATTTTAAAAAATAATTAACATGTGAAGAAACTTTAATATACAAAAATATGTTATTATTATTATTATTATTATTATTATTTTTTTTTTTCATATTTGCTCATCACATTACATCATAAGTTCATATCATGTGTTGTTAAATTGCTTTTTTTACTTTGCTCTTTTGACTTGTATTACTCAAATAAAGTGTAATTTCAATAATTTCTTGTGTTCTTATATACACATTATTTGAAAATAAGCTTGAAATTTGAGGTTGTTTAGTTAACAATTAAGTTTTAAAGCAAATAACGCAAAAGGCAAACACGTTTTCCTCTTTTATTTATTTTAATTTTATTTTGTTGTTTATTGCATGAAATTTATGTATGACCTTTATTGGTTGTTATAAAAGATAATGAAACGTGTAAAGGAAAATAAGAAATTAATCGTGAAGAAAGAGGATAGTTGTTAGCTTTAATTTTGATAATGCAATACAAGATGGATTTTATAAATATGATTTAAAATAATCACTAAGCATAATAACATATGTATAGTTGGATACTTATATACTAAAAGGTGGGAAGGTTAAAAACCCATATGGCCATCCTCTCTCTGTGTCCCTCTGATCTATTCTTTGACCACGTGGACCCCACAAGCCCCAATATAGTCATATTTGGAATAACCAACCCACATAATTTTATACAACTTTCACTAAATATATATGTTGTTGGGCGATGCAATTAATTCCCAATTATGATTTGTAGTTAAGTATAGGTAGGTAGGAGGTGATTTGTATTTCATTATTATCCACCAACACGTCGGAGCCACGTCCATCACCCGACGATGGCTCATCTTCGTGCCACCCCCTTAGTCCCTTTAGGTGTCATTGCGGTAATGCCCAACCGCTCTGTCATCCCTACTGTCGCTGCATAAGTCATGACAACTCTCCAGGTTGCACTCTTGTGCCGAGTCGGATGGTTAACGCCCCTGGGTGATACTTCGGTGAACTTAACCATAGCCATTTTGGTTTATTAAAAAAAAGCCACGAATTAGGTTTGTTTTTCGAAAGGCAACTATACTAGTTTTACCAGAGATTCCTCGAAGCTTCAAAAGGATTTCAACTAGTTGTTTTTGGAATTTATCATTTGTTAAAGGCGTGTTTATTGAATCCATATTCATTCCTTTGGTTGTTGATTCTTTCAAGAAAAAATAATACTTCTTTATGACTTTTTATTAAAACAGTGAATCGATTCGGTTGAGTTAACTTTGATTTGCAAGTTTTCGTAACCAGGGGTGGTAAACGAGCCATGGTCATGAGGTTGCATGTCTACCCCGTTGCTAACTCGAAAATTTAGCACAAACTCAAAATTGTTTTGGACACGTAAATGACACAAATGTTTGTGATTTGACACAAAAGCAATCCATTTAACCATTTTTTTTGTATTATTATTATTTAGAATTTAATTTTTGTAACAAAAAATATAAATAACTATAAAACAATTATTTTTTAACTAAAAAAGGTCAATTATCTTATAATATGACTTAAAAATACTTATCACAACATCAAATCAATGAGCTAAAAATCAAACATGTTAAATGGGTTTAACCGTGAACTCGTTAAGGTGACCTAAACTAAACATGTTTAGCTAAATGTGTTTACTCGTTTAACTTACGCTAACCCGAATCTATTAACTATATATTAAAGGACAACGTGAAAACAGAGTCCAACATGCTATTGCGTTGCTTTTGTTATTGTTATTTTTTGTTTTATTTGATTTATATACGAGGTAAATATAACTTAATTTGAGATATTTAACAAATTACAGGTCAGCGGTCTGGAAAAATTGTGCGCTTGATATATAGGTAATTTGAGTCTCTAGGGTTTTACAAAATTGTGTTTGGTTCATGTGTTTTTTTAGTTCTTGCTATTTTTTTTCTTTTATTTTTCTTAACTAAGTTTTTGTTTCTTTTAACGTGTCTGTTCACGTTACGTTGCGTTTATAACTTTAACGGTTTCGTCGAAGACGCTAAGTATTTTGTGATTTAACGACGGTTTTTATTACCTTTGTTTTTTTTCCTATGAACCAACTACCACGACACAAAAATCTTAAAATCTAGCTCCGGTGCGTAGTTTATCGCGTAACGCGCGTGGGAATCACCTAGTTGGTATTAAACCCAAACCCACGATTTATGGTTATTTTCTTGTTTACTTGGCCCAGCATAATTTAATACTTGCATCAATAGAAAGGGCGGGAAAAGAGCAAGAAGAAGAAGAAGACGAAGATGGGTGTTTGGTCTCACCCTGACATATCACTAGAAGAGTTGGTGAAACTGATCAAAGGGTTTGTTGATATCCTCATTTTAGCATCTGGGTATCAATCATCTGGTCAATTTGCTCACTGGGATCCGATAAATATCAAGAAAGCTTTCCAGTGGGCTCTTTTCTTCGAGAATGTGAGTTATATTGTTCCAATTGAATCAAATAATCACGAATTGGATCCATTATATTATATAATTCAATGCGATAGTGATTTTAGCTTCCATTTCTTTTATAGTTGCATTAGATTTGGGTTTATGAGATGCATATTTGACCTAACTACCCCTAACAATAAACTAGGGGTATGCACGGTTCTGTTTGGGTCGGTTTTGGGCTACAACTGTACCAAAAACCAAAACTTTGGCTTTTGAATTTTTGAAAACCGTTAAGTTTTGGTTCGGTCTCGGTTTTTTCGATTTTGCCATTTGAGCATGAAAATTTTGGGCCGAAAAAAAAAATTGACCCAAAATAATGAATTTGTGCTAAAGTATTTGAGTTACATATTTATTAAATTCTTATAAATTACTTAAGATAACAAATAGAAAATGAAAGTCTCTAAATTGGGCCTGGTTTGATTTTTTTCGGTTTTTTTTATTACATGCAAAAAATCCTTAAAACCAAACCGTCGTTTTTTTTTCTGTTTGTTTTTTTTTTGTTTCGGATTGGTTTTCTTGGTTTCATGCAATCCCCTGTGCATTAAACACCTGATTATCTATCTTTTTAGGTGTTCAAGGGCATTGATGGAGACCAGGAACCTGTGAGTGAACTTGATGCAGCCATTTCTGAACTCACATCCAATCCTCATTTCCCACAGGTGGGAATTTCAGATTATTCATCTTTAAAGTTTGTTTTTCAATATACTTTGTTGAGAAAAAATGTAAACTTACTTAACTACCCTCACCCTTGTTGTGAAGCAGGGTCTTACACATCTGTCATCTGCTACACTTAGTAAAGCAAGGTTTTTTATACTAGAACATCTAATTCGCGCGCTACCTATGAGGGATTCGCATATGAAGGCGGTTTTAAAAGCAACTATTGAAATGGATCTTGATGAACTTCAGAAGACAGAATTTAACTACTTAGATGTGTATATGGGCAAGTTGAAGCTGCAAAATGAGGAGGGTATAATGGACTTTTCACCTATGCGCTATACTAGTAATTATAAACAACATGTGAAGGCTAAAGACGATATAAAAGCCGATTTGACAACGTTTGCTATTCAAGGGATTAAGAAAAGGCAACATGCGGTTTCATGTGTTTCATCGATGGAGGCAAGTGTAGGTGTTCTTGCTAAGACCATAACACAAGTAAACTTGAATGATGATTTGCTTCAAGAACAACAAAATCATCCAAAGGCTTATGTGTAAGAACTATAATATGCATCATGTTCTTTCTTAAAACATTTTGTTGACAATATATTAAATAAGTGATTGGTTATTTGAACCAGGTGGAATCATTGGCACACAAGAAATCTTTCATATCTACTTGATAAACGGACTATCAGGTTAGTTTCTGGTGCAAGCATGATTTTTTCTGCCCCTAAAGTTCAGTGGGCGCAAGTTTTTGAATGGCTAGATATGTCAGAAGATGATAATGCCAACTTATGGGAAACGATTGTGAGTAATTTGTTTCACACCTCTTTTGACTTGGTTACTTTATTACATATGCACTCATACTGTATAGTGACAGGAGCTTTTACTGGTAGGATGTATATCAAGCAGATGGAATGATATAATTCACCATTTTATGTCTGTTTCTCACGAACAACCGCGTAGTTTCTCCACGTTATATGAAGGAGTGCACAAATTGATAATTGAAAGATTTCAAAACATCGATTCTATGCAACAAAATGAACACTCTAAGGTAGTCTTTCTGTTACAAATGTTAATGTAATTCAGTTGATTTACGTATTATTACAATTTTGTGGCAAATGGACTTCTTTTATATAAAAAGACCATGTTTTTAAACATGTTGCAGAAGGAACATGAAATCATTGAGTATCTTGAACATAAATTAAGCAATCAAATTCATCATTTGTGGAAACTCTCCCCTGTGCTTGCAGCAGCCTCACTTCCTCCGTGGTAAAGGCTTTTATTATTATTATTATTATTATTATTATTATTATTATTATTATTATTATTTCATTTTACCGAAAACCAGAAATTATGACACAATTTCTTGAATAAACTTATTTTGTGTGTGATTGTTGATATTTGTAGGTCCCGTTTATTTGAAATGTATGCAGGTGAATTATTGAGTCAATTCAAAGGGAAAACTACTAAGATTGGGTATCTATATTTTATAAACTTTATTCTTGCTCTTCATATTGCTGAGCGGTTTCTTGATTTGGATTACTATAAATTTTATTCTACAGATGTTGCAGCTGTATTGATGATAACAAGGAGCATGTAGAATGTAAGTTTTTCATCTGAAACGTATTACTTATTAATGATTTAGCAGAGTCCCATGAAAATTTTAAATTATCAGTATAATCTTGTTTTCAATAGTAAAAAGGTGAATTACTGAACAATAATTGTTAACTGCAAAACTTACAAATGTAAAAAGCTTAATGGTATACGAGATTAAATGGTGAAAATCTTGTGGCAGGTGAAGTTGTAGAGAGGATTTGGTGTCTCTACATGTTTCATGTATCTAAAAGTCGGTCATAATGTCACTTGAAAAGCTAGCTGGTAAGCCTTCTGTTGTGTATATGCAATCAAGGAACATTCTATAATCTTCTTTTTATGGTTTTACCAATGACATAAAAGGTCATGTAGTGACGTGGCTCTCGATTCAAAGTAAATTTGAGATTTTATATAAATGAACAATTATGCATTTTTTTTCTTTCTAAGGGATAATGTCACGCATGTCATTCAGATATCTTATTAAGAGGTTTACTGCACATATTCAATGGTTGTGGCACAATTTCTTGAAAAATAAACATGCAACTTATATTATGCTTACACATGTAGATGCAACATGTGAGGCGTGACGTGTCCGTGTGACTATAAGTAGTTGAGACAATATTTGGTCAACTATTTTATACAATAGATATTAATGTCTATTAGTTACATGTAGTTGGGATGGCATATCAACTTCATTAAATGTAAGTGCTTAGTATAGCTATAGCATAAACTGGGCATCGTATACTAATATATAATATGATTCGTGATGTATATGGTTACTCTGATGGTCTATAAATCATTTTCTGTATAAAATCCATAATGGGTTTGTAAAAAAGCTTTTATGTCGTAGGTTTTGATTTTATGAAAGCGTCTACTTGAAACAAAAACTATCAATGTATTACTTTCAAACTTTAACTAAATGCCCAAACAACCTATTTATGTGTTTGGCTTTAAACTTTTTCGTGTTAGCAAGAAAATGGAAATGATGCATATTGATGATTTCGCTTATGGCGGTCCAAATGTTGGTTATGGAGTTTGGAATGCTGGTAAAGGTGGTCTGGCTGTTTCTGGACCGATGAGTCAATCTGCAACTGGAGCTTCTGGTTATGGTGGGTCTACTTGAAACAAAAACTATCAATGTATTACTTTCAAACTTTAACTAAATGCCCAAACAACCTATTTATGTGTTTGGCTTTAAACTTTTTCGTGTTAGCAAGAAAATGGAAATGATGCATATTGATGATTTCGCTTATGGCGGTCCAAATGTTGGTTATGGAGTTTGGAATGCTGGTAAAGGTGGTCTGGCTGTTTCTGGACCGATGAGTCAATCTGCAACTGGAGCTTCTGGTTATGGTGGGCAAGTGCAGAGCAACAAGGGGCGGGTAATGGTTATAATGGGCAAAGCGGTTACGCTAATGCTGCCTGGAGAACAGACTCATGAAAAGCTCATTGCTTTAGTGGATCTTGAACATAAACGGAAACTTGTTAGATTGCTTGAATCTTTGTCGTACTTATTTTCGATGCTACTAATCGTTTTTTTATAGTGTTAGGATGTAGTTTGTGGCTTCTTTGTTAGGCGCTAAATTTTATACTTCTACAAAACCTATTGAAATAATGTTATGTACATTACTTATATTATATGTGAGCAGGTTTACGCATTCTAAATTTCAAACTGAAAAACAATTTAATCGTATCTTTCTACTCTTTCTAGTTCGTTAACCGGATAATATTTTGTTACAGTTATGATTTTAGTGATGAACCTTAACTGACATGCCAAAAAATTTATTATAGTATACAAGTAACCCACATTATTCGGACCAAGATTGGCAAAACTCACAGGTCAGGTCGTATAATGGGTCAAAACAGGTCGGTTAAAAGGTATCTCTCTTGTTCGGTTTAAAACAGATCCCCAATGAAGTAAGTTGTTAATGTAATCGAGGAAGTATCACTGAAAGAGATTATTTGTAACTTGTATGTATTTATAGTTATTGAGTTTATTTTGAAAAAAAAAAATCATTAAAATAATTAAATATGAGTACAAACTATGAAGGTACCTAACAGGCTAATATTATGTTTGAATCATGTTTTTTCCCGGTTGCA
This sequence comes from Bidens hawaiensis, assembly GCF_021521415.1. NCBI lineage: Eukaryota > Viridiplantae > Streptophyta > Magnoliopsida > Asterales > Asteraceae > Bidens > Bidens hawaiensis. The sequence goes on from NW_027504858.1 coordinate 311,924, forward strand.
TCTATAACATCTCACTGCTGCTTGGTGGAGGTTGTTACTTGTTAGTTATTATCCCTATAAAATTATATGAAAATCAATCAAGAGTGGGCATCATAGGCTGCAGCATTAAAGTCATGAGCGGCCCTCGTTCTCCGGTATTCGCCTCCCCATTTGCCGCACAGTTGAATGTTGGTGGACCAGGTCATAGGAAAAAGGCTGTAGGAGTCCGGGCATGGCTCGTTCTTGGTTCCACTGGACAGGCTCAAATTATTGAGGCAGGTAAGCACTCTATCATGCGTCGCACGGGACTACCTGCAAGAGATCTCCGTGTCCTTGATCTGGTTCTAGCATATCCATCTACCGTTTTTGGTAGAGAACGGGCCATTGTGGTTAACCTTGAGCATGTTAAGGCCATAGTTACCGCGCATGAGATGTTGTTGCTTAATTCAAAAGATCCATCTGTTACTCCCTTTGTTGACCAGCTTCAACAAAGCATTTTGTGTCATCATCAGGTTATCTATTTTTCTGATTTCTAAATTTGTCTATAGCATTGTTTGTAAGAATGGATTTTGATTTTTTGAAAAACATGAGTTGGACCACTAGTTGTAAACTTGTAATCTATAGAGAAGAAATCTTATTGTGACCCTTATTATTCTATTGTATCACATACTAGGATCGTACCCGTGTTACACACGGGTTGAAAATAGATAAATAACAAAATCTATATACACAACCATAAAATTTCATTAAGAGGCGACAATATATTAACGTTAGGATGATCTGGCCAAAATATTAGATAGTCAAATTGTCTACATAAAAAGTTAATAATTACACAAACTTGAGTATATTAGCAAAGTCATGAAAACATTAGAGAACTGTATTATCCCAGCATGATCTTCAAAATTTCCGTCCAAAAACAAAAGCATTTTGTTTTACAACCTGAAAAACAAAACAAGCCATGGAACATGATTAAGTATTAAACTAAAATGGTAATGTATGTCATAAAGAGTTTATGTTAATATAAATATCTATAGACTTATGTAGAACTAGAAAGAAATTGTGTAAATGTAACAATTAACATATAAATATATATAATCATAAAATTTCACAAGAAAACATTTATAAAATCATAAAATTTAACATAAATTTATAACCAAAATCTTAAAAATGCATCAAACTAGTCATCAAAAACATAATATTATGAAACTATCGTATTAAATAAACACAAATATTAAAACATAACCAATATAACAAAATATTGATCATTCAGACTGTCTTAATAGAAAATTAATACTAACACAAACTAAATAGGAATTGAAATTAAGTTTAAATATGTAAATATTATTTAAACATATTTAATATAAATAGTTAAATTCAGTCAAATAGTTAATTTATTATTCAAATTATGTTTTTTTAACAAATGCAGAAAGTCAAACTGTAGAAATTGTAATTATCGGATTTGTGTATTCAGTTAAATAAATATATATTAACGTGTAAATTTAGTTGAAATACTAATAAGTTTAGTTGAAAGTGATATTAAAATTATAATAACTTTAAATATTTCAATATGCTTATTTAATAAAAATCTTTTTTATTTAAGGAATGAATTTTGAGAAACTATATAATACATTTTTGTAAACTTATTATAAATGGTGAGAATCGGTTTTTAAAATGCCATATTAAATGTGTATAAATTTAAAAATGTAAACTAATATAATATTGAAAATAATAATAATGTTTTAAATTGCACCTAACAAATGTGATTTGATTGGAAATTCAAAAAAAAAACAATAGAATATTGATTATCTTACTATAACCAATTTAACGTATTACAGAATAATCAATTAAATTTCATATATTATGAAAAATAAATAAATACATGAATACTAAAAGAAATATACATCAATATTTAAAAAAAACATTTTATCAACCAATGTTCAATCCATGAAATTAGCTTATATCTGGTTGGGGACAATAACCTGAAATGATAAAATCGAATATTAATATTCATATCACATAATAAATAAATAAAAATTATGAAAGATTTGAATTATGTGAACAAATGTAAAATTGATGTTATAACTTATAATCGGAAAATTTGAATGGTGTTACCGGAAAAACGAAATAGTGAAAATCTCCTCTGTATCTTCAATTTTGATATACAACCTAGAGAAATTTGAAATGGTATCTCCATTAACATAAATTCAAAAAAAAAGAAACGTAGTTGTAAATGAAATAAAACCTTACCGGAATAATATGATAGAGAACTAAATATAGTATAAATTCAACATACGATGAGTATAAAAAAAACTTACCGGAAAACATAAACAAAATCACCGGAAAAATATAAAAATTAAAATAAATATAAAACCACCATTGTTATAGATATAAAACCTCAAAGGAAAAACTTACCGGAACACCGTAATAACTTCAACATATCAATTCGATCTTGGATTTTGATATAGAACCTAAAGAGATTATAAACAAATAATTTAACAATTAAAATAAATATAAAAACTTACCGGAAAATCTTACCGAAAAACTGTAATAACCTCAACATATGAATAACATCTTGGATTTTGATTTACAACATAAAGTGATTATAAGAAAAACATATAACAATTCAAATAAATATAAAACATTACAAGAAAAACACACAGGAAAAAGATATAAACTTACCGGAAAAAGATATAACAAAATCGGACATTAGCGTATAAAATATAACCTTACCGGAAAACGAATAATACAATTCTAGATTACCGGAATATAGGAGATGGTGTAAGAATAAGCCAAAATAGAGAGAAAGAGAGTTTAAAATGATTATGGTGGAAAATTGTTAAGGTTTAAATAGGGTGTATGTGATTATATGACAATTGTAGGAAAGAAAAGAGGATGTCATGTGGAAATTAAGGTTTGCTTTAATAATATAGTAAGATTTACATATAACCAGTGTGGATTGGATTTTTGACATGACACAACCTTAATATTGAATATACGGGTTTGGATCATTTTCACTCCAACTTCTACTTAACACACTAGTCACATAGAGGCAAATTTGAATATTCTTTAATTGTTATGTTTGGTGCGTTAATATGTAGATACAACCAGACCAACGTTTGTATGATCTTGGAGAGCCACGGCCGAGAAAATTTAATCCTCCAACAAATACCCAAGAGGAGGCTAAAGCTGCAGAAAGATATTCTTTTGATAAGCGAAATGGACCGAAACTTCTTCCATTTGAGTTCATTGCACTTGAGGCCTGCCTGGATGCTGCCTGCACTTCATTGGATAATGAGATCAGTCTGCCTTCCTCCTTTTAAATCTGTAGAAATTTAATCCTTTGTAATATTTTTAACTTAAATCAGGCAAGGACATTGGAACAAGAAGCGCATCCAGCACTTGATAAGTTGACCTTAAAGATTAGTACTCTTAATCTGGAACGCGTCCGCCAAATCAAAAGCAGATTGGCCGCGATTACTGGGCGCGTACAAAAGGTAAGTAGATCGATAATGGTTGTATCACGATAAAAAGTACGTTGATTGAATCGATCCATGTATATTTTTACGTACTGTCTTATCTCTTGATCCAGGTTAGGGATGAATTAGAGCAATTGCTAGATGATGATGGAGAGATGGCCGAAATGTATCTAACTCACAAGCTTGACAAACAATTTGATGATTCATCATCTTCTTTTGTGAATAATGAAGATGAAGAGGTTCTTAATACAAATATGATGAGAGGTTGGAGCTTTGATTGATTATTTTCTTTTTATAATTTATATAGTCATATTAAGATAGTGCCATATAATTGGTTATGGTATTCCAGATGTTTCCGATGATGGTTTAACGCCAGAGATCCAAGAAGTAGATAGCCCGTCTGAAGGGACCCGGACTAGTACAACACGAAAAAAGTATATTAATGTGGTGGAACTTGAAATGCTTGTTGAGGCTTACTTTGTTCAAACCGAGGGTACCCTGAATAGACTATCCACGGTACGATCGTACACCATTTTGATATATTTTGTTAAAAGTATAAGCTATAAAGGAAAGGATGTTTGTTTGTGTGGTGCAGCTGAGGGAGTATGTCGATGACACGGAAGACTACATCAAAATAGTGTTAGATGACAAACAGAACCAGCTTCTACAAATGGGTGTTATGTTGACAACAGCGACTCTGGTGGTGAGTGCATTTGTGGTTGTTGCGGGCGTGTTTGGGATGAATGTTCATATCAATCTGTTTAAAAACGACACTGATAGAGACAAGGAAATTGGTATGCATAAATTTCTGTGGACTGTGGGTGGTGGTACCACTGGTAGCATCTTCTTACATGTTATGGCCATTTTCTGCTACAAGAACAAACGGATTCTTCAGTAGTAACGGGTACAATAGACCTAGTCTAAACTCGAATAATAATAGTTAAATGCTAAGTGTTGGTGCAACTGTTAGAACAACTTTCCTAATATATAGCCTTAAAGAATATGACAAAAAAGGCAATAAATGGATTGAATGATCCGAGTTGTTGCATGAATGTGTATTGTCGTCTATATTAAACATTAGATCCATTAGTTGAATGTAACGCCACCAATGTTGGTGTTTAAACATGCCTGTGATCATGTTCTCAACTAGTCGCTATCGTTTAAAATCGTTATGTAAAAGATAACAACTTTTGTTTGTTTGACACTTCATAAAACGACATTTTAAAACTTGGTGTTTAATATCTGTCCAGAGACTGGTTTAATACTTAGCGAAACAAAATCGATCCACTATTTTAATAATAAAAGGTCTGAAAACTTAAAAATAGTGGGTGTTTGTAACCAGGGCTAGTAAACGAGCCATGCGTGTGTTACTTATTTTAGTGCACGTGCCGACCGATATAAATCGTAATAATCATAATATATATTAAACAAGTCATGAGGTGCAGGATGCACGAATGTTTGAGTTTATTATGATGTAGGGTCAAAGCCCCTAACGAACGGTGGTTCCTAGGAGACAGTGCCCACAAGAAGTGGTGAGTCCAAGGGGCAGCACCTGTGCTTTACATGAAGATGGGGGTAATTAGGTAATATTACATATATTTTATTTTGACTATTATTGCTATGTTGAAAATTCATTAAAAATGTATTTTTGGATTTGTCATACGTAAATCATAAGCCCAAATGGACGGATTTATAATTAAATTCAAATTTAAAATAGATAACTACAATTGACAGTTTCCAAACCCCAATCCCGTATATACGATCTAATCACCTTTTGGCCACACTCTTTGGTTCTTAAGTCACTCTCAAATATTTACATACAAAGTTCTTATCTTGTCTGAGTTAAGGGTTGACGTGCTCAAATAGTAATAGAAAAATCAAACACGAACATACTAAGTTTAAAAATGTGACCTAAGAAATACTAAACTTGATAGGTAAATAAATAGGCAAGCGCAATTATTATTATGAATAGTATAGCTCAGGTAAGATATAAGATCGTGGACATAGTATCTCTTAACTAATACCAAGTTCTCCATCAATATGTAACCTAAGAATGTTGAAAATGAAGATGATAAACAAGAAAATGAACTAAAAACGAGATCTAGAGAATTGTAAGAGGGAATCAAATGAAAATGGGTAAATATCTAGAGCTAAAGCATCAGAGATGGAATAATGAATATGAGGAGAGATTATACCTATGAAATTGTTTTGAAACCTAATCCAACAACACCGTGTGAAGTGCTGAAATGGATTAATACCAACCAGGTTAATCCCACACATCGAGAAATGAAGGCTATGGACACACCTTAAGACCTAACCAGATGAAGCCAGATTAATTAATTAAGAACACTTATGACTTAGGCTTGTTGGGTTTGAGTTAGCTTGCGAAGGTGCGACAAATAGCCTGATAGAATCAGATTCGCTTACTAATTTCCATCAAAACCTACAAATCATTCAAGCATGCAATTACTCACCTATAATTAAACATAATATTTGCTATAAAATAGTAACAAATGTGAGTTAAATACTTAATTATAAAAATCATGTGTTAAATCTAACATATCAAAGGTTCATTTATTTTTTAAATATTACAGAAGTAGATAGCTAGTATGTAAGAGCTGCTAATTCACAAAGCGGCGGGTCCTGAACTAGCACAGCATGAAACAAAAAAGCATCTTAATGTCATGGAACTTGAAATGCTTGTTGTGACCTATGTTGTTCAAACTTCAAACCAATCGAGGGTACTCTGAATGAGCTTTCCACGGTACGTGTGTACACGATTTTGATATATTTTGTTTTAAGTATAAACTATAAAGGATGTTTGTTAATTTGTTTGGTGAAGCTAAGGGAGTATGTGGATGTCACTGAAGACTACATCAACAAGGTGTTGGATGACAAACAGAACCACTTCTGCTGTGGCTTCTTGTTTAAATATTATGATTTAAGGCAGACATAAAAGTGGTGGTGTTAATGGTACATTATGGACAAATCAGACTCCACCATACCTCATGGCCTTATGCTAATATTATATATGAATCATCTTTTAAATGTTAATTTCCAGATTATATATTCTATGACATATCCACTCTTTGTTTGTTGTTGTATTATCATTAATTTAGAGATAAAGATTATCTCAAATCATATAAATATTATCTATTAGTTGTTACTTGGTAGTTATTATTATCGCTATGAAATATGAAAATCAAGAGTCCGCATCCTTCTCCAGCCACTGCTGCACCATCGAATGTAGGTGGACCAGGTCTTCGGAAAAAGGCTACAGGAGTCCGGTCATGGCTCGTCCTCGGTTTTATTGGACAGTCTCAAGTTATTGAGGCCGGTAAGCACTCTATCATGCGTCGCACGGGAGTACCTGCAAGAGATCTTCGTGTCCTTGACCCGGTCCTAGCATATTCATCTGCCGTCTTTGGTAGAGAACGGGCCATCGTGGTTAACCTTGAGCATATTAAGGCCATAATTACTGCTCAAGAGATATTGTTGCTTAATTCAAAAGATCCATCTTTTACTCCATTTGTTGACCACCTTCAACAAAGTATTTTAAGTCATCATGAGGCATTATCTATTTTCTTGATTTCTAAATTTCTCTACACGACACGAACCTAATATCAAATATATCGGTTTCAGGTTTAGTCTAAATGGGTTCGGGTCACTTTTAGACCGATCTACGAACACATTTAGTTTCACGGGGCATGTTCCCAGGTTGTAAATTTAAAAGATATAACGATCATAAAGACATAAAGTATTACTCCCTCCGTCCCTTGAAAGTGTCCACATTTCCTTTTTAGTTTGTCCCATTGCGTCCACTTTCAAAATTTATTAACTAATTTCCAAGTTTACCCTTACACAAATGCAATATTCAAACTTTCTTAAATTTTGTGCTTTTATATGTGTTAAGGGCATTATAGTCATTTGTTAAGCAAAAAATGCAATCATTCAAGTTTTCTTAAATTTTGTGTTTTTCAAACCATGACACTTGTAAAGGGACGGAGGGAGTATAATTTAAAATTAAATATTTTATATATAGCCATTTGAGCCGGATGTCGTGCTATGTGTTTATAGGTTCAAACTGCGAGAAAACATTCTTTTGATAAACCCAAGCTTGTTCCGTTTGAGTTCATTGCACTGGAGGCCTGCCTGGAGGCTGCTTGCACTTCATTGGATAATGAGGCGAGTACATTGGAGCAAGAAGCTCATCCAGCACTTGATAGGTTGACCTCAAAGAATACTACTCTTAACCTAGAACGTGTCCGTCAAATTAAAATCCGATTTGTTGCGATTACAGGGCGTGTACAAAAGGTTATTGGCGGAAAATGGTTTTATATTATGACAAAGGTCGATACAAATAATTATTGTTTTATTCGTCCAGGTTAGGGATGAATTAGAGCAATTGCTAGATGATGACGGAAAGCTAGCCGAAATGTATCTAACTCACAAGCTAGAACAACAAGTTGATCATTCTTCCTCATCTTCTTCGTTTGTGATTAACGAAGATGAAGAGGTTCTTAATACAAATATGATGAGAGGTTGGCGCATTGATTGATTATATATCTTCTTTTATAGTTTATTGAGTTATATTAAGAAAGTGTCATATAGTATGCTATGAGTAATGTGATTAATTATAGTTTTCATATTACAGATGTTTCCAATGATGAGATCCAAGAAGTGGATAGCCAGTGTGAAGGAGGTGATAAGACACAAAGCGGTGGGGCCCAAACGCGGAAAAAACATCTTAACGTTCTGGAACTTGAAATGCTTGTTGAGGCTTACTTTGTTCAAACCGAGGGTACTCTGAATAAACTATCCACGGTACGTGTGTAAACGGATTTCATATAATTTGTTCAAGTATATAAGCTATATATAATTAAGGAACGGATGATATGTTTGATTGTTTAATTGTTTGCAGTGAAGCTGGGGGAGTATGTGGATGATACAGAAGATTACATCAAAATAGTGTTGAATGACAAGCAGAACCAGCTTCTGCAAATGAGTGTTATGTTGGCAATAGCAAATATGGTGTTGAATGCATTTGTGGTTGTTGCGGGAGTGTTCGGAATGAATATTCATATCAACCTGTTTAAAGATGACACTGATAGAGACAAGGAAGTTGGTATGCATAAATTTCTATGGACTGTGGGTGGTGGCACCACTGGTAGCATCTTCTTATATGTTATGGCCATTTTCTGGTACAAGAGCAAACGAATTCTTCACTAGTAACGGGCTACAAGGCAGGCGTAAAAATGGTGGTGTTTATGAATATAGAGATTTGGTATTAAAATTTAATACGAAGTTTTAGTCCTGTTTTTTTGTTTCTTGGTTATAATCAATTGACGTGTCAAACATTACTCATTATCAACCATACCAAGGAATTCTAAATACTTACATTATACAACATATTAATTTAAACACTAATAGAAGGGCATGTCATGACATGGTATTTGATAATTCGTCTCGAGCTGGTCTTTAGTCATCCAATGATTTGGTGCTCTTAACCTGAAAGTATATGTCACACACGCCGTTAGCTTTCGCCTAATGAGTTTAATGGAACAACTTGAGTCCCATTCAATACTCTACTACACTCTACCTTGTTATTGTTGATACACACATACACCACACATTATCTTTGTGATATCCTTCACCAAAAATGATCACAACACTCTCAAAACCCTTGGTGAATTGATTTGGAATGATTTAACTGATTATAAGAGATCACGGTCGAGTATATAAGGGTGGATCGGAGTGACATATGGTAAATGTGTTTCGTATTCGTGTCATTATCCAAAGATGCGTGGCTATAAAAGAATTTCTGATTATTGAGGACAACAGTCGTGTGACCATCCTGTTAAACAACCATTTGACTAATGCCTATATTATAAAATCATAAGGAATATAGTTAATTGTTTTTTTTTGAACGACCAACTAAGTAACCCCGGGTAAAATTAGTTTGTAGGTTCCCAAACATATAAAACCAAAATTGTACATGTGCGATATTTGATGAGCAAGAGACACGAATTTTTAATCACTTAGATTAACAAAACACATCTCATACACCACCATTGATTGTCATTCCTACTACACAATAATCAACTTCAACTTCATCATAATGACATATAAACTCGGTAGTCGGTACGTTATCGTGGTGAGGATAGCTTCATTGGGCTGGCATTTTGAAGGTTTTTATTTATTTATTTAAGCATAAACATGATGTGGTAATTTTGATGAGTTTAATAAATTGTTTTAACATATGATGAAGATAAAGAAAAGTGGGTTACCAAAATTTTCTTTCAAGATAAAAAAATTTTATGTTGCTCATGATGTGATAAAAATAGTGCACAATCGGGGTATTTTCGGGACCGGTATGGTTAATAAAAGTCAAGCAATGGGTTGGTAGGAACTGTTTCCTGGTATGTTCAGGTATTTGACCTGGTTTAACGGGATTTTATCAGGTTTCAGGTCTGGGTTTTGACTAGGTAGATCTGAAATTAGTTCTTGTGGGTCTGGTCCCGAGAAGAAACCCAAAACCTGATCCAGACCAGCAAGTCAAGTACGATCGGGGTCAGGTACCTCTTGGTCGGGTCCGGAACCAATAATAGATTATAATTATCCAAGCAGACCACTTTAATGTAGGGCCGTCCAAGCCGCTCGTCGCTCGAACTCGCTCGCCGCTCGCTCGAAAATTGCTCGGAAAATGCTCGCTCGTTTATTCGCTCGATTGAAAACGAGTCGTTCTGCTCGGTTCAGATTGTAAACGAGCCAAGCAACGAGCAAGGGTCTGCTCGGTTCGGTTTAGCTCGAATATTTTTAATTTATTTTATATATAATTATATATGAACAAATATATAAATATATAGACAAAACACATAAATATAAGCTTAAAATTTTTTTACCCCTCCAAACTTTTCATATTCCGTCAATTTAACAGTTTTATTTGTTCGATTCAAGTTTTTAGAATACTAAAAATTTGTTTACATGATCATTGTATCTCACTCTAAACTTATTTTTAATAAAAATTTACAATATATTACACGTTTGTTTAAAAACTACTAGTTTATTTATAAAATTATATTATTTACAACCTTTAAAATTATTTATTATTGAAAATTTTAAAGTGAAAAAGAAATAAATAATGCTCGAAATCGTTCGATGTTCGATCGAAAAATGCTCGATTCGATTTTGGCTCGTTTCGGTTTTCGCTCGATTCGAATTTCAGCCGTTCGGTTCGGTTCGGTTGTAAACGAGCCAAGCAACGAGCAACCCTTCGCTCGGTTCGGCTTGGCTCGTGAATAGCCCTACTTTAATGAGACTAACTAAAATGGGCCTTTTATTGAATTAATTTTAGCCCAATGTTAAATACACAAGAATTGTGAATACACCCCTGACCCTCTCTCTTTATCCATAAACCCTCGTCTGATCCAATCCAACCACCGTACACACAACCACCATGGCGGCGGCGACAACGGCCATCGGCCGATCACTCTTCCGGTCATCATCATCAACTATGTTCTGCAAACGCCTCTTCTCATCATCCACTTCCATAACCAAACCACCACCTCTTCCCACTTTCTCTCGTCCCGTCCGTACAACAATATCCATTTCCCACTCTCTCCGCGCCTTCGCGCCTCAAGCCGTTCGTCTGAACCTGATCCGGTGCCGTGTGAACCGGTCCGGAAGCGCGTACTCACCGCTTAACTCCGGTTCGAACTTCAGTGACCGGCCGCCGACGGAGATGGCGCCGTTGTTTCCGGGGTGTGATTATGAGCATTGGTTGATTGTGATGGATAAGCCTGGAGGTGAAGGTGCTAACAAGCAGCAGATGATTGATTGCTATGTTGAAACCCTAGCTAAAGTGCTTGGAAGGTACGTGATTTTGAATTAATTAAATGATTGCCTTTATGTATTGTTTAGGCGTTTTTACTAATTTGTAATTACTGGAGGTTATAAGTTTTTATTTTTTAAAGCTCTTTAATTTTAAATACCGTCTTGTTTTTAACAAAATGTATAGTTTGCAATAAACCTGGGGGTGTTCATCTAACCAGAAACACGTCGGTTTGGTTTTATGTTTTTGTAAAAAGCGAACAGAGTTTAAAGGTTTTTCTTATTTAATTACGTTTATTTAAGAAATATATAAATATGTAACTCAAATATATTAGCTCAAATGTATAATAGTCATTAGCTGGTAATTAACAAAATGATTTAGCTCCAAATTCATTATTTTGGGCAAAAAACACTTATTTGGCTCAAAATTAAATGCTCAAATGGCAAAACCGAAACAGGACCGAATCCAAACCGAAACACCGAAAACGAATGGTTTTCAAATATTCAAAAACCGAAGTTTTGGTTTTTGGTTTGGTTTTAGCTCAGAATCAACCCAAACTGAATCGTGCACACCTTATAAACCTGATATAGTTATTATTATGCTAGTGTGATTTATTTATTGTGTTAGTGATATAGTAATTGTTATGCTAATGTGATTTATCTGTTGTGTTAGTGAGGAAGAAGCAAAGAAGAAGATTTATAATGTTTCGTGTGAGAGGTATTTTGGATTTGGCTGTGAAATTGATGAAGAGACATCCAATAAACTAGAAGGTTTGTAGCTTTGTTAGTATTTTTTTTAATATTATTTCTGACTTTGATTGGTTGTTTTTATAAAATTGGTGATTACAATTCTGGCTATCTTTTACAGGGCTGCCTGGTGTGCTGTTTGTGCTACCGGATTCATATGTGGATGCTGAAAACAAAGATTATGGAGGTAATGATTACTGTGTAATTACTAATTTGCAATTAGTTTACTTTTGTTTATGTGACTTATTATTGTGTACTTGGTTTGAAATTTCAGCTGAGCTGTATGTGAATGGTGAGATAGTTCAAAGGTCGCCCGAAAGGCAAAGGAGGGTGGAACCGGTTCCACAGAGAGTTCAAGACAGACCAAGATACAATGACCGGACCCGATATGTCAGGCGTAGGGAAAATAGTCGTTAATTTATTTGCGATGCCTGCAAATCCTAAACATGTAATGAACTGCTTGAATCTGGACATCTGAAATGTCACTAGTGGACTGGTTATTGTTAATGAAGTAATGATGGTGTGTTGGGCCATGTATTTACAATGAGTTTGATTATCTTTTAGAATCATGTCTTGTTTATTAAAAGTTTATTTTAGGTATGTAGCAGAAAAGTTTAAAGTTTTATAATTTGGTTAATGAAAATATTGGATTTTTAATGAACATGAAGATCTAGTTAAACGTATTTGTGGGTTCGATTCAAAACTGACCAAACTCGTCGACTGAACATAAACTGTAAATTTCGTATCAATTTTGGTTCAAGTGAGATTCTCATCTCTCTTTAATTCTATTATTTCCAGTTCCAAAATTTCCCTACAAGAGTTGATCTCTAATCACTTTGCTAACCCTCTTAATCTTCCTCAGCTCTGAAAGCTCATCTGAAGTTGCTGAACTAACCTCTTCTGTCTCGCCGTCTTTGATACCACTCTCCTCTTCTGCATCACCATTTTCAGCCAGTTTCTTGTTCTTAATTCCTGTTGATCCATTTTCCCCAACATTTGTTTCGGTTTCATCTTCAACCTCGTCTTCATTGTCATCTTCTTCAAAGTCCTGAATTAAAAGATCTGTTGTTTCAAAGGAAACTTCTGAAGAGTCCTCATCTTCAATGGAGTTTATTGGAGAATGTGGTTGGTATTCTTCATCATCAACCTCATCAAAGTCTTCATTAAACTGTCGGGCTTTTTCTTTCAGTGATTCGAGCTTTTTAATGGCTTCCGTGGCAGAATTTGCAACCTTCTCATAATCAACAACGTATCTACCAAAAACAAATACATGTATCTTAATACGCGTTTAGTACTTTGTAATATTTACGTAATTCTAGTTCACATAGATAAAATGATTTTCTTATAATGAATTCATGCCATTTGGATGAAGTGATTCTGATTAAATATTTCCAACAAAATGGTCTTGATTTTAGATATTAATAAAAATATATAATTTTATTACAAGGATTAATGTTATCTAGGAAATACGTTCAGTAACGGTTTAGTTCAACTAACTGCTCTTATAATGGGGATTCTGTATGTACCTGTTTAGATCAAACTCAGAAGAAACTATGGCTGATTCCCTCCGTGATACCACATCTGTCAAATAGTTGATCATATTGGTGGTTAAATATCCTCCACGCCTTGCTATCTCAACCAGAAATTGCTTGTCAAGGGCAAACTGTTTCAAAACAACAGTTAATAAAAGAAAATTTGCAGTTAAGCTGATCAACTTTAGATATAGATGATATTTTAAATCTTTATAAATAATGTCACCTGAGTCAATGCATCAGTTAGCTGATCAGTTGCATCATCCTTGTGAGTCACCCAATTTTCACCATTTTTGGAGATCCAATCGAATGTCGTCTCGATAAGCTCTGTAAGTAAGCTCGCCAACCAATCAAATTCAACAATATTGTCTTCAGCAAGTTCTTCTACTTTCCTTACTTCCAGAAACAGTATCTGATCATTTTACTTCACAATGTCAGTTATAAGGGCAATGATGATATTACATTAGCATTTAAGGGTTTAAGAAACTGTTAACGGTTACCTGATAAGGAAGAGAAGGCATCAGATCCTGCAATAAGTCAAAATCAGCATAGTCTTTAATACACGAGGCTTCGTTATACATTATGCTATGTATAAACTGCGCGCATAATTGAGATCTAAGTCTACTGCAAATGTTTGAAACTGATGTCATGTGACCATCAATCACAGCCTTTAACTGATTAATATCCTTGAAGAGGTTTCTGATAACATTGGAGTAGAAGTATTCTAACGTTGATAAATTGGCAACTACTGAAACTTTTTGTGACAGTGATTCTGCATATTTAATTTTTGATGAACCTTCTTCTAAAACATCATTAGTTTCATAGGTGATGGCTTTTTCAAGATTGAAACAGTACTCCGTAAATAGGTCCATGAGTTGTTCAAGAACCGAGCTTCCAAAAATAGAAACCAAAGATGAAACGTCTTCGATTACAGCCTGCAAATGTTAAAACAAAAGTAAGAAATTTGGCATGTGAAGAACTGTAAGTACTCCCTTACATCAGAGTAGAAAAGGTTCGACTTTTTAAGTCAAACGCTAATTTGGCATACCTGTAGCAGTGACACAAACTTCCTACCACTGTTGGTGAGCAAACAATATTCAGGATGTTGTTCCGAAACCAATGAAGAGCTGCCATCTGTCAACAGTCCGGATACAAGATATCTTCCCATAACCCAAGCATCACTAGATGTAAAGATGCTAATAACCTTCTTGAAATAATCAAAATGAGCCTTCAAAATACCTTCCATACAAGGAAATATATGCTCAACCAAACACGGTTTTAATTCTAACTTTTGACTTTCTAACAAAGAGCAATATGACATTGCAAAGTGCACAGAATCAACCACTGTCAACAACCCACCGTTAATCTTTGAAATCGATCCTACATGTTTGATGAAACAGTCAGCAAAAGCTTTTGTTTCCTCGCCGAGCCATTTCTTAAGTTCTGAATCGTATACAGATGATTCTCCATGTAATAAAACAAAACTCTTTGCTGCTTGAGACATCATAGAAAAAACATGTTTTGCTAAATCATGAACATAAATTCCAGGTAGAGATCTCGATGACGGCTGCAAATTGTTTACACCTGAGGCGATACGAGTATGATAATACTTGAAAAGTAACCGAGTTGCAAGACGATCAAAACCGATCTTGCAAAGTCCAGCTAACCATTTTTGCATTTCTGCTGCGGATACCCTTGTGTTGTCAGCCATTAGTGTCAACTTATCAGCAAGTATGACCCTTCGTTCCGCCATGTCAGATTTATAACACATCCACACATCTGGTGAAATGTCTTCTTGAAACTTCACTTTAGGAGAATCACCGTCTTCAATCTCAAAAACCGTCAATGCGTCTTCTAATCTATGCTCAAATAGAAGGTTGTCTAAGGTTTCCAAAACTTCATTAGCACAAGTCTTGAATAAAGTTGTAGGATTATAACCATCAAGCGTGGATTCATCAACAACCGTGTCGGTTTGATCATCTGATACAGTTTTAAAACAATCGTTATCGGTTAGGTTTCGAACGAGCTGCTTTTGGGCCATCAGATGATGCTTCAACTGCATCACTTCATTGTTTATACCTTCAGTTTCTCTAAAAACCCTGTGATACATGATGACCAATATCAAATTAATATATCCTGCAGTTGTCAGGAAAATTTATAATACTAAGTTACTAACAAATATTTTAGTTCACCTGATGAAGGATGAATAATTGGAAATTAAGTTATCCTGAAAATCAACTTCTGATGCTTGCTTCAGCTCAATAAGTTCTAAACAGAGATGATTAATCCCCTAACATGATTTAAAAATTCATCATTAATTCAACACAACAACATGTAGGGCCGTAAACGAACCGAACGCTCAGTTAACTATTTGGTGGAAATTTCGTTTATGTTCATTTGTTTAATAAATGAACAAACATGAACAAAGAACCACGTTCGATTAACTAAATGAACGAACACGAACAGAGGCTATTTCGTTCAATTGTGTTCATGAACGTTCGATAATGTGTTCGCTTATGTTCATGTTTGTTCATTATAGGTTTCTAATGTTATCTGATAGCTTTAAGCAAACTCATTAACTATTAAACAAAAAATATATATGATTATATGTGACTAATTCATATGTAAAATCATATATGAATATGAATGTTAAAAAGACACCAACAGAAACTTGGTAGCCGGAGTGAACTGTTGACACTGACAATTCTCGGTTAGCCAAATCTAATAAAACTTTGTTTGTGTTCATGAACCGTTCACGAACAAATTCACTTCCTTAATGAATGAACACGAACAAGAAATTCCTGGTTAGCTATTTGTGAACAGTTCGCTTGTCCAATAAAAGCTTAACGAAGGAACATGAACAGAACCTAACAACATGATCATATTTGAATACATATATAATCAATAAAAGCAAATATATAATAAAACAGATCCAGTGTCTACCTTGGCGGTCATGGAAGCGAGCTCATCGGATTCGATATCAGAGTCTTCATCGCTGGTGAACGAAGAGAGCTCAGTACTCGTATCGGCGACGACAGATTCTGCGTTGTCCATGTGATGGTTATAACCGTGATCTCTGAAGCGGAATTTTAAAGCAGGAGGAGATGTTTCCATGCCGGTTTCAGATATGTGATGATGATTGATCCAAAGAGAAGATTCGGATCTGGGTTTTGTGCCATTTTGGTTTGAAAAAGAAAGATTGTATCTTCGGTTTCTTCGTTCGGTTTGCTTTCAAATATTTGTTTCTTTGTTTTTTTTCAAAAAACGGTTCATACGTTGTCGTTTTGCTTGGCGGGAAATGCCTATAGAATTTTTTGTGTTACTACTTACGAAGTCACTAAAATATACTTTTTCACAATGGAGCAACTCAAACCCGTTCCCAAACAATAATTTAGAAGAGCGCCACGAACATAGAGCTACGGAGAAAAAGTGGTGTTGCCAAAGGTACGGGTCTATGTTGCTGAAGACTTGGACCCCATGAACTAACGAATATTGGGTTTTGGAAGGGATGAGTAAATGGTACCGGTACCGAAACGAATATTTCGGTACTGGTAACGGTATCAAGTTTTTTAGAAAATCGGGATCAGGAAATTCATGATTATAACCAATATTTACCGATTTTTTGCATATGTACCGGACCGGTACCGAACCAAGCATTCTAGGTACATGTACCAAGTTTTTAAGAAAATTGGGATTTGTACCCAGCTCAAACCTAGTTTTTGGCAACAAGTTTTCAGCTATTTTGTTCAAGAGAAAGGACCAAGCGATCATAACTTGAACTAAATGTATTCAAAGTGGAAAAATGTGATAGACATAAATTAAAACTCATGATTATAGGTACACGCTAGAAGTGAAAATGGAAGCTAAAAGCCTTGGGACTTGGGATAGTGTTTCTTTGTGTTTTTTTATTAATATTTTTCTAATAAAAGTATTTTTTTTGCATACTATGTATTTTAAATCAAAACTGAAAAATATGAGACAAAATGGGATGGCATTGTGCTTCTTGGGAAAACGAAAGATCTATCAAACTCATTAGCTAACATTTAGAGCATGTTTAGAATTGAGTTTAAAAAATGCTTATTGGCTTATCGATTTTTTTTAAAAATCATTTTGAAAAGTCAAGATTTGGGGCTTTTGAAAAACTATTTTTAACCATTTCAAAAAGCTAAAATAAACAAGTTTTTTTTAATTGCCAAACACATATAAACATATTGTCTTTTTGAAAACGCCAATAAGCATTTTTCAAACTCAATTCCAAACATGCCCAATTATAGGCTTATAGCTCTTAATTCTTAAAGCTCAAATCAACCTACTAACATGTACGAGTATGGCCATGTTTGGATTCTTCATAGAGCATCGTCATGTTTGAATTGAAACCATTCGTGATCTCTTCCTTTTCGATTTCCATTATTTCGAAAACCCTGTCCCTGTTTGGATACGTACTCAAGGTACTATGTATCACTTGGTTCTTCAATCTAAATATAACTTTTAAGTTTGATCTGATTGTGATTTAATTATATGGCTGAGCCATTAGCGGTTAAAGTTGGTGATTGCACCACGGTGAAGAGTTTAGATATATGATATGATGTATTATGCACACACACAATGTATTACAATTTACACAAACACAAACTGTATCAGTAAACACATAAGGAAGTAATTAGGCTCTAATTAATTACATCTTTGATCTAAGCCATATAGGTTAAATTCGGTGCATGATCAATTTATTTTGGAAACTGCCTATATGTTTTTCTAAACATGTTGCTTGAGTGCAACTTGACTGCTTGTGATTTAATACCTCGAACAAGATTTTGGTTGTTATAGGTTTTGAAGGTTGATATATGTTATAACAAAATAAAAACATTTCCTAGTATTTTCAGAGATCACCCTCTTATTCGTTTGAAGTTAATTACGCAAGTAGATGTCGATCACCAACGCTTTAAACTATTTCCATAGAATTAGGCCTTAGAACAAATTGTAGCTAAAATCGTTTTCTTCTCGAATTAATTTAAACTAAGCATCAAATCTGTTATTTTCGTATATTAAGTTATAATTAATGACGGCTACTTTGGAGTGTTGTCATTGTTTGTATGTTAATCACATGATTCATCTATGTATTAATTATAAAACCAAGTTTTTTAGTGAACACAGGGGTGGGTGTTTCAACAGCTGATTACTGGTCGTGAATAAACTAACGTCAACTTGGTGGTTAGAATATTTAGAGGAATTAAGTAGGCCAAATCTGGCTGTGCAAAACAATTATTGAAGTCACAACACCCAGCCATTTCATCACAATCTCACCACCACAAATCAGAAACAATGGCAGAGCTCGTGCTTTCTGCCTTTCTCGGTGTGCTCTTTGAGAAGCTGGCATCTGCCGCCCGGCCAGCATGGAAAAACTTGTTCCATACAATGAAATTGATTCTTCTGAGATAGAGAAATTGCAGCGGTCACTAATCCAGATCCAAGATGTGCTTGTTGATGTTTCTCAGAAGGAGATAACCAATCACTATGTGAAACGATGGCTGATTGATCTCCAACATTTGGCTTATGACATAGATGACATACTCGACGATTTAGCAACCGAAGCTATGCACCATGAGTTGACCAATGAAGCAGAAACCCACACCAGCAAGGTAAGAAAGATAATTTCAACTTGTTTCACAAGATTTTCACTAAGAACTAGCACAACCAAGAACAAGTTAAACAACATCACCACCAAATTACAAGATCTCGTAGGCGATAAAGCTACTCTTGGTTTGATTGTGAAAGAGAAAACTAGGCCAAAGTTTAATAATAGAAGATTACAAACCTCTATGGTTGATACATCTAGTATTATTGGACGGCAAGCTGAGAAAGAGGCATTCGTCCACCAATTATTGGAGGATCAGCCATGTGATAAAACAATTAGCATTGTTCCCATAGTTGGTATGGGTGGGGTGGGTAAAACCACTCTAGCTAGACTTTTGTATGATGAAAAACAAGTCAAGGATCACTTCCAACACAAGGCATGGGTTTGTGTCTCAGATGAGTTTGACAGCTTTGGTATAAGCAAAGCCATATTTCAATCTGTGACAAGGGTTTACAAGGAATTTGCGGATTTAAACGTGGTTCAAGTAGAGCTTAGAGATCACCTAAGGGGGGAAAGACTTTTATTGGTATTAGATGATGTTTGGAGTGAGAGTTATGAAGATTGGAAAACCTTTGTCAGCCCGTTTCATGCATGTGCTCCTGGAAGCAAAATCATCATGACAACACGAAAGGAACAATTGCTCAAAAAGTTGGGTTATAATCATATAAACAAATTGGTTAGCCTATCTCATGACGATGCTCTCTCTTTATTTGCTCTCCATGCATTAGGCGTGGAAAATTTTGATTCACATTTGTCACTCAAGCCACATGGTGAAGCTATTGTGAAAAAATGTGATGGATTGCCTTTGGCTTTGATCGCACTTGGGACGTCATTAAGGACAAAAGAAGATGAAGATTCATGGAGGGAAGTCGTAGAAAGTGAGATATGGAGGTCAAACGATGATGTAATTGTCCCCGCCCTTAGGCTAAGCTATTATGATCTTTCTGCACATTTAAAGCAATTGTTTGCGTACTGCTCTTTGTTCCCAAAGGACTTCCTATTTGACAAAGAGGAATTGGTTTTACTATGGATAGCAGAAGGGTTTCTGCATCAGTCAAATACAAGCAACTTGACAGATGAACAATTGGGTCATGGATACTTTGATGAGTTGTTTTCTAGGTCATTTTTTTCAACGTGCACCTAATAATGAATCATTGTCTGTGATGCATGACTTGATGAATGACTTGGCCACATCTGTTGCTAGCGAGTTTTTTGTAAAGTTAGGCAATGAGACAGAGAAGAATGTTAGGAAGGAGATGCTGGAGAAGTACCATCACATGTCATTCATTCGTGATGGATATGTATCTTACAAGAGGTTTGAGATGTTCACAAGAGCCAAAAGTCTGAGGACGTTCCTGGCAACCTCCGTTGGTGAGGAAGAAAGTTGGTGCCAATTATACTTATCGAATAAGATTATAGTTGACTTAATTAGTGAGTTACCATTATTAAGGGTTCTAAGTTTGGCTTATTCTCATATAAGTGAGATACCGGATTCCATTGGTACTTTGAGGCACTTGAGGTATCTTAATCTATCTCGAACTAGAATCACACATTTACCTGAAAATGTAACTTACAAACATTAATCCTATTTGGATGTAGTGGATTAACTAAATTGCCCAACAATTTCTTAAAGCTTAAAAACTTGCAGCATCTTGACATTAGGGAAACTTGGAATTTGGATGAGATGCCGTTAGGGATCGATGAGTTAAAAACCCTACAAACTCTCTCTAAGATATTGATCGGAGGCAAAAGTGGGTTTGAATTAACTAAACTTAAAGACTTTGAGAATCTCAGCGGGAAAGTTTCCATTATGGGCTTGGAGAAAGTGCACAATCCAATAGATGCAAGGGTGGCGGACTTTTCACAAAAGAGGCTTAGTGAGTTGGAAGTTGCTTGGAGTGACTTGTGGGATGATTCAAGAAATGAAGTGCTTGAAAAAGAGGTCCTAGATAAACTGAAACCCCGTAGAGATAAATTAATACAACTGAAAATTAAGTCATATGGAGGATTAGAGTTTCCAAATTGGATTGGGGATCCCTCATTTTTTCATTTGAAGCATGTGCAAATAAGTGGTTGTCGAAAATGTGAATCTCTACCACCATTTGCGCAACTACCCTCCCTTAAGGAACTGCATGTTGTAGGCTTATATGGGGTGGAAGTTGGGGGCATGGAGTTACTTGGGAACAACCTTGCATTCCCTTCACTTGAAATTCTAAGTTTTACACAAATGCATGGGTGGAAGAAATGGTCAACGAATAGTGATGTGTTTCCATGCCTGAAACAACTTCTTATAAGAGGTTGTCCTAATTTGGTTGAAGTAACACTTAACGCACTACCTTCATTGAATGCTCTAGAAATAGGAAATTGCCCTAGATTGGTTGAAGTCGGACTTGAGGCACTAACTTCATTGAATGTTCTGCAAATAGTTGGATGTGATAATGGTGTATTGAGGAGGTTGCTTCAAGTAGCTTCGGCAATCACCAAGTTGGAAATAAAATCTATTTCAGGGCTTAATGATGTGATGTGGAGATGTGTTATAGAGTATCTTGTTGCAGTGGAAGAATTAAGCATATGGTGGTGTAATGAAATAAGATATATGTGGGAATCAGAATCAGTTGTGAGCAATGTTCTTGTGAAGTTAAGGACCTTGAAAGTGTATTTTTGTGATAACTTGGTGAGTTTAGGAGAAAAAGAGGAGGCAGATTATTGTAGGATCAACCTCCTAACATCTCTTAGGATGCTGGAAGTATATGCATGTAGCAATATGGTTCATTTCACTTGTCCAGATAACATTGAGACGTTGAGAGTCTTGGATTGCAATTCAATTACGGCTATCTCCTTACCAACAGGAGGGCAAAAGCTCAAGTTATTTGAAATTATTGGTTGTGATAAACTATTGGAGAGGGAGTGGGGTGGAAAAAAGATCAACAACCACATAAACAACATGCCAATGCTTGAATATGTAAGGATAATTGATTGGTCAAATCTGAAATCTGTCGTTGATCTCATTTACTTCGATCACCTCACCACATTGAAGATAATAAATTGTGAAAGTCTGGAATCGTTTCCTGACAACGAGTTGGCCAATTTGAAATCGCTAAAAGAACTAGATATAACAAATTGTCCACGTATGGATGTTTGTGGAGTTTGGCCTCCCAATTTGCATTCCTTACTTTTGGGGAAGCTGAAGAGGCCCTTCTCAGATTGGGACCCACATAATTTTCCAATCTCACTTGTTGATTTAATCTTATACGGTGGCGAAGATGGAGTGTGTAATTGTAGTCAACTTTCTCATCTTCTTCCTTCGTCTCTAACTTCTCTTCAAATAGATGAATTTAAGAAATTGGAATCGGTTTCAATGGGGTTCCAACACCTCACCTCCCTCCAACATCTTCATTTTCGCGATTGCTCTAATCTAAATAACTTGACCCATCTCCAACACCTCACCTCCCTCCAAAATCTCACTTTTAATGGTTGCCCCAATTTGAATAACTTGTCCTATCCCCAGCAGCTCAAACATCTTACTTTTTCCAATTGCCCAAACATGTTGGATCTACCAAAAACATTATTAACTTCACTTTTGAGTTTAACAATATCGGGTGATTGCCCAAAACTGAAAGAAAGATGTAGTAAAGGAGGCTGTTACCAGACCCTCATCTCCCATATCCCCCGTATCGACATATGAAGGTCCCTCAGTCATGAAGTAAATATCAAGGTCTCTCTTTCTCTATCGCTCCGTTTAATTTTTTAAATTAAATATCATATTCGTTTTGCATTTTTTTTTTGTCAAATAAACAATTTTAAAATATGATCTTAATATATGGTTGTTAACATGGACATGCTTACGGATTATCCTCCTTATTTTTTAAACTTGATTTTAATCTTGTCTTACTAATCAAATTTACATGGTATTCCTAGGATTTATTTGCATGGAATACCATTTAATAATATAGTTTCGTTAGTCCAGTTTCACATGTAATTAACATATATAGCATGTTTACTTTAGATTCTTGTCTTGCATAGCCATTGTATCAAAGAGTAAATCAAATCAAAGAGGAGTTGAATATAGCAAGACTAAATACACAACTTTCTTGATAATTTAGTGGAATAAAAAGTAATGATCAGGTGGCTTATAGTATGAGTTTATATGATTATTTTAACTTTCAAATTCTTCTTGATACAAGCTTTCCTGGTAAATCAAATGTTGAACTCATTTATTTGTATGATGATTGGATTATTATTGAGTTGAATCACTTGAACTATGTTTGTACTCATATGGCAATCCCGGAGTTCCAATGGTAGATCTAGAAGAAAAGTTGAGGATAGCGCTTGCTAAAAAGTTTTTATTTAGGGGTAGCCGATACATAATACAAAAATAAGAAGAAAGATTTGCACTAAAAACGTACTTCACAAAAAATGCGAGGGGTAGCGTGGGCTGCCCGTCAACCTATATGCTAGATCCGCCCCTACAAAGTTTCTAAGGCATAGAAGAGATAACACACCCATGTATCTGACAGCAAATGGTATGTTTTCTCACTATCAACATGCGGTAATTATATTATTTACAATATTGTATTAATGATTTTCTTGTTTTGTTTTAGATTATTCGTCGATCCCTGTATGCGCGGGATGCACAAGTTAAAGAGATTGTGAATGATTTCAAGAGGATTGAATTCATAAGGTGAGTTTGGGATGCTTTGACTTCTAAGTCAAACCATACATTTTATGTTGTAAAAAACACATTCATGAATATTATGTCATTAATTCTCAACCATGAAGTCGAAAGGGGATTGAATTTATTTTGAATAACAGGAACGGAGCTTATGTTCGTGGCTACTTTGTATGAACAACTACAAATGAACTTCGGTTACAATGTGAGATTTTGGTACACTATGATGACCGCAAATTAATCATTTGACAGGATACCCAAAGATGGTATCCAGAATTCTTAAAAACAACACCCTGGTTCATGTAAGACAACATGTTGCGGTTGGATTTAACTTGTTGGGCCAACTTAACTTCATTACTTGATGTTTTGCATATATAAATAATGCTCCGACTAAAAGCAATGTTGTTTTCCTACTTTAGAAATTAATACCAAGTCAAATACATCTATCCCTTGGTATAGTTAACTCGTCTAATCAAGCTGTTCAAATTAGCACCTTAGGCCTTGGGGGTTTCACAGATGAACATGCCATCAGGTCCATCCATCTATAAAAATGCAAGAAACATTAATGTAAAAAGTGAGAACTAAAAATAAAAGCACCGGATAAGTTGGACTCACTGAATTGCTGATCCTGATATAGATCGCGTTTAGAAAAGCTCCGAACATATAATATTAAACTTCTAACTAGCAATCATTGTCATAAAACTTGGTCCTTATTCCATAAACATTAGTAATTAGTTGGTGTTGCCGGCAAGAATCTATTTATAGAAGAATAGCACCAAATATGCAAGGCATACTTTATTCCTTAATTATAACTAGTACATGGTTTAGTTTTATAAAAATATGGGTAATTTTTACTTGATTGGGCACACATCATCATAAAACTTCTAATAGTCATGAGTGAAATCCATGGTTACTTCCTTCTTTTTCTCATATGGCTGATCTCTACCATCTTGATACGAGCTTTATTCACATCTACATGCTAAACCTCAACTTCCACCAAGCCCATTTGCGCTACCGGTGATTGGACACCTCCACCTACTTTCTCCAATCCCTCATCAAGATTTTCACAAACTTTCTCTCCGTTATGGACCGATTTTTCGTCTCTTTCTGGGTTCTGTACCTTGTGTGGTGGCTTCTTCACCGGAAATGGCAAAAGACTTTCTTAAAACATATGAAAATGCCTATCTAGATCGACCCAAAAACTCAGCCGTGGAATACATAACTTATGGATCAAAAGACTTCTCCTTTGCTCCATATGGATCTTATTGGAAATTCTTGAAGAAGATAGTTATGTCACAACTCCTAAATGGTGCAACACTTGACTTGTTGCTTCAAGTTAGGCAAGACGAGATTAATCGTTTCATGAAATCACTCTTTCAAAATGCCAAAACTGGGAAAGCATTTAATCTTGATGCGGAGCTGGTGAAGATGTCAAACAATGTGATATCAAGAATGCTTTTTAGTGAAAGGTGTTCAGAGAATGAACATGAGGCTGAGGAAATAAAGAAATTGATTATTGAAATAGCCGAGATTATGGGTAAATTTAACCTCTCGGACTACATCTGGATCTTTAAGAATCTAGATTTGCAGGGGTTTGGAAAAAGGTTGAAAGATATTCGTAGAAGATTTGATGAATTGGTCGATCGGATTATTAAAGACCATGAAGAATCAAGAAAGCAAGAGTCTGGAAAAGTAAAGGACCTACTTAACATTTTACTTGATGTGGCTGAAGATGAAACCATGGAGATAAAGTTGACCAGAGAGAACATTAAAGCCTTCATTCTGGTAACATTAGACAATCATATCTCAAATATGAGTTCGTGTTTATGTTAGAATACTAACATATGTATATGTCATTTCAGGATATACTTGCTGCCGCAACAGACACTTCCGCAATCACAATAGAATGGGCATTAGCAGAACTCATCAACCATCCGAACATAAAGAAAAAGGCAGTAGAAGAAACGGAGCAAGTGATTGGAAAGAAACGACATTTACAAGAATCAGACATACCAAACCTTCCTTACCTCCAAGCAATTGTTAAGAAAACACTTAGACTCCAAGCAATTGTTAAGGAACTAGTTAGTTATTTAAATCACTATTAAAATAATACGATTTTTCCTCACATCACGTGTTTGCTCTTTGTCCATTTGTATAGATCAAGAAGTGTTTGTTATTGAGCTTGGAAATGAAGTTACTATCTTTTTGAAAATGATTAAAAAGATGTTTTCTAAAAGCAAAAAAAGTCAGGTTTTTAAATAGTTTTTGACTTTTTGAACATAAAATTACCGATCTACTCCTACTTTCAAAGTCAGTATGTTAAAAAAATGTTTGGCATTGTTATAAGAGTATCTTTTTTTGATCATTTTACGTGAATAAGCTAAGCCACACACTTTTTAAAAACAACTTATTAACTTATTAGCTTTTTCCGACACAAAAGTTAATCCAAACATTTAAAAAAAACTCATTTTGGAAAAATCATATTTTGTCAAAAATAAAAAAGCTAAAAAAAAACTACTTTTGAGGTTAAAGGTTAAATAAGCAAAATCGCAAACACCCTCTAAATAGTATAAGGGTGAAAACCATAAAATAAATATCAAATTGGTCCTACTTATTTGTGTCGTTTGGTCAGTATTAGTCTGTCATGGTATTGGTACGTTAAAAACATTTGGTATAGTTTACGATGTTATAAAAGTTAATCACAACCGTGTTTTTTAACTAATGCAAGCTATTAAAGAAAAAAAAATTACTAATTTATATATTTTACTATTCATGAAAGAAACCAATTAATGTCTTACATGTATGAATAACATCTCAATTTTTAAAGTAGTTAGTTACAACTTAATTCAATTTTAACTTTGATTTAATGCTATTATATGTCTCTTCATATACATAATATTAATTTTAACTCATTTTTATGTTTGATTTTGCATTATTTCATTCTATAATTAGTATTTGACATATTTTATTTTTAAATTATTATGTTTCTTAAATCCCGAATAACCATTGCGATGCATTTATTTATATTTACATTTCAGTACAGGTTTTGTGCGATACCGATCACGGTCAATATAATATATTTTATTTAACTTTTTTCACAGGTAATGTTACTCACTCCGAATGAGAAGAAGAAGAACAACAAGTGATTTGCTGTTCGCCATGGTGGTTAATGTTCATGGGAGCCAATTGAAAGGCGATTACTCGAAGCTATCCGGTATTATTATTCCTCCACTCAACTCAGAGCCTGGTCTCTGCCCTTACTCTCCTCTCGATTTCAATCCTCTCGATCTTGTTTGGCTTGACACCACCAAAGTAATATTATTATTCATTTTTCATTATTATTTGTTACCACATACCTTAGTTATTCATTTTCTGTTGGATGATATACAGGAGCACGAGACAACTCATTCTTCGTGATCGAACCAGACAACTCCATACTACATATACGCGTACTACACATATAATAATAATAATATTACTACTACATATATGCAGTATACACTGCATATTTTTATGTAATAATATATACAACATATGTGTAGTATGATGTACCGCATATATATAGTATGAACTTCTCTAGTTCTCTCACAAAGAATGACTTCTCTCGTGATTTTGTGCCTAGGGACCGTAATGGTAACACTTGGTTTGATTTATTAATTATTGTAAAATTGAATGAATCCTTGTGGTCTCTACACATTTTGTACTTTAGATATTGTATCGTTTTAAATGAGGATCTATATTTATTGGATAATGTCGGTGGATGATGGAAGAAGGCTACAATCTACCATGCAGTGTCTTTCTGCAATGAATTGCTGGCTTAAGTGCATGATGTTGGATCCTTACAACCAGACCAATGCAAGTCCCGACCCGATAGCGGTCTTTCTGCTATCACGGAGCTTGATCCAGGGTATATAACAGGTAAAGGATTTTCATTTCTCGTTTTCACATGTTTCTGTAATGCATATCAACATATTAAATTTGCTTCTTTTGATAATAAATTGTTTAATTTCAGGCCCGCTTTCATCAGTGTGGAAAGAATGGATTAAATGGTGCATTGAATTTGGGATTGAGGCAAATGCTATACTTGCTGTTCCATATGATTGGAGACTGTCGCCGTCAAAGCTTGAGGAGCGGGATTTATACTTTCACAAGCTAAAGTTTGTACATAGTTTGAATATTTGCACCATTTAATCTCAAATAATAAAAAACAAAGGTGTCTTTTTTATTTGCAGGCTTACGTTTGAAATAGCTCTTAAACATCGTGGTGGCCCGTCTATTGTATTTGCACACTCGCTTGGTAACAATGTTTTTCGGTACTTTTTAGAGTGGTTGAAGCTAGAAATTTCCCCAAAAAGATATATCCAGTGGCTAGATGATCATATTCATGCCTACTTTGCTGTTGGTACGGTTGACTTCTTTTGGTTAAGGCACATATAACTCGGTTTTTATTTTGATTTTTTAATGCAACTCGGTTTTCAGGAGCTCCACTTCTTGGTTCGGTTCATACTGTAGAAGCAACACTCTCTGGATCCACTTTTGGTCTTCCTATACCCGAGGTTCATTCTTGTCTTTTTTATAGCAATTTTGACCTGTATGGACTATGCGGGTCGAAAATTAAGTTATCATTTTAACTTTGTCTGTAATTTGGTGAGATACAGGGGACAGCTCGATTGATGTTCAATTCATTCAGATCTTCACTATGGATGTCACCTTTTTCAGAGCATTGCACGAGTGAAAACGTGTACTCAAAGCATTTTTCTGGTGGGCGAAGAAAAAAACATAGTGTATATCAGTGTGATGATCTTGAATATCGGATAAACTATTCTGGATTTCCAACTGATATAATCAATATTGAGATCCCATCTGTTGTAGGTATGAAATGAGTCTGATTAATGTTTTTATAAATTTTCTTGATGTTGATTGTTGACTATATTAATGGTTTTTAATATTGTAGCAGCGGCTTATCCATCCTTTGGAGATGAAATGCAGGCCAACTTATCTAACATGGAATGTGGGGTCCCCACTCAGTTATCCTTTTCTGCTCGTGAAATAGCAGACGGGACATTTTTTAAAGCGATTGAGGATTATGATCCAGAAAGCAAAAGGCTTCTTTACCAACTAGACAAGTGAGTAACGAATAATTGTTTGTATGATTGTCATTTGTTTATAACATATTTACACAACGAATTGAAATGAACCTCTTTATTATAATTATTCAGGTTATATCATAGTGATCCAGTTATAAACCCTTTGACACCTTGGGAGAGACCACCTTTGAAGAACATTTTTTGTATATATGGAGTAGATTCAAGAACTGAGGTACTGATTAATATGCTAAATCTTAATTTCAATTCAATAAACCACAGAATATTATATACTTGTTTTAAATAGGTTGGTTACTATTTCGCGCCAAGCGGCAAGCCTTATCCTGACAACTGGATTATGACTGATGTTGTTTATGAGTTTGAAGGATCTTTATATACCAGGTAGCAAATACTCTTTTACCATGTTCAGGATCATTTTTATTATAATAATAGCAGCCGACAAATTAATAAAGTTTATAGAAAATAAACGGGTGAGACAACAGCTCAAATGTTACTTCCTTTTTTTAACATAGGTCTGGGAATTTGATTGAAGGAAACCCTGTGGCTGCAAGTGGTGATGAGACGGTAAGCTAAGATACTTAGATGGATACACTATATAACTTTATTCTTATAGCCCTAGTTATTGAAAACTTACTTATCATATTAGCTTGAAATTAACAAACATAATGTTGCTTACAGGTACAATATAATTCTCTTTCTTATTGCAAAAATTGGCTGGGACCAAAAGTTAACATAACAAGAACTCCTCAGGTAATATGCAGTATTTATAATATTAACTTTATTGTAAAACTACCAAATAATCAAAAAAAAGTATATCTTCAGTTAAGAAGTTATTATGTTATTGTTTCAGTCAGAGCATGAAGGTCAAGACGTGCAAGTACATTCAGATGTAGAACACCAGCTCGGGGAAGACATAATCCCCAACATGACAAGATCTCCTCGTGTTAAATACATAACTTATTATGAAGATTCTGAAAGCCTTCCAGGACAAAGGACAGCTGTTTGGGAACTCGATAAAGGTATATAATTAGTCACCAGATATTTATTAAAATATATGGAAATATTTTAATTGACTGTAAAACACGTGTGGCAGCAAATCATAGGAACATTGTGAGATCTCCTATTCTAATGCGGGAGTTATGGCTTGAGATGTGGCATGATATTCATCCTGATAAGAAATCAAAATTTGTTACTAAACGTCGGTATTCCTTCTTTGTTTATCTTTGTTTAGCATTAAAGTCAAAGCAGACTTTTCAAAAGTTGACTTGTGAATTTAACAGGTAAGCGTGGACCTTTGAGGGATGAAGATTGTTATTGGGATTATGGGAAAGCTCGTTGTGCATGGCCTGAGTATTGTGAATATAGGTAAATCCGGTCCTTAAGACAATGATTTATGTATATACGTATGTGTGTAATGACAAGTTTATGTATGTAAAATGGTGCAGATATGTTTTTGGAGATGTTCACTTGGGTCAAAGTTGCAGGGTCAGAAGCTCTTCAGCTGATCTCCTTCTGAGCTATGTATAAAAACTTTGATGCAGCGTTAACACCAACAGGAAATGTGATGATGATCCGGTTTTGATTAATGATGGTGGGATAATACCATTGATGTGTCATGATGAACTACACACCATACATACAGGAGATTGGTGACCATCCAGGAGAAGACCTTCTTTTAAATGTATGATGTGTCATTCATCATGTTTGTCTTGAGTCAGAATTTTGTTTATGTGAAAAAAGTTAATTATTTAGTCATTTTTATGACATGCTGTGGAAAGTTGGTAGTTTGTATACTTTGGGATCATTGATTTACACTTCTGATATTTGTTACTCAGATATGATTAGTACACAACAAACTCATTTACTTATATGCTTTATATACCTGTACCGTATGTTGTATACTGCAAGTACATGTGTTATGTACGTGCTAATCTGGTTACCATGATGGTATTTTTTTTGGGCAACTCTATGATTAGAGGTGCACACAAAATGTGGTTGGGAACCAGCCCTGGTTTTGAACCCGAACTGGACCTGAGTTGGAAAGCAGAAACTGTTTGGATTCGAACCAAACTGCAGGGTTGAAATCGATATGCAAGACTGTAACTCTATACTTACAAACCAGTTAAACCCGAAATAAACCGGTTAAAAGCCAGTTTCAAACTTGTCAGAGCAAACTGGTCAAGCTTGATACAACCCATTAACTTTAGAGTAGCACAGTCAGTTTAAAAAGCCCATTCTTTCAGCCTAATTATTGCAAAGTTGTCCTAATGTTTGTTTAAATAGCTTTATAAGGTGTTGCCCAAAACCATGTCATACGAATAATACGATAGAACATGAAAGTCTTTGTTTCGGGGTCGTTTTAAAAAACTTACTAGGACATGCTTAATACAAACTTTGTTGCGGTAAATAATGAACCATTTTGTAAAGAAACAACCTTTTTCAAACGATAAAATCCACAAAGTACAACTTACATTGAACAAAGTACAAATAGATATAGCAGTCTTGTTTCGACTGAGCATAAAAACTAGTAACTCAAACAAACATCTTTCGATTTACTAGAAAAAAAATAACCGTAAAAACTGAGAGTGGAAATCATTTTTGGACTTGAAGAATCAAATATCAACTTTTTTTCTTGATCTCAAAAGAATAATCAAGCTCCAAATGACATCTCTTATCATCATCTTCGAACTGCATTACCAAACACGATTAGAATGTTGAGGATAATCTGTTCTAGCATCATTAACATGACAGGCAAATAAAAACAGGACCCACGAAAACAAAACTTACCCTCAGTTTTGCTGTGTATAATCCTCTTGCAAGAATGCCACTTGGCGTGGTCTCTTCATCCAAGGTTTCAACGTATGCATCCTTTTGGGGAGCAAATGTACCCAACATATTTTTGATTCGATCCACTGTCATCAAAGCAGCAAAATAACATTAAAATTATTAAATAATTCATACATTGTAGCATGGTTTGACTTTTAAAGTCAAAAGTGGATATTTTCATGAGAATATGATAAACATATACAACTTTATTGAAAATACAAGCATGAATAAAAACTGTTAACTCATAACAAAACTCATTCTCATGTTTTTTATCGGTAAAAGTATTGATTTTTACCTCAAAAGTGAGTCACGGAAGTTATGAAGGAAGAATCTTGTAACTATTTATGGATTAACACAAGAAAAGTTTACCATTTGTTGTTGAATGAAATGATATAGACATAAAGTGAGTGATATTATACACAGGGTTTGTATCATTTAAGAACTCTACAAAAGTTAAGAACTCTTAGGAACCCTTAATAAACAAACAATTTTTTAATTTTTTTAATATATTAACATTATTTAAGAGTAGTTTTATCATATTTTATATAAAAAATTTTGATTACATATATTAATTACAAGTTTACATATATGTAAAATTTATGTACTAATAAATTTACATAGGTGTCAAACAAAACATAGATATGTATAAAAACTAATTTTCAAAATTGTAATCGTAGATATAGATATAAAAAATGATAAAACTACTCTCAAAGAACATTAACATACAAAATTTTTTATAAAAAAAGTTAGTTTTCAAGGGTTCCTTCAAGTTCTTAAATATTTTAAGAGTTCTGTAATGATACTCATCCATTATACATATATGCAAGATGTATATATCAAAATATTACCTTGGATTCCTCCTTTCCACACAGTATTGGTGCACGTGAGACCAGAAACAATGTTGTGGAGAACATTGAATGTTAGCTTAAACCTATACTGAACTCCTTCCTTGAGTGTAAAGAGGGGACACCCACTTTGACTTTCTTTGACCGGTAACGGAACAGTGATCTCCCCAACATCTTTTGATATCACTCCTATTGAGAGGAATTTAACTTCCGGGTCCTTTTCCCCTAATAAGAAAATCATCAAGGAAGCATATAATTCAATATTCCAAAATGGAATCCAAGTCATTATAGTCAAATACATACAACTTTTCAACACGGCAAATGATTATAATAACAATGTGATAAAACTAACCATTCAAATCACTTTCAACACAACCAAGCAGCTTCTCTTTCCACCTCCTCAAACTTTCATCATCCTGTAAAACCAAAAACGTTACTGATCATTCTTGATTATCGTCAGCAAGATTCTTGTAAAGTGAAACAAGAATTTAACTAAAAAACCGAAAATGCAAGAATCATGGAGAAAATTTGAATTCATCTACTTCCAAATTCGGATCTTGACATAACTAAGCACAAAATCATATACAATTTTGGCCCCAAATGACCAAATGCAAAGCACTCGATAAATTCTCAAATTTCAAATTAACAATACAGAGACCCTAAACAAAAGGATTGTACAAATTGCACAGATGCACTCAATAATACTTGAAAATGCACAAGCTACAAACAACAATCCTAAAACAGAGCAAGATCTCAACTTTTTCACTTCTAAATCTTATCATAGTAAAGCAAAGTAGCATAAGTTAACTGAAATACCCATTTTGCCCCAAACCACAAAACCCCTCATTTTACAAACCCTAGATCGAAACAGTGCAAACCATATGTTAAGCACATATAAACATCACATATGAAATAAGTAAGCCCTAGAAGCATACAAAGTTACAAACCCTAAATCAAAACAGATCAAAGCAACACTAAATAAGAGCAAAATGAAAAAAATAATAAATTTAATAACTTTTTTAAAATAATAATAAATAAAGTAAAAATAAAACCTTATCCTTGTCAATCTGCCCCTTGAGAGGAAGAAGAGGACCAGGAACAAATTTAGAGAAACCCTCTTCATCTTCAACATCATCATCATCAAGAACCCTAATCTTTGATAAGTTTTCTGCAACTTCTTCTTCTTCTTCTTCTGTTTGTTTGTTCTTCAAATCTTTGTCAGGAAATGATGAAGACCCAGATGATGTTCCTGCTTCTGCTCCCTTACCACCTTCCATTTCCAAAACACATTACTATTGTATTCTGAGAATAATAAAAATAATAATATCACACAATAATAAATATATTAATTTTGATTTGATTTGATTTGATTTGATTTTCAGAAATCAAAAAATTAAAAAGCCCTCTTTTTTTCTCTTTGTTTCCTTTTTGGGTTTTTGATATAGATGATATAGACACTGGTAACAGTAGTCAGTATCATATATTTATTTGTTTGAATGTTTTTTCTTTTTGCCTTAAAATATGTGCGGTCGTTTACTTTTAAAATAATAAAATGTGAATTCAAGAAACATAATGAAATGATCCATTTCTATGTTTTCACTTTTATATTATCTAAAAAAGGAAAATTGGATTTTAATAATCCCAACTTAACGCAGTTGGTTGATAATAAACTTAACTTTGAAAATAGCTATTACTGGTCTCAACTTTCACACTATTTGTTTTCATTGGACCTTCGTTAAAATAATTTAACGACGTTAAGTTTTTTTCCAAATTTCAAATTGTTTTTTTAGAGCTTTTGATCGGAATGAGAATGCAAACCGACTGATGTAAAACTTAACTTGAATGACGCTTCAAACGGCTTGATTTTTGTTAATTAAAAGTTTAAACATCGGAATTGATGCATTCTTTAGTCGTTTGGACCACCGTTTGGACGTAAGTTTTACATCAATTGACTCGTATCTTCATTCCGATCAAAAGCCTTAAATATCAGTTTGAAATTTGGAAAAAACTTAACGCCGTTAAGTTTTTTTTAACGGAAGTCCAATGAAAACAAATAAGATATGATGCGTGCGTGCTAGTGGTATAAAATATGAAAGGATGGAATGATTTGCTTTTGCACAGGATCGTGTTTTAAATTTATAAAAGTGATTTCTACAAAGACTAAACACACACAAAATAGGCAAGTGTACCTATCGTATATGTAGAATAGTAATGGTAAGAACCAAGTATCGATCCGTGGACACACAGGTTTCTAATAATAAATCGTTGTTTTACTTTAATCGGAGGTTTTAATCATTTTGGGGTTGATTTTTAAACTTTTTATAAAATATAAATACTTATATATATATATATTATACAGGTGACCGAGACAAGAGATTCTAAACGAGTTGTTCAATTATGCGAAGGTTACCATCTAAGATCAAGAATCCACTCCATTTTTAGCGTTGATAATTAATATGTAAACATGTGATAGACTTGCCGTAGCAATATATGATAGATGGCTCCTTAAACCTTAAGTGAGCATCTTCGGCACTAAGGAGATGGTATGCGCATTTTAAAGTCCACCCTTTCCTAATGTCATACCATCTCAATGATGTCGATTTGAGTTGACAAGTAGTTTCGTAAAGTAGAAAGATTAGGATTGACTTCGATTTCTCAAATACCAATTCTAACAACTTCGGGTGGTTGTAGTTCATCACACAACCTCCCCTTGGTTGATTTATGTAGGTTATAATTACACATTCCGTTAACATATGGTTTATTTAACTAATTTGATATCCTAAGCAAAGCCATTTTCGGATTACCGGGGTTTAGAAAAATACACCATAACTTATATCTCATCATTTCTAAGTACAATATAAGGATCCATGTTTCGATAATGTATCAAAGTATTTCTATCTTTCAAGAACATGAATCGATCATGAACGATTGCCAATGATATTGACAACCACCAACTTTGATTTAGTGATTTAAGATGGTGAAACATTTCTCATCAAAAGATAATTGTAATATAACCATGTACTTTACTAAACTGCATCACATGTCTTGATTAATTATCAAGTAAAACAAAGTTTCTTCATAGATTTTAGATGGTAAAAGGAGTTTAGCTCATAATGAGCATAATGATGAACATTAAGATGATTGATAACAACAAATACATGATTAAACTTAGAACAATCTAACCAAGTGTAGATGAATCCTTCTTCTTAATGATGGTAATGATGGTTGATGATGATGATTAGTGGTGATGACCTCCATGCCTTCAAACTCTTCACTAGATCTTCAAAGTGAGTGTTAGTGTGTGTTTTTATAAGTGAAAACCGGAGAGAACTTTTTTCAAGGCACACTTGATGAATGCAACATGAACCACTATTTATAGGCAATCTGGACGATGAGGCACGGCCCCGTGCATGATGAGCACGGCCCCGTGTATTTTTATGACATGTGCCAGATTTGTTTTGTCTTTTGTGTGAGGTGGCAACGGCCCCGTGGTTAGCAGGCACGGCCCCGTGTTATTTAGTGACATGTGCTCAATTCTTCTTTGTCTTTTCTGCATTCCCGTCCACGACCCCGTGCTTTTGCTTGCAGATTTTGTCTTTTCTTGTTTCAGAAGCATGGGGGCGTGTTTCTTGAGGCATGGGGGCGTGTTTCTTTGTTTTCTTGTGTTTTCTTATGTTTTTCTTCATCTTTTTGCTTGTTTCTTCGTTTGAGGCTTGGTTTCACCTGAAATTATGTTTTATTATGATAAGTAGTCTTTTATGCTATGTTATTAGATAGAAATTGCAGTTTTTAGAGATTATTTGATGCCGCAAAGATGTATATTTTTATGTACATCAAGATGAAAGTTGGGACCAGTGACAGCTATTTTCAAAGTTGAGATTATTATCGACCAACTGCATTAAGTTGGGATTATTATAATCCATTTCGCCTCTAAAAACAATAGTTTGGTTCATACACCCTCTCTCTCTTTAGAGAGGGTGTATATAATAGATAAAATGTGTGTTAAAGGGTGTATGAATATAAAAAAACAAAAAAAAGTGTGTGAATAATCATTGCTTTGGTTAAATCATAAGAATAAAATGACAAGTTCTTAAATCTTAATGGGATTACATTTTTTTTTGAACGATTAACTAAGTAACGCCGGGTACTCCGTACGCGGCCCCCATTGGCTAAAGGTAGCCCGAGCCGGCCACTAGTCCGGACGGACGGAGCCCCTAGCGGTCCACCTATTGAGGGATTCACCGGATAAAACCCAACCCTCACGCCCGCCAAATGGCACGACAACGAGGAGCCAGTAAAACTGGGTGAGATCAGGACTCAAACCCTGGCAAGCCAGGGTCATCCCTCATATCTCCCATATAAATTGGTGATAGTGAAGTTTGAACCCTCTACCTCTCACTTATAAAGTGAGTGCTCTACCATTGAGCCACAACCAATTTATTTAATGGGATTACATTATAAGAATAGAATGAAATGAAATAATCATAATATTTTTATAAAAAAATTTATAGTTATATTAGACAGAATTACAGAAATTGTCCTTTATGTTTACACCAAATTTCAGTGGTTGTCATTTATCTTTAAAAGTAACATAAATTGTACTTTACGTTTCCAAATGTTGCACCGTTTGTCCTTTAGCCCTAACCCAGTTAGTTTTTATCGTTAAGTCTAGTCATGTGCCTTGCACATGAGGGTAAATTGGTCATTTTACCCGCTTACTAAAAAAACATTTCAAAAAAAATAAAAGAACACATTCTCTTCTTCATACACCACCATCTTCTCCGGCGAACCACCACCACCATCTTCTCCGGCGAACCACCACCACCATCTTCTCCGGCGAACCACCACAGCCACCAACCAACCCACAGCTCTCCGCCGTCCGTACGCAACCCTCAAATCCAATAAAAATCAAATCTAAATAAAAAATCATAAGGTTTCACCATATCCATAACAATCAAGGATTTAACCACCACCATTGATGTGCTAAAAGTAGTCAAATAATTATTAACTAAAAATAAGCTAATCTAGACACTAAGTAATAATTCTAGACTCTTAAACTTAACTTAAACTACTAACCGGCAAGTGTACCGGTCGACTCTAGTACAGCTAAGTAAGTACGGATATCGAACCCACGAGACTCTATAAATTACGTATACTAGCTAATTAGACTCAACTACAAGACGTGACTATTTAATAATAATGTTTGAAGTGGGGGTTTTAAACTAATTATTAATTAACTAAACCTAACCCTAATTAAATAAAATATAATAAACTATTAAAACACTTAGATTAAATCAGATGATGAAAATAACTACCTAGCATCATATAGTCTAAATCAAACAAAGCAAATAAAACTGAAAACATGGTGAAATAATGATAAACGAAAGATTAAAGGTGATAAAACCCGTAGTCTTCGATCTTGAACGTAAAGCTCTTCACCGGCTGTTCTCGTGCCTTCAAAATCACCAACAAACTCGTAAAATAGCTCCAAGAACTCTCCAAATCGTCTGGTGGCTTCAGGTTATGTCAGGTTTTAAGTTAAAGGTGTTTAAAAAGCGAAAACAAGGCCCGACATTAAGCGAAAATGAAATTAATTAAGCCCAGTATTGCCTAGGCGCTGCGCTAAGGGCATTTGGCCTTCCCCCTTCGCGCGGCGCGGTGTGCTTCTTTATGGGGGCCGGTCAGACCGGCCCGGTCTGACCGGTTTTCTGTTCTGGTTCTTCCTGACGCTTTTCGGATCTCCGTTTTGGCTCGTTTTAGCTCGTTTTTCGCCCTTTTTAATCACGATCAAATCCCGGAACCTACGAAACATAAAAATGTTAGTAGTATACAAATCTCGACTAAAAACGAACAAAAACTATTAAAATATTAATTAAAAATGAACAAGGGAAACATATATATTTAGCATTATTTCGAATATCCCCACACTTATTCTTTTTTCGTCCCTGAAAAAGTTTGATGCAGTTGGATTAGAATCGGAAAATTAAAGTCTAACAAACATATAGGTTAATTTTTAAAGCTCAGAAGAACGCAAAAACCGTGATCACCGATATTGTTGTCCACTTAAACCCATGCCTTAATCTTTACTGGGACAAATATGATCCGACAATTTTTTACTCAGCGGTTTACACAATTAAGACCCGCTTATTTTCAGCTTTTACCGGACCAGACCACCCCAACTTGACTTAAACCTCAAAATTAGCAGATTTAAAACTTTTGTTGCTCTATTTTTTTTTTCATGAATAGCTAAGACGATCAAGGTATTGTTCCTCCATTGATCAAGAATTTCGATTTTTGGCAAGTCTCACGATCATCCAATAAGAAGGTATTGTTTATCCACCTAAGCTTAAGCATCAAAGTCTACCAAGCAGCCATTAGATACGATTAAAGTTCAATTACTTTATAGTTAGTGTTCCCCACAACATGACATACCCCCGTTATCAAGCAACACCCCAAACCCATCACCATAGGTGAGCATGCAAAATTTCATCTGTAGGGCTTACATGTAGCGTGTCCCTTGTGGTCCGTTTCTTAATGGTAATGAGACGCGGGCAAGGGGACCCCACGTGGCTAACAACGTGGATGATCAAGTCTGTAGTGAATTTTGTACTTTTGTACTCTTGTGATCATGTTTATAGACTTATAAGGGTTTGCTCTTTTTGGCTTTATTTAAATATTCACAACCCCACTTAGGAATTGTGAATACCCAGATGAATAGTCGGCATACAGACCCATGTCTCCGGACCCGAAGCATCCCATCAATACAGGATTTAAGGTTATAAAACCATACGCCGATGAGGTGTAAAACACTAAACTAGCAGTTTTAAGTTTATATCACAGGCTACACGACATACTCTAACGTTAAACCTACCTAAGCATCATATTATAACATATTCAGATTTTTAAAATTTATGATATTTCCACTTTTCATACCAAATATTGAGGCTTGAGTATGGCCCGACCTTTCATTACTTATTTTCCACGGACAAAACGCTTTACCCACAAAAGATTTCCGTTTTAACCATTTTATCAAATTTCCCTTTCATTTTCAAGGCTGAGCCTACCGACACATCCCAAGTTAAGCGCGTTTTCTTTTATTTATCTCATATTATTAGTAGTTTGAAAAACCAATTTCCCGATAAATATCATCATCTCACACTTTAACGCAAAAAACTATATTCAAGAGACATTTTTAAAACATTTTTCAATTTTTTAATTTTATTTTTCAAACAAAAACTTAATTTAAACTACGACTCAAATATCCTATCCCCACACTTAAATTTTGCATTTTCCTCAATGCAAGGATTAGGACGACATAAAATAAAAATAAAAAATAAAAATAAAGTCGGACTACAAAACATTAAAAACCTAAAAATAAAAACAAAAATAATATAAAAAGTTAATAAGCTAGATAATG
Source organism: Bidens hawaiensis (assembly GCF_021521415.1). Taxonomy (NCBI): domain Eukaryota; kingdom Viridiplantae; phylum Streptophyta; class Magnoliopsida; order Asterales; family Asteraceae; genus Bidens; species Bidens hawaiensis. The sequence goes on from NW_027504858.1 coordinate 351,982, forward strand.
GAAAAGACTTAGCTAGTAATATGCGAATGAAACATGATGCCAAAGTATTATTCCATGAATGCCCTCCAACTACGAACGTGCTCAGCAAATGGTAACTCCTCTCACACACGAACGTAAGCGGCAAAACAAAACAAACCTAACTATAAATGTATCTTATCATAATGATAGATATTATGCAATTAAAGTACGTCAACCCACAAATAAAACATGAATAATTAGTAGCAAATAAATAAATATAAAGTATACGGCTCCACTGCTACTCCATCCCCACACTTGTCTTTTTCAATATACTCTTCCTTGGGGATCGTCTTTCTAGCTCAATCTTTTTTCAAACTAGCTAAACTTAAAAACACAAAAACAAAGACGAACTACAAAAAACTACGTTAGTGACTCGATAAAATATACAAACTCCGCGAAACCTCCCCACACTTGAACTTAATCAGGAGGTTTCTCCTTAATGTGGACCCTATCTAGCCCGTTTAGTTCCACCCGGAATTTATCAAACAGTAATATATCAATTATGGACCCGCAAAATATTAAATTAGAATTAAAAATCAGTAACGGGTCAGACCACCTATATTTAAACTTACCTGTAAGTATCGAGAAGACAGGTCGTGCTTGACATTTAATGGCTTTTTTACTCCCGTAGAACATCTCCTAAAATATACACAACTTCTGTTTTCAGGTAATTTCTCATCCTAGACCTTCTCCCGTGGTTTTAATTCCCGAGAACCATTCAAAACACAATCCACGGGTCGGCAATAGTGTTCTTCCTCTAACACCACATCCTCATCTACATTGTCCTCTACAAGCAGGGCCTCGAAAAACGCAACATACGCATTAACGTCCAATGTACCCCCCTCGTCATACTCTGACAATCCATCCAACTCCAGATCAAGGAATTCATATTCCTCACTCAATTCATTCACAACCTCTTCCTCAACGCCAAAAATCGACTCAAGTGAATCCATCCATCCAACTCCAGATCAAGGAATTCATATTCCTCACTCAATTCATTCACAACCTCTTCCTCAACGCCAAAAATCGACTCAAGTGAATCCCCCAAATCCACGTCAAACTCTATCTCTTCTTTCTTCACTAAAGACCTCTGATAAGCAACCCACTCTTCATCATTTATTTCATAATCAGAGTCACTGTAACAATCTGCAAAATCAACAACGCATACCTGTGTGGCCTGAGGTGGGACTTTATCAGCCACTCGTGTCTCCGTATCTAGAATGTTCTCCTCTGAATCATCTATATACTCCATGATTGGCTCTTTCCCTTCTTCTGAAAACATCGGGAACAACTCGCCCAACCAATTCATGTATCCCAAATAGTTGCCTTCCGCATCATAATTATAACTAGGTATCGGTTGTTCCTCCAGCTGCACACCCTCCTCTTCGGTTTCTCGAATAAGTTCGCTATCTGACTCGTACACGCATTGGGAGATCTGCTTTGACCCTTCTTCCACCTTTGTTAGTATTCCAGAGATTTCTTTAAATGCATCTTGGAGACCTGCAAAAACAGATAGTTGATGTCACACCCTCAAAATCCACCAACGGAGTTTTACCGTCAGAGGGTGTGAACTAACAAGATCGGATTCATTAGTTATAATCAAACCATAAAACAAAGTTTTCAAACCATGAAGACGTTTACGAGTAATAAAATGCGAAAAGCGTAAAACCATAGAAACCAATGTTGCGTCACGCAGGACGACTTAAAACCTAATGATAACAGTTTAAAATAAGTTTGCATAATTAAAAGCGTTTCAAGCAATGCATGATCCTAAACCGCGCGCCCGCCTCGGCTACCTGAGAATAACATACTAAAAGTGTCAACACGGGGTTGGTGAGTTCACAAGTTTATATAAAATAAAGCGTTTAGCGTTTTGCGTTCAGCGTTTGCGTTCAGCGTTTTGCGTTCAGCGTTTACCAGATAGTGTTAAATCAATTATATATCGATAGGTAGCTAGCCTATACAACAAGTATTACTAAGTGTTCGACACCGAAGCTGACTGTTTATCAAGTGCCTTGTCACCAGGTCATCCAGACCATGGTATGTGTTAGCCAAAATTACACCCGCTCGACCTCCAGTCGAGTTTAGCGTTGGGTGGGGTTTGTCAAACCCAGTAGTACTACTCAACAGTGACTCGCTATTCCAAATATTAACCGGTTCGATGTGTAGGACTTCAAATATTTCGTTTGCCACTTAGCCTTTACAAATGATATATAATTTACTAACAAAATCTTAAATGCGTTTATCGGAGTATGTTATCTCCCCCAAGTGAAAAGCGTTTAAAACAGTTTAAAGGGGTAAGTGAAACTCACTGTTTGCGAAGAATTCCCAAAATAAATCACCAAAGAATGCGCGTCACAGAAAAACTCTCTCTAGCGTTCTAAAACAACAAAGAGATTTTTCTAAGTGTCGGAACTATTATCGAGTCTCTAGACTCGGCACATAATACCTATGCACACAATATGTTTCGTGTTTCGTTTGTGAATCGTTTGTGACTTAACAAGTACAATTGTGATACAACACATGTGTGAACAATTATTTACGTGTCACGTATTAATAATGTACATCACTAGCAACTATTCCCCGCAGGGGCAATTTGGTCAAAACACCACAATTATATAGTAAGTATTCCCCGCAGGGGCAATTTGGTCAAAACATAACAATTAACTAGCAATTATCATGTTTCATGCATTTTCACAAAATTCAGCAGCTAGTTTCACCGAGACAGAAATTATACTTGAAAGATTGTACTATTCCACCGATCATAGCATCTCAATTAATTTACCAGAAATCATCACAAAAGCATGCATGTATTAGGTTTCCAGAACATATTTTATTTTAATTTTATTCCACATAGGTTTCTCACAATGATCAAAACATTACAGCAAACTCATAACAGTCAAATTCATGCAAACAGAATGTTATTTGAAATTCCCGTTAAATGAAAAATCCAACAAATGCAAGACCACTTGGGTTAGGTTCCTAACTCAACAAGTCAACTTCCAGAAGTAGAACCAACTCAATTGGTCTCGTGGTTCATGAGATATAACATTTACAAAACAACCTAACAGCAGGTCTAACAACTCAGATTTGCACAACGTTTTTGTAAAATCATAATTGTTAACCTTTACACGTCCAAAAATTGCAAATTTATATTCTTTAGAAACTAGACTCAACCTAGTTTACTGTAGTATCAATTATCTCAATCAATTTTCACATTTACACCCCGATACAGTCAATTGAACATCAACAACACAATCTGTCCAGAAACTGTTTGTATCCAAACTCAACATATTAACCATCTATAGACCATAATCCGTTCATATGACATTCTAGACACCATAATCATTATCCATGCACATCAATTACACATTACATATATGATTAGGGTCTTACTTGAACTCAAAATCAAAGACACAACGATTAACATGTAATAACACCAATTCTAGTTATCATATCACAATCAATACATCATCAAATCAAAATAAAACCTATGAACACATATACACATGAAAATCGGACCTAGGGTTTATAATTAACCCATTCAAAATCAAGATTAAGCATAAAGGATGCATAGAATAGTTGTTTATACCTTCCTAGCACCTTAATCTCCAATAAACTTGAACGATTCTTGTATGTATGTGTGTGTGTGATTGACGGCAGCCAAGAACAAGGGAGAAGGGGGGCTGGCCGATCGGTTTTGAGAGAGAAAGAGAGGCTAGGGTTTTTGCTTAATGTTATTTAATAACAATCATGTTACATCTAGGTCCCTCCACTTTCAAATGTTATTTTTCTAGCTTAAATAATTAGTTCTAGCACATTGAGTTAACGTTTATAACAATGTTATCACATAACACATAAGTCTAACACATAATTATCACATAATTATTGTTTTGACGTTTTTCGTTTATTCACCAATAGTTTGCGTCAACTCGTTTGCGTTTCGGTGCAATTCCCGAAAGACTACACATGTAGTAAGTGTTAAGCGTCATTTAAATCCTAGTTTAAATGTAATGAGGTGTGCGTTATAGATTCAGTGATCTAAAGTTTGAATTGACGGAGTTGAGTTAACGGAGTTAACCTGAAATTGACGATTGTCACATCATTCCCATGTTAAAGAATTTTCTTCCCGAAAATTTGAGTCAAGTCATGCTGAGTGTCTAAAAAAGTAAGAAAAATTTTCAGTTTGTCATATCATCCCCTAGTAGAAAGAAATTTCGTCCCGAAATTTAATTCATACCTCCGGTGATTTCTGACGGTTTGTCGGGTTTCGCGGTTTTCTGTGTTTGGTCAGCCCTTCAAAAAGGTGAGGATACTTTTTCATCATTTGATCCTCGCGTTCCCACGTGAACTCCGGTCCACGTCTCGAGTTCCAACGAACCTTAACAATTGGAATTTTGCTGTGCTTGAGCGTTTTGGTTTCCCAATCCAAAACCTCAACTGGTTCTTCAATGAAGCGTAACTGTTCATCAACTTGCAGTTCATCCAAAGGGACTACTTGGGTTTCATCAGATAGGCATTTCTTCAAATTGGATACGTGGAATACATTGTGTACGCCACTGAGTTCCGTTGGTAGGTCCAGTCGGTACGCCACCGGACCAATGCGTTCAGTTATCCGGTAAGGACCAACGTATCGTGGGTTGAGTTTGTTTCGCTTCCCAAGGCGAACCACACCTTTCCAAGGTGAGACTTTGAGTAACACTTGATCGTTCACTTGAAATTCGAGGGGTTTTCGGCGCTTGTCGACGTAACTCTTTTGGCGATCTCGTGCTGCTGCCATGTGATTTCGGATTTGAACAATCTTTTCCGAAGTTTCGAGTACCAGTTCTGGACCAGTGATTTGGCTGTCACCCACCTCTGCCCAGCAGAGAGGTGATCGACACTTCCGTCCGTACAGTGCTTCAAACGGCGCTGCTTTAATACTTGCGTGGTAGCTGTTATTATACGAAAACTCTACCAAAGGCAAGTGAGGTTCCCAACTTTTTCTGAAATCCAACACACATGCACGCAACATGTCCTCTAAGGTCTGAATAGTTCGTTCGCTTTGCCCATCCGTCTGAGGATGGTATGCTGTGCTCATATCAAGACGGGTGCCTAGTGCGCTTTGCAGTGACTTCCAAAAGTGCGAAGTGAAACGGGAATCTCGATCAGAAATGATTGAGACAGGCACTCCGTGTCTAGACACCACTTCTTTCATGTAGACGCGAGTCAATCTTTCCATTTTGTCCGATTCCTTAATCGCTAAAAAATGTGCCGACTTAGTCAACCGGTCAACGATCACCCAGATGGTATCGCATCCCGTCGGTGTTTTAGGTAACCCCGTGATAAAATCCATTGAAATGTGTTCCCATTTCCACATTGGAAGTTCCGGTTGCTGTAGCAGGCCAGATGGTTTCTGGTATTCTATTTTGACTCTGGCACAAGTCAAGCATTTGCTCACGTAGGTGGCAATGTCGGCTCTCATGTTCGGCCACCATTAAAGTGCCTTTAAGTCATGGTACATTTTATCTGAGCCAGGGTGGATAGAATATCGGGACTTGTGTGCTTCGTCCATCACTAGAGTTCTCAACTCTCCGTATCGTGGAACCCAAATCCGGTTCTCAAAGTATCGGACCCCGTCCGATTTGGTTTCAAGTTGTTTGTTCATGCCCCGCATGAGTTCCGATGGAAGGTTTTCATCCTTCAAAGCTTCGAGTTGCGCATCGCGAATCTGATCGGGTAAGCTGGCATGAATCGTGAGTTGCAATGCTCGCACTCGCCTGGGTTTATCGGTTTCTTTTCTACTGAGGGCGTCGGCCACTACATTGGCCTTTCCATGGTGGTACTTGATGGCACAATCATAATCCTTAAGCAGCTCGACCCAACGACGCTGTCGCATGTTCAGCTCCTTCTGATCGTAGATATGCTGGAGACTCTTGTGGTCGGTGTAAATGGTAAACTTGGTACCGTACAAGTAATGTCTCCATATCTTAAGGGCAAACACCACAGCTCCGAGTTCCAATTCATGGGTCGTGTAGTTCTTCTCGTGAACCCGTAGTTGTCGAGAGGCATAGGCTATAACCTTCTCGAGTTGCATCAGCACACAACCGAGACCCTGTATTGATGCGTCACAATGTACCTCGAAATTCTCTGTTCCCTCGGGTAGGGCTAGAATAGGGGCGCTATAGAGTTTGGTTTTCAGCAGTTGAAAAGCGAATTCTTGCGCGTCACCCCAATTGTACTTAGTACCCTTGTGCGTCAGAGCGGTGAGGGGTTGAGCAATATTTGAAAATCCCTCGATAAAACGCCGGTAGTAGCCGGCCAGTCCTAGGAATTGCCGCACCTCAGTCGGAGTCTTAGGTGCTTCCCAGATTTTGATGGCCTCTACTTTACCGGGATCGACATGGATACCGTTCTCGTTGATCACATGTCCTAAAAAGTGAACCTCACGAAGCCAAAATTCGCATTTTGAGAGTTTTGCGTACAGTTGTTCCTTCTTCAATAATTCCAGAATTACCCTTAAGTGTTCCCCATGGTCTGCCTTGTCCTTGGAATAGACCAGGATATCATCAATAAACACAATCACAAACTTGTCGAGGTACGCCTTGCATACTCGATTCATGAGATCCATGAATACGGCTGGTGCGTTGGTTAAACCAAAAGGCATAACCGAAAACTCGAAGTGTCCATACCGTGTTCTGAAAGCCGTCTTTGAAATATCTTCTTCGCGTACTCTTAGTTGATGGTAACCAGACCGCAGATCGATCTTCGAGTAGTAACTCAATCCTTTCGAGTAAAGGATAACGGTTCTTGACCGTCACCTTGTTCAACTCCCGGTAGTCGATGCACATGCGGAAAGTCCCGTCCTTCTTTCTGACAAATAAGACAGGGGCTCCCCATGGCGATGAGCTAGGTCGGATAAAACCTTTATCCAATAAATCTTGCAACTGAGTGGACAGTTCCTGAAGCTCCGCCGGTGCGAGCCGATACGGGGCTCGTGCTATGGGTGCTGCACCGGGGGTCAATTCAATTTGGAATTCGACTTGTCGTATAGGAGGGAGTCCGGGCAAATCCTCCGGGAAAACTTCCAGATAATCTCGTACAATCGGTATATCTTCAATTCGCTTCTCCTCCGCGGGGTTCTCAACAATCTGCGCCAGAACTGCCGGATGACCCTTTCGTAGATACTTCTGCGCCTTCATGAGGGTAATGACGCTGGTGGTCATGTCGCTTCTCTCACCTCGGATCGAAATGATCTCGCCGGAAGGGGTAGTAATGTGGACTATCTTGTCGTGACATATAATCTCCGCCCGGTTCTCGGATAACCAGTCCATGCCGACAACGACATCGAAACTTCCAAGCGTAAAAGGAATAAGGTCGATATCAAAAACATGACCTGACAGTTTTAACTTACACCCCGCAAGTACATGAGTCGTTTCTACAGACTTTCCGTCGGCTAATTCTACTGGAAACTTAGCATCTAACGGGGTTGGAGTTAAGTCTAAGAGTTGACTAAAGGCTTTCGACACAAAACTCCTATCAGCTCCAGTGTCAAACAATACAGAAGCAAAACAATCGTTCACAGGGAACTTACCAGTCACCACGTACGGATCATTGCGGGCTTGACCCGACCCAATAACAAAAGCTCTTCCTTTACCATTGTTTCCACCACCACTGCCACTTCCATTACCTCCATTGTTGTCGTTCTGTTTCAGCTTGGGACAATCTTTCCTGAAGTGACCCTCTTGCCCACATTCGAAACATCCCTTCGTTGTCGTAGGTGGTTTAGGAGCACCCTTTGCCGCAAGGTCTCCTCTACATTCCTTTGCCTGGTGACCCATCTTCCGCATCTCAGACACTTTACACGGTCACACGGGCCAGCATGATGATAGTTACACCTGTTGCACTTCGGGTACTTCCCAGCATAGTCGCTCGAACCCTGCCCGCTACCGTTGTTATTGTTATTATAACCCTGATTGTTGAAGCCCCGAGTGAATTCGGGCTTGCGGTAGTGTTGTTGCTGCGGGGGGGTCGAGGATGAGGATCTGGTGTTGTCAAACTTTCTCTTTCCGCTGCTCGGGTTGCTGTTGCTTTGTTGTCAGTACTCGGGTTGTCACGGGCTTTAGTGGTTGAACCCCTAGGTGGTAACGCACCTTGGTCACTGCTTGATCCGTCAGTTTATGAGCTAACCGGATCGCTTGTTGAATCGTGGCTGGTTTGGAAGACGTCACCATGCCCTGAATTTGCGGTGCCAACCCATCAATATACATTTCAATCCTTTTACTCGGCGGGTCTACCATCCGTGGACACATCACAGCTAACTCGTGAGAACGGGTGGTGTAGGCTTCGATTTCTGAACCCACCATCTTTAATGACCAAAACTCTGACTCTAACTTTGCAATCTCTTCTCTCGGACAGTACTCTTCTCGCATCATGTTCTTGAACTCCTCCCAGTTCATAGCGTTAGCCAGTTCCAATCCAAGGATCTGCACGTTTGAATTCCACCAAGTGAGGGCAGAATCTTAAAGTGTTCCAGCAGCAAATTTGACCCTACTGGCAGGGGGGCAATTACACATTTCAAACGCCGATTCGGCCTTCTCAGCCCAACGCAGGAAGCCTATAGCTCCCTCAGTGCCCTTAAACGTACTGGGCTTGCAGTCAAGGTAATTCTTGAAGGTACACATTCCAATTGGACCTCCAGCTTGGTTATGAACATGTGCGGCTAGAGCGGCCGCCGCGTGGTCATTCAGCAGAGTTTTGAGTTCTGCTGCAGTCAGGTTGATGTTACCACGTCCGTGTCCAGCGTTTCTTCCTGCCATTTCCTAGAATCACAGCATAAAATGTTAAACATGAATTTTTCTTTCATATGCAACACGCCATACATGTAATAAAAAGATAGGTAAGAAAGAAATAAGAAACAAACATCACATCACAACCATATATTAATCCAAATAATAATTCATGATTAAAACCATTGTATTCGCTACAAAGTATTTAAAACCAATCCTTAAAATCATAGAAAATAATAGTTTGGATGGATATCTAGGTGTTATCATCACTAGATGTCATCATCTGAGGACACCTCTGAGTGTGCCTCCTCCTCAGTCGGTTCTTCCTCCGGTTCTTCTTCGGGTTCCTCCTCGGGATCTTCCTCGGGATTCTCCTCAGGTTCCTCTTCAGGATCTTCTTCGGGATCCTCTTCAGGCTCTGCCTCAGGTTCGGCTGCGTTCTGAGCAATTTGCATTTGTAAGACATCGCAACGCTCTAAAGCTATCTCAGTTCGAGTCCTTGCTACTTGGAGTTGCTCTTGCAAGTCTATCATCTCGGCTTGCATCTTTCTCATAATCTTCATCTGTTAATCACTAGCCGCTTGCATTTCCTTCATTGCCGCTGTCATGCGGGAAATTTCCTCTTTAGTTTTGGTTCCATCTTTTAACAGTCCGGATATGTTCGCTCTCGTATAGCGCATGTAACCAACATCACGCTCTAAGCAAGAAACAATAGCTGCGAGCACACGCTCTACAGGTTCGGTTATGGGTGGTAGGGTGTTGGGGTAAGCAGGATGGTTCGGGTGGGGTAGTGGGGGAACTAGTTCACGATAGACCATACGCCTAATCATATTAGGGTACCAATCCCAGCTAACTTCGTTTTCGTACATGCCTCCGGATAAGCGATACCTCTTCGGTGCAGGAGCTTCGAGTTCCGGGACTACACGGGGGTGGCGATGAGGTGGGTAACTGCGGTTCCTTCCCATGAGCATGAGCCATCGGATCGGATGATGATGATGGTGGCGTCGACATCCCTACAGGTAAGCCGTGTATGCGCGCGTATGAGTGAAAGGGGTAAAGAGATAAGATAACAAAGACTACACAAATCTATGCAGTGCGTATCATTATAACTAATGGGTCGTCGCGGTTATAGTCTAGTATGCATGCAGCTTCTAGTTCGCTATAACCAATGGCTCTGATACCAATCTGTCACACCCTCAAAATCCACCAACGGAGTTTTACCGTCAGAGGGTGTGAACTAACAGGATCGGATTCATTAGTTATAATCAAACCATAAAACAAAGTTTTCAAACCATGAAGACGTTTACGAGTAATTAAATGCGGAAGCGTAAAACCATAGAAACCAATGTTGCGTCACGCAGGACGACTTAAAACCCAATGATAACAGTTTAAAATAAGTTTGCATAATTAAAAGCGTTTCAAGCAATGCATGATCCTAAACCGCGCGCCCGCCTCGGCTACCTGAGAATAACATACTAAAAGTGTCAACACGGGGTTGGTGAGTTCACAAGTTTATATAAAATAAAGCGTTTAGCGTTTTGCGTTCAGCGTTTGCGTTCAGCGTTTTGCGTTCAGCGTTTACCAGATAGTGTTAAATCAATTATATATCGATAGGTAGCTAGCCTATACAACAAGTATTACTAAGTGTTCGACACCGAAGCTGACTGTTTATCAAGTGCCTTGTCACCAGGTCATCCAGACCATGGTATGTGTTAGCCAAAATTACACCCGCTCGACCTCCAGTCGAGTTTAGCGTTGGGTGGGGTTTGTCAAACCCAGTAGTACTACTCAACAGTGACTCGCTATTCCAAATATTAACCGGTTCGATGTGTAGGACTTCAAATATTTCGTTTGCCACTTAGCCTTTACAAGTGATATATAATTTACTAACAAAATCTTAAATGCGTTTATCGGAGTATGTTATCTCCCCCAAGTGAAAAGCGTTTAAAACAGTTTAAAGGGGTAAGTGAAACTCACTGTTTGCGAAGAATTCCCAAAATAAATCACCAAAGAATGCGCGTCACAGAAAAACTCTCTCTAGCGTTCTAAAACAACAAAGAGATTTTTCTAAGTGTCGGAACTATTATCGAGTCTCTAGACTCGGCACATAATACCTATGCACACAATATGTTTCGTGTTTCGTTTGTGAATCGTTTGTGACTTAACAAGTACAATTGTGATACAACACATGTGTGAACAATTATTTACGTGTCACGTATTAATAATGTACATCACTAGCAACTATTCCCCGCAGGGGCAATTTGGTCAAAACACCACAATTATATAGTAAGTATTCCCCGCAGGGGCAATTTGGTCAAAACATAACAATTAACTAGCAATTATCATGTTTCATGCATTTTCACAAAATTCAGCAGCTAGTTTCACCGAGACAGAAATTATACTTGAAAGATTGTACTATTCCACCGATCATAGCATCTCAATTAATTTACCAAAAATCATCACAAAAGCATGCATGTATTAGGTTTCCAGAACATATTTTATTTTAATTTTATTCCACATAGGTTTCTCACAATGATCAAAACATTACAGCAAACTCATAACAGTCAAATTCATGCGCAACAGAATGTTATTTGAAATTCCCGTTAAATGAAAAATCAAACAAATGCAAGACCACTTGGGTTAGGTTCCTAACTCAACAAGTCAACTTCCAGAAGTAGAACCAACTCAATTGGTCTCGTGGTTCATGAGATATAACATTTACAAAACAACCTAACAGCAGGTCTAACAACTCAGATTTGCACAACGTTTTTGTAAAATCATAATTGTTAACCTTTACACGTCCAAAAATTGCAAATTTATATTCTTTAGAAACTAGACTCAACCTAGTTTACTGTAGTATCAATTATCTCAATCAATTTTCACATTTACACCCCGATACAGTCAATTGAACATCAACAACACAATCTGTCCAGAAACTGTTTGTATCCAAACTCAACATATTAACCATCTATAGACCATAATCCGTTCATATGACATTCTAGACACCATAATCATTATCCATGCACATCAATTACACATTACATATATGATTAGGGTCTTACTTGAACTCAAAATCAAAGACACAACGATTAACATGTAATAACACCAATTCTAGTTATCATATCACAATCAATACATCATCAAATCAAAATAAAACCTATGAACACATATACACATGAAAATCGGACCTAGGGTTTATAATTAACCCATTCAAAATCAAGATTAAGCATAAAGGATGCATAGAATAGTTGTTTATACCTTCCTAGCACCTTAATCTCCAATAAACTTGAACGATTCTTGTATGTATGTGTGTGTGTGATTGACGGCAGCCAAGAACAAGGGAGAAGGGGGGCTGGCCGATCGGTTTTGAGAGAGAAAGAGAGGCTAGGGTTTTTGCTTAATGTTATTTAATAACAATCATGTTACATCTAGGTCCCTCCACTTTCAAATGTTATTTTTCTAGCTTAAATAATTAGTTCTAGCACATTGAGTTAACGTTTATAACAATGTTATCACATAACACATAAGTCTAACACATAATTATCACATAATTATTGTTTTGACGTTTTTCGTTTATTCACCAATAGTTTGCGTCAACTCGTTTGCGTTTCGGTGCAATTCCCGAAAGACTACACATGTAGTAAGTGTTAAGCGTCATTTAAATCCTAGTTTAAATGTAATGAGGTGTGCGTTATAGATTCAGTGATCTAAAGTTTGAATTGACGGAGTTGAGTTAACGGAGTTAACCTGAAATTGACGATTGCCACAGTTGATTTCTTAGCATGGCATCATGTTCAGCTAATGTTTGTTGGTATTGGGCATCCTTTCTAATAATCGGGTCAACAACTCCTCGATCTTATTCAAATACTCCTCAGAACCCTTGTTGGGGTTGTTTTTGGAATGTTGACCATAATCTTGCCCTTGTTTGTATTGATTTCCCTGATCCGGTTCGTTATAAAATTATGACAGGGACCCTTGTGAAAAATAAGACTGTTGCTGCGCATAGGGATTAGTACAATAATATGAACATCTATGAGTTAAATGAAGACCACCACACGTATCACAATTAGGGTGAGCACTATTGTATGGACATTTAATGGTAGAGGACCGTCACAAATTTCACACATAATTACAAGAATTTAAATAAGAAAAAGACACAGACAATTAGACACATACGACTCTAAGCAAAAAATAAATACGTAAAAATCTAATTAACTAAAACCCTAAAAACTCAAAAGCAAAAAACACAATAGCACGTATATAGCAAGTAAGTCCAATCAGAGCTAATAACGCAATCGCTAAGAGTCCCCAGCAACGGCGTCAAAAACTTGATGTGCTAAAAGTAGTCAAATAATTATTAACTAAAAATAAGCTAATCTAGACACTAAGTAATAATTCTAGACTCTTAAACTTAACTTAAACTACTAACAGGCAAGTGTACCGGTCGACTCTAGTACAGCTAAGTAAGTCCGGATATCGAACCCACGAGACTCTATAAATTACGTATACTAGTTAATTAGACTCAACTACAAGACGTGACTATTTAATAATAATGTTTGAAGGGGGTTTTAAACTAATTATTAATTAACTAAACCTAACCCTAATTAAATAAAATATAATAAACTATTAAAACACTTAGATTAACTCAAATGATGAAAATAACTACCTAGCATCATATGGTCTAAATCAAACAAAGCAAATAAAACTGAAAACATGGTGAAATAATGAGAAACGAAAGATTAAAGGCGATAAAACCCGTAGTATTCGATCTTGAACGTAAAGCTCTTCACCGGTTATTCTCGTGCCTTCAAAATCACCAACAAACTCGTAAAATAGCTCCAAGAACTCTCCAAAATCGTCTGGTGGCTTCAGGTTATGTCAGGTTTTAAGTTAAAGGTGTTTAAATAGCGAAAACAAGGCCCGACATTAAGCGAAAACGAAATTAATTAAGCCCAGTATTGCCTAGGCGCCGCGCTAAGGGCATTTGGCCTTCCCCCTTCGCGCGGCGCGACGTGCTTCTCCATGGGGGCCGGTCAGACCGGCCCGGTCTGATCGGTTCTCTGTTCTGGTTCTTCCTGACGCGTTCCGGATCTCCGTTTTAGCTCGTTTTTCGCCCTTTTTAATCACGATCAAATCCCGGAACCTACAAAACATAAAAATGTTAGTAGTATACAAATCTCGACTAAAAACGAACAAAAACTATTAAAATCTTAATTAAAAATGAACAAGGGAAACATATATATTTAGCATTATATCAACCATTCAACTTCCGGCGACCACCGTTCATCGATATTTAACCACCAATATCTGAGCTTGTTTAATTCTTCGGCAGCCGCAAACACGGTGGAACACACCACTAGCCTACCGATTCAACCAAATCAAGTCCTGCAACCTTTGATTCGCAAACAACGACATTGATATGAGCTTGCCGGAAATATAATCGTGGTCAGGGTTGTCGTGGGAAGGCAGATCTGAGCGCCGTCGCTGGTGGTTATAATCGTGGTCCGTCGCTGGAAGGCAGATCTGAGCGCCGTCGAGGGAAGGCAGATATAATCGTGGTCCGTCGCTGGAAGGCAGATCTGAGGCAGATGTATCGACGGCGGCGGTTCAGGCTCTGAAGGTGGTTGTCGGGTTTAGGGATAGGGAGGTTGGTGGGTGTGGTGGTGAACCAATTGGCCCTTGCAGTGGTGGCAGGTGTGGTTGCAGCGGTGGTGGGTGGTGGTTATGGCAGTGGTGGCTGGTGGTATATGGAGAGAGAGAGAGAGAGAGAGAGAGAGAGAGAGAGAGAGAGTATCTCCATATATATATATATATAAAAAGTTTCATTTATTTATTTTTGTTTATTAATTAATTAAAAAACTATATTTTTAGTTTAGCAGGTGAAATGACTAATTTACCTTAGTGTGCAAGGCACATGACTTGACTTAACGGAAAAATTAACTGAGTTAGGGTTAAAAGACAAACGGTGCAACATTTGAAAACATAAAGTACAATTTATGTTACTTTTAAAGATAAAGGACAACCACTGAAATTTGGTGTAAACATAAAGGACAATTTCTATAATTATGTTATATTACAACACACATGTCTATAATATATTCTTTTGGGTTAATGTGGAAAAAACACACTTTTAGTCATACGACGTCAATCATCTTTGTCCCACAAGTAAAAATCTCGTGATTGAAGACTCAGTAGTTTTCAAATTATTCAATATAAAAGTGTCACCCTATTTTTAATTGTGTTGAGATTTTTCCCAATTGTGTCTCCAAATTCTATAGCTTGTGTTAAACATATAAACAAACTTGTTTGGTAAAGTCGTAACTTATACATTTAGTAAATATATTGCATACGAACAAAGTAACATAAATATAATGTTTTTAGTCTGTGTCTAAATAATTTAATTTATTTTTTAAAATTTCATAAAGCACAATAATTTAATTTATTTTTTAACATTTTATAAAGCACAATAATTTAATTTATTTTTTAAAATTTTATAAAGCCTTATGAGTCATGGGTTATAATAGAAAAACAGGTCATGTATCACAATATAATAAACATTTACAACAATTTAATACCTAAAATATAATTATTCATAATGTACACCTTATGTTTTATTAAATAACTAGTTTGAGGCCCGTGTATTACATAGGTAATTGTTAGAAAATTTTGAACTTTGACCATTAAGTGAAATACAGTCAACAAATTGATCATATATAGTTAATACAATTAAAATTAAATTAAAATTACATAAATTACATAAATAAGATTACACAAATATGTTACAAATAGGTAAAAACTTCCTTTTACACTACATTTGTGATTGTATTAGTAGATATACATTGTTTATCAAAAATCAAAATTTTTAGTCCATGCCTGCTTGTAACTTTTAATAAAGAAACATATTGGCATGCTTATAACTCTTGATATAACTATATATAGTTGTCCGTGTGACAAAAAAGATTCTCCAAGTACATACCAACTTTAGATAAATGATAATATATATCCATGATACCAACAAAAAAATATTCATACACATAAAATATCATAACTTTTAATCAACTAATATGATGTCATTTGAGAACATCTCCTCATGTTTATCCAAAAAACATGATTATCCCAAAAACCATATACCTAAACTTTGATGATATAATTATCCTTAGAATCTTTACAATTTGAAATTGATTGATCATGATAAATTTGTTGTCATTAATATTCTGTGTATGGCAAATTTTTAATTGACTTTATATTTTACAATTAAAAATTGTATAATCAAGAAACATAAAAATCGAAAAATTTAAGTATAGCAAAATGATTTGTTTATTTCATATGAATGTAATTGCCAGGAAAATGGAAAATACATACTAACATTAAAATCATGTTCAAATAATAGTGATTATTCTTAGTTAAAAGAATATTAGAAGATTTAAAGTTGCATAAAATGAATGT